>NC_067245.2:325086299-325407370 GCF_019359855.2 Lolium perenne
TACATTGACGACGTCGTTATAACGACAAAGCAAGGGTTATCTTTGATTGATGATCTCAGAGAAACCTTCGACAACCTCGACAAGTTTCGCCTCAAGCTAAACCCGACGAAATGCTCCTTCGGTGTTCCTGCGGGAGAACTCCTGGGGTACTTGGGATCAGCCGAGGAATCGAAGCATCCCGAGAAAATACAGCCATCGTGACAATGAGGAAGCCAACCAAGCTCAAGGAGATACAAAGAATGACGGGTCATGTCGCAGCTTTGAGCAGGTTTGTTGCCAGGTTAGGAGAAAAAGCGCTGGCCTTTTACGCGCTAATCAAGCAAGGAGAAAAGTTCGAGTGGAACGAAGAAGCAGACAAAGCTTTCGAGCATCTGAAGCGCACAATTTCGACACCTCCAGTGTTGGTGGCTCCGAAGGAAAAAAGAACCACTCCTGCTATACATTGCGGCCACACCTCAGGTGGTCAGCACAGTTCTTGTGGTGGAACGAGAAGAAGAAGGGAAGATCCATGGAGTTCAGCGTCCAGTATACTTCATCAGCGAGGTACTATCACCATCCAAGCAACGTTACCCGCATTATCAGAAACTCGCATATGGAGTATTCACAACAGCAAGAAAGTTACGGCACTATTTTTCGGCACACCCGATAATAGTAGTCAATGAGGCACCTCTCTCGAACATCCTAAACAATCCAGAAGCCACAGGACGTGTCTCCCTTTGGGGAATCGAGCTTTCCTCGGGACATCATATATGAAAAAGAAAGGCAATAAAATCACAAATTCTGCCGTACTTTGTCGCAGAATGGATGGAGTTACAAAACACGGGACCCCGGATTTGTCCAGCACCTGGCATATGAACTTTGATGGGTCCAAGAGATTGGAAGGAGCTAGAGCAGGCGTGATACTTGTGTCACCCCAAGGCGACAAAATGAAATATATACTGCGGATGACGTTCCCCAATGCTTCCAATAATGAGGCAGAATATGAAGCCCTCATACACGGGATGAAGATGGCAAAGGCGTGCGGCGCAACTCGATTAAAAATATTCGGCGACTCCCAGTTGGTGGCTCAGCAGGTGATGAACAAGTGCGATGCGGTCAATGACAGCATGATAGCATACAAGGAGGCGTACAATGAACTCGAGAAACTTTTTGATGGCTGTGAAGTTAATCATATCAGCAGTGCTCAAAGAACGACTTGCCGACGCTTCGGCAAACATCGGGTCACAGTGCTTACCAATACCACCTGGTGTGTTTTGGGAAGAAATAAGCGAGAGATCAATTAAGGCGAAGAAAACACCGAAGCAGGCGAAGAAAAAAGAGAAGTCTGAGAAAGACTCGGGGGCTCTAGAAACAAACGCATCGGAAGATGAGGAGGAACCGCAAGAAGTTATGATGATACAAGTTCCTTGGATGCAGGTTTATGTGGCATATATCACAAGGAAAGAGATACCCGAAGATCCGGTGGAGGCAAGACGAGTCATCCGACGATCTAAAGCCTTTACCGTGGTCAAGGGAGAGCTGTACAAGCGAAGTATATCAGGAGTGTTGCAAAGGTGCGTCACACCCGAGGAAGGAAGAGTTATACTGAAGGATGTACACGAAGGAGTATGCGGCCACCATGCAAGCAGTCGAGTAATAGCAGCCAAAGTCTTCAGGGCAGGTTTTTATCGGTTAACAGCAAGAGAAGATGCAAAAGACATAGTGCGTACTGCGATGCGTGTCAAAGATTTGCGGCAAAACCTCATTCTCCTGGCAGCAGAGCTGATGCCAATACCTCTGGCTTGGCCCTTCGCACAATGGGGTCTCGACATGGTGGGGAAACTACACAAGGCTTGGCCAGGAGGATACGTATATCTGCTCGTGGTTGTCAACAAATTCACCAAGTGGATTGAAACAAGATTAAAGAACTTGGCAGACGCAGCATCGGTGGTGAGCTTCATCAAGGGCATAGTTTTTCGATTTGGTGTCCCTAACAGCATAGTTACGGACAACGGCAGCAATTTTACTTCCAAAGAATTCAAGGCAAACTGTGCAGAGGTAGGCATCAAACTACACTTCGCATCGGTGGCGCATCCGCAAACCAATGGCCAAGTCGAAAAAGCGAACGGCATTATCTGTAACGGCATCAAGAAACGGCTGATAACACCATTGGAGAAAGCTCGACACACTTGGCCAGATGAATTGCCTAGCGTGCTATGGAGCATACGAACAACACCCAACACAAATACACAAGAAACTCCGTTCTTCTTAGTCCATGGAGCCGAGGCGGTACTCCCGATAGAAATAGAACATAATTCTCCGAGAGTGGCAGAATATGATGAAGAAACCTCGAGAAAGGCGCCGGAGGATGATGTCGACACACTCGACGAAGCTGGAGACGAGGTACCGTCGAGAGTCACCACATACCAACGTAATCTGAAAAATTACCATAGTCGACGCTTGCGACCGAGGTCTTTTCAAGTTGGCGACTTGGTTCTTCGGCTCACACAGGACAGCCATGAAAAATTCGAGTCTCCTTGGGTAGGACCATACATTGTCACCGAGGTGATCGCAGGAGGAGCATACAGATTGAAGGACAAGAAGACAGGGGTCGCAGAACCAAACCC
Organism: Lolium perenne; assembly: GCF_019359855.2. Taxonomy (NCBI): domain Eukaryota; kingdom Viridiplantae; phylum Streptophyta; class Magnoliopsida; order Poales; family Poaceae; genus Lolium; species Lolium perenne. Next base: position 325,088,906 of record NC_067245.2, read on the forward strand.
CTGGAATGTGGCACAGCTCCGGCGTTTTTACGCATAGAAGCCAAAATAGAGTTACACATGTAAGCACACAATGTACTGAAAAGCTCGCGAGTTTTCAGACGCACTCTTTTCCTTTCAGGGCACCGAGTGGGGCTGAAAGGTTTTTAATGAGGCGGGCTCGCGATGCTGCAATATAGTAAAAATATTGGTGATATATATCTTCTTCGTCAAGACTCGGGGCTTAAAACCCGCAGATTTAAACAATATATACTTGATCCTTACAATATATTCAAAAACTATTCGCCTTGGTTCAAACACCTCGCGAATAATAAACATACATACACCCGCCAAACACTCTGGGGCTAGAGAAAAAGAAAAACAAACTTGCTTTGACTATACATGGTTCTCGCAATATACGGATAAAACTCGACAAAGCAGAAAAAGAAGACAGTGGCTCATATCAAGTCATCTATATTTATTCTTTCATCCTCCGTGTAAGCACCCATGGTATCAAGCATAATGGTATTCCTTGAAGAAAGCAGCGTCCATCCGAAGAAGATCCTCAATCATTTTCTCAGCTACGGGTGTCACCACGTCGTTGATCTTGTCAATGTTCCTTCTCCTTTTTCTCAGTTTGGCGTGGCAGAGGTCAACAACGTTGGACACATCCAACTTCGGGTAGCAGATTTGCAACATGATCAAAGAAAATCTAGCACCAGCCATTAATTGGGCCTTCACAAATCCATGGATTCGACGAACACTCTTGAATTTGTCCATCAAGTCAGGAAGAGTTTCAGTGCTGAAGATTTCGAGGAAACATGGCATTGTAAACCATGGCCAGCGCCTTCGTGCGTAATTCAAGATACTCCCGAACCTGAGCCGCATAGCGGTCTTGAAATCGCATAATCCGTCGAGTGCGGTCTGCTTCAGCCCAGAAGTCAATATTGTTTTGTTGAGCAAGCCGAAGAAGGACCTCAACTCGAGGATTAACGCGTTGATCTTCGGCAACAGCATCAATAAAGGAACCTAGAACCAAAAAGGAAAAGCAACATATGACAAAATATACGAGTATTGTCAAAGAAAGAGCGAGATGAATCATAGCATACCCGCCATATCTAGACTTGCGTCAGTCATCAGGTCAAGCATGTAATTTTCTCGGGAGATAGCCCGTGAAGCTTCAGCTACCGCAGTTTCCTTCAGTTCCAAAGCTTCCTGAGCTTGTCGAACAGCAGTTTTCTCGCGCTCGGAGGATTTACGGGATTGGTCCATTACAGTTATGGTTTGTTTCTTCATGGCTTGGAGTTGTAGTCGAAGTTCAATTAATTCTTGCAAAGGATCAGCATAAGAACCGTCTACAAAATCGTCGGTTGAAGTTCTTCTCGAGTAAGATGTGGCGGGTGAAGAATTGGCAGGCCCAAAGAGGCTGCGGTATAGTTATCAAAAACTAACTGGAAAGAAGAAATATCGACATCAATCACTCCGCAAGGAACACCTTTTTTCATTAATACTGGAGATATTTACATAGTAGGGGTCTCTTACAAAAAATCAACTCCTATTGAGTCAACATAGATAGTCGCAAGTCATAAGGACAGCGACACATACAAAAGGAAAAATAAACAAGGAGAGAGGTTGGTCTACTTGACCTCCGGCTTGGCAGTGCTAGCAGATGTAGAGGGTTTATGCCCCAAGAAGGCGAGGATTTTCTTTGAGTGAGGCTTTGCAGCCTTCACTAGAGTTTTCCATTTGTCCTTGTTCATTCCCTTGGGGTCGCCAACCTTTGCCCAGTCGACATCTTGGTGGCTATCGGCAATCAGAGCAATGGTTCCTTCGACTCCGACCTTCAAATTCTCCTATCGATAAGCCAACGCAAGGCCTTCCTGAGGAAGGAAGCGTCTGACAAGCTCGGAGAAAATTTGCGGCTGCGTTTGCTTGGGGAAGAAATGGGGGAAGAGGCACGTGAACGCAGCCCGTGCATCGGAAATATTGGTGCGCGCCAGATCCCCGTGCAGCTCAAGGATTGAGAGGGTGTCGAGAAGGCGATCCTCTTCAGCTTCATGCAAGGTGAAATCTTCACACATTTTTCCTGCTGGAACAAAATTTGAGTTCATCAAAATACGCAGAGAACCAATCCCACAAGAAGCTTGGAAGATAAGAGTAAAAACTTACTAACAAACCATCGGTTTTGAGTTTCCAAACGAGCTATGATGGCGTTTTCGCGCGCTATCTGTTGAGAGACCTTGTCACTTAGAGCATTTTCATCTTTGTGAAGCCTCTGGCGAAGATCTTCAACAGTAGCGGCTTCCTGTTCAGCTTTCTCGCGAGCCTTTTCGCTTCGCTCAAGCTTAGCAGCAAGCTCTTCAGCGTGTTTCTCGGCTCGGTCGAGGTTTGCTAAAAAAGGTCCAAAGGGGAAAATCTGTCGTCAAAAACAAAAGGAGGTTTGCCGAGGAAAGTGGGCTATCCAGAACAAAGAAGGTGTCACCTCTCATGTCTTCGGCCGCATCGCGGTACCCAATAAATTGGGTCCCAAGCTTGATGAGGTGCTTCATCACAGGCTACAAAGAGCATCAAAAAACAAATTCAGAAGGGAGAAAACTCGACAAATGATCAAAGACAGACTAGCAAAGCAAAATAGTAAATCAAGAAGGAAAAGAAGACTTACATCGTCCAAAGCAGAAGTCGAAGAACCCCCCGCAACAATCGCATGACTATCGCCAGCCCCAATCCTTGCTCTCTTTGGCGAGGGCGCTCGGGGGCTGGCTGTAGGAGGCGAGGTTTCCATGTCTTGTTGAGGGGGAGGTGAGGATTCCTCGGCAGCACGGCGATCTTCAGAAAGAACCAAGGTTTGGGAGGTACTCGTTAGAGCTGTCCCATGAACCTCGTGTTCCTTTGTTTCCTCTTCTTCGCCACTGTCAACACAGAAACATAAGCGCCAATGAAAAAACAAAGTTGGAAAAGAAATAACAGTAAAGAAGCTTACGAGCTAACGGAGCCTGCGTCGTCGTAAGGGTTAAAGGCACCCTCTTCCTCGGGTGACGTTTCTTCGGCAGTAGGCTCCATAGGCTTGGAGGTGCCAGAATCTTTGACTTCATCCCTTTTCCTCTTGCTCCTTGGAGACACAGCGGGGGGAGGAGAGTAACCCGATTCAGAAGGCTCTGATTCAGATTTTTCGGAAGAAGCCGCGGATTTGTGAGATCCTGTGACTTCACTCTCAGGACGAGAGGGGTCTTGCGAGTCGTCGGTGACAACAGCTCGTTCATCCACCTCTCCACCTTCAGGAAGGGGAGGAAGAGAAGACAGAACTTGATGGTTCTGTATGATGAAAACACAAGATCAAGGTCAATATAGAAAGCAAAAGAGGAAGCAATGACAAATAAAAGAACGACTCAAGAAAAAGATACTTACTTCGGGAAGGGCGTGGCTGCCACTATACGGCTCCACGCGACAAGAGGTTGGCACCTCGTGTTTTTTGCTTAGCGACGAAAAACGTCGAATGAGCTTCTCCAAGTCCTTCATAGAGAGATCTTTGGATACGCGATCAACGTCTTTCACGCCAGCATACATCCAGAGGGGGTTTTTGCGAGCCTGCAGAGGCTGCACCCTAATCCTAAGGAAATAAGCAGTGATTTGAACACCCGACAGTTCTTTACCATGGGTGTTCTGGAGTTGCTGGATGCGCTTCATCAGAGCTTCAGTAGCCGTCCTTTCTTCGGGAGTGGCTTCAGCGTCCCAGGATCGGCGCTTGAGGATTTTTGCGGCACCATCAAAAGGAGCAATGTTATAGTCTTGAGAGTTGGTGTACTCCTCCTGAACGTACAACCATCTCCTCGCGCCACCCTTGAACGGAGTCGGGGAATTTGACGTCGAAGTAGTCAACGTCGGACGTACGTAGATGACAACGCCGCCCACATTGTAGGCGACATTGCGGGAGCTGTTGCGCCGAAGATAGAAAATGCGCTTCCACAGGCCCCAATGAGGATGGGTCCCGAGGAAGCACTCACACAAGGTGATAAAAATCGAGATGTGGAGGATGGAGTTAGGGGTCAGCTGATGTAGCTGAATCCCATAGACAAAAGAAGTCCACGAAGGAACTCGTGGATGGGGGTGGAAAGGCCGCGAATGAGGTGGTCGATGAAAGTTACCCGCATCCAATCCCGTGCGTTGGGGAAACTTTCGTCGCCAGGAAAGATCAGGGCGTTATCCTTCTTCATCAGCCCGAGCTTCTTGAGGATCTTTTGATCTTGGTTTGAGATCTTGGATCTCTCCCATCCGGAGATCTCCATCTCCTCCGGCGTGTTGGTCCCTGGAGCGGTCTGCTTGGTCAGCTTCGTTCGCGGAGGCATGGAAACGAGCTTTGGTGAAGGAAGAAGGTGATTGGAGGCGCGAGCGTGAAGAACTTGGGGATGCCAATGGCAGAACTGGAGAGAGGAGAGAGATGAACGGCGCAACGAAGGGGGAGAATGAGGATGAAGAGGCAGCTTTATAGCGGGCAGATGATCCGTCGCACCGTTGGATGAAGAGGAAATGAATCCCGTGCCTTACGCGTGTCAACAAGGGTAAAATCGTCTTTTCAGCAGGAAGTTACTGGACATGGAGTTACTGCGCGCGTGCCGGTAATTACGGAGGACGTGTTCCCCACTTGCGCAACGTGTCGATCGTGCAGAACTTTGGACCCACAATTCAGAAACGTGACAGGAGCCGTGGTTTTCGAGCAGGAGGTCGTGGTTGTCATCAGCAATGATATCACTCTGAAGGAAAAAACCTCGAGTACTTCGATCAAATATAGCGACAAGAAACTTTCGAGTGGAACAGCAGAGAAACTTCGAGAGCCCATGATCAAATACAAGCATTTGCCCATATGCTCGGGGGCTACTCTTATCAGAAGTGTTGTTCATACTTCTGATAAGAGAATAAGGGAGAGCAACCCAAGATAAAATTGGTGACAATATAGCAAAGATTGAGCCTACAACCAAGTACAAGCACTTGGCTGTAGCCTCGGGGGCTACTCCCATCGGGAGCGCTGATCGCGCACCCGATTAAATTGAAGAAAAAGAGAAGGAGCTGCATCAAGTAAAAAAAAGAGATAGAGAGAAATAAAAATAGCGACAAAGGCAATACAATTTGAGCCTACGACCAAGTACAAGCACTTGGCCGTAGCCTCGGGGGCTACTCCCATCGGGAGCGCTGGTCGCGCACCCGATGAAACATTAGATCAATACATTCTCGAGTTTCATACAACTCAAAAATATACTCCCATCGGGAGGTCAAGATATTATGTCATCATATGACTCGAATAAATGTGCCATTCCAACAGCCGGAAAAGGCGCTCGACAATATATTCTCAGAACGCGTCCGCCACGATAAAATTTCTGAATGCCGTAATCTTTTACGAAGGTAAGTCCCCGGGATCCGTCCTGTGCGGCGTGGTATCGCACCCGAATGCGCTCTACTACTTCATCCGTGTCAACAGACGCGAAGAAAAATCCTAACGGACGCGTTAGGTACTCGATAAAATTCAACTGGAATTCGGCATATGGTAAGACCTTAAGCGACGCATGTTGAATTACCCCAAGATCCCGAGGTCGAGTCCAGGACTTGACCTTGAAGTAGGTTTTTGCGGGTTTGCCACAAGAGCGCTTAATCGGTACCTGATCCGTCGATGAACCAGCCCCATCTACCGTTATCCTTGTACAAGATATAAATACTTCGAGCAAAATATTATAGAAATCCGATGAACTTATGGATTGTTTCTACAATGGAGATTTTACTCTATTCTACGATTCGAGCAAAATCTCGGGGGCTACTGACATAGGCATCCCGGATGGGCCTGCCGAAGAAGGTACCCGGGGTTCGCTGAAGGCCCACGACTCGAAGATTACGAAGCTTGGAAGCCCAATAAAGCGTCGATATGGAAGTTAGAGATATATTAGGAATCAGACTTGTAATTATACGGGACGAACTCAAAGTGTCTCCCGCTGTTTGTAACTTGTACATCACGAAATCCTCGGCTCCGCCTCCTATATAAGGGGGAGTCGAGGGAGAAAGAGAGGATCGATTCATTGTCAACACAACCCTAGTTTTTAGCAGTCGAGCACCTTTTCGGCTGAAACCTTCGAGATCTACTTGCCCTCTACTTTCCGTGAAACCCTAGTCTACAATCTGTAGGCATTGACAAGTTAAACCCTTGTCACCTGTCCACCGCGCCCGCTGCTTCTTATGGCTGTTACACCTCCCATGTCATAGGTCCTTGCTGCTGATGCTTCCCAAAGCTACTAAGGATGCAACCAAGACTGCTACAGATGAGACTTATGATCAGCATGTATTTTCCCACTCAGATGCCCTTGGTGCCTGTTGATGATCTAGCCACTTATACTAAGTGGTGTGATGAGGATGTCAAGGTTGTTGAAGTTCTTTTTTGGAGTGTTCAACCTCAGTTTGCTTATGAGTTTATGAGCCTTAGTACTGTCTATAAGATGTAGTCTCACCTTCGTGACAGCTATCAACCCTCTGGTGATTCTCTCTATTTATCAGTGGTACGTCAGGAACATGAGCGGTAAACGTTCCGCTAGAATGTTGATGATGTATTCGTATACGACGCCGACCTCAAGGTCGAGTAGAAGTCCTCTCGTACAACGTGGACCGCCGCAAGTCTAGCACCTTGTAGTTTTGCACACGTACGGCATCGAACAACGCTCCCGGCTCCGTTCCAACGAAGTTGCGGAAGTAGATCTTCCGGATCCGCATCCCAGTAGCGTTCCCTCGTACTTGGTAGGGTTGTCTCCCTCCCTGTGCATGTGCAGTTCTTCGGAGAACCGCACGAAGAGAAAAAACTAGAGAGAGATTTCTTTATTTAATTATGTATTTTTCTCCTCCCAATTGGCCACTATATATAGATATCACTAGTGGAGAAACGAACATTCAGTCCTTGGCAGTATTTGGGGCTTTAGTCCCGGTTTTGCAATCGGGACTAAGCCTTCGGGATTAAAGGTCTCCCCTTTAGTCCCGGTTCAAAAATAAACTGGGACTAAAGGGTCCTCCACGTGGTGCGGCTAGGGGCTCGTGGTGGAGGACCTTTGGTCCCGGTTCGTCATACGAACTCGGATTAAAGGGTCTCGCCGCGTGCAGGAACCGGCCGTTTCTCCGTCGCCGCAGAGGTTTAGGGTGGAGAAGCGTTTCCGCCGCGGCAGAGAAACAGGGTTTTATGTTATTCATTCAAATCTGCAATGCATACATCATTCAAGAAACCACAACATCGTCATGAAATACAGTACACGTAATGCATGTTTACAATATAAAGTTGATTCTCTTTATCATCTCTATTTTGTATCTCTAATGTCATATATGAACTCACGATGGTATGCTCCAGTTGGAGCTGTGACCTCCCTAACTAAGAATCCCGCAATTTCCTCTTGAATTGCTTGTATGCGATCCTCCGTTAGGAGAGAGTTCCGCACGCTGCTCCATCTAATTTGAAAAAGGAGATCAATATATATGAATGGAACTCAATACAATTGGTGGTAATAAAATAAGATTGTGAAATATTGTTCACGTACATGAAGGGCATGTAAAATCTTTTCCGGCTCCCGGTGACAGGCCATCTCGCGAATGAACTCGCAGACGTAGTATCCACATAAGTTATTCTCGTGTTCCTGCTTCAAACAGCTTTACGAAAAATAGTTCGATCAAACTAATAATCAAGCATGATAATGCATGGTAATGAAACAAAAACAAAGAGATTCGCGGGCATAGCTATAGTACTACTTACAGTGATGATCTTTAAATATAAGCTCCGGTTTCCATTCACCCCTAGCAGTCTTGATGAACCGTTTCCAAGCCCTGCCCGGCAAAGAAAAAAAATGAGTAAATGAGTTATTAATTAGTTGATATCATGAAATGAGAACAGAAGATGCCGAACAGAAGATACCTCTAGAGCATGGCACCCAGGTTCACCCATTGCCCATGCTCTTTACGTTTCGATTCCATGACAAGTACTACTCCTTTGTCAAGCTGAATGATTAGGAGAATATAGTGGAAGCTGCACATGCATAACTCGCCGGATTAGTTAGACTTCACATCGAGTAAGCGAAATCGAATGTATGTAAGACAGTTATAACACTCACTCGAAGTTGTAAGGAAAGAATATTTCCGATTTGTTTTCTTGCTTCTGTAAAAACCTTAGCAAGTTTTCCTCTATGTCCTTGGGGAATTTGTTTACCGTAACTTCATGAACGGTGTTTGGGTCAATGAACCCAATGTCATAGAGTCCGCCTCTTTTGCATTCGAGCATCTTCATTCTGCATAATATATAGCGTATAAAAGAATATAGTGAGGATAATTGTTAGTGCATTGAACGAGCTGAGCTAGAGACTTAATTACATAAATAAATCACTTACAGACAGTAGCAACTCATGAGAGTTTTGTCGAGGGCGTCTTGATTGAATAACTGAAATAGTTCTTCAAACTCAATGTTTATCTCCTCGTTTCCCCGGAAGTAATGCTCATCTTTAATTCCCACTATGAGGAAGGCCTCCGAGTTAGTAGAGGCTTGCATGTACCAGTCATGCAATTTTCGCATTTGAGTTTGTAGAAGCGGGAGCTTGTCATTACTGACGAGAGGCAGACCGTATTTGTATTTGTATGTGGGTTCAGCCATGGGGAAGTAGTCATCATACTGAACGGTTGCTCCAAGATGTCTAGCCGACCGTTCGATCAATTCTCTAGTCTCCGGATCATCATAGGGGTGCACGACCAAGGGGGGTAGCGATTGGTTTTCCTATTGTCCGAGCTGGGCAATTGTTCTCCCTGTTAAGGGTCTACTTCCATACTTTCTCTCGTAATCCGCTCTAGAGGACTGTCCAAGAGAGCGGTCATAATCAGTTGCCAACTCAGCTTGCTTTGCTCTCGTCTCGGCAAAGTGCCTCACTGTATTCGGTGGTATAAACAGCTTTGGCTGAGGCTTCTTCGGTGCAAAATGCTCCTTCGCCTGGGCCTTTACGATTTCATCGGTTTGCTCATCAGTCCTCTCGTACGGTAAGAACTCAAGAGTCTTAGATCTCTTCGAAGCTGATGATCTCTTCTTCGGGGCAGTCTTCCTCTTTTGCCGATTCTGCTTAGGCAGCACAGCCGGCGGAGTGTCCTGACAAGGAGGAGGCGGCGGAGTATGCTCACGCAGAGGAGACTGCGGAGGCGGTGGAGACAGCGGAGGCGGCGGAGAATGAGCTGGAGGTGGCGTGCTTGGCTTCGACCCTGGAAACACAATGTATTCCTTTCGCCATAGAACGGTGGTTCTAATGGCTTCTCCTGGGCTCAGCCAATTCCCTATCTTCACCGCATGATGGTCAAGCATCACCGGCTCATATCCTGCCATCACTTCATCCACCCCCGCAACAGCATAGCCATCTGGAACCGCACGGGAATGGTAAGTTGTTGTAGGTAAGACATAGCCGACCGCCGCCTTCATGGATATGTTCACAACTTTTACATGCAGCTCACAAGGATGGCTCTCTGTGATATCATCCATGGGGTAGCGAGGAGCCAACATCACCTGATCATCACTCGCGCCGAGCTGCGTGGAAGCCACGCCGCTTTTTCGGTGCTGAGATTGCTGCGGGTCGATAGCAGGATCTTCATGCTGCCCTGAGATCGCTGGCTAAGTACTTCTTGAATTTCGGCTCTAAGGGCGCTCACATATTCCTCTAAGGACGATATGCGGTCTGCTTCCCTTGCCTTTCTCCTCTCATGGCTTTTATCAGGAAATCTCTTCCTTTCCTCGGGGAAGCCATACTTCCACCTGAACGGAGCCTCGTTGTGCCTCGTGTTCGTCCGCCATGTTCTTTATTCCCAAGGGCGCGTGTCAGCTCGGCGATCTCTCTTTCGGGATGGAACCTCCCCTCCCGCACGTCCTTATGTGCAGCTACAAGGTCTTCAACAGGTTTTTTGAGATGTTCTTTTTGTATAAATACACTTCCCTGTTTCTGGGTCCAACTTTCCCCCAACCCCGTAGAACCACTCCTTCGCCCGTTCGGCCCAACCCTCTGTCCCTATACTGATCCCTTTGTTGATCAGTTCCGCCTCAGCTTTCTCCCACTTAGGCATGTTAGCCTTGTAGCCACCTGGACTCGTAACTTGGTGATATTTCTTCAACGCAGCATTTGCCTTATTTGTTTCGACCTTTTCTTAGCTTCATCTCGATCGCTTGAACTTCACCAATTCGGGTCAGTGATCTTTTAACTTCTCATACGCTCCAGTGAAGTCCGGAGTCTTGTTTTGCTTGACAAACAACCGGTACAATCTTTTCTTATGGTTCATGAATTGTTCGGCCATCTTCTTTAGAGCAAACTCCTTGACTTTCTCCTCCATCTTTCTGGCTATATCGGGATTCTGCTCTGGAGGTAGGTTGAAATGTGCCATGAGTTGACGCCAAAGGTTGTTTTTGGATATATCATCGACATAAGTACCTTCTTCAACCTCTTCAGCCTTTGGCTTGTGCCAGTCTCGAACGGTGATCGGGATGCAGTCCCTAACAACCACTCCGCATTGACTTACAAATAATTGTTCCGCATTCTAGGGAGCAAATGGTCGGCCATTATTAGCGATTTCAATGATGTCGAACCTAACACCATCGGTCAACTTTTTGGCCAGGCCTCTCTTCGACTTTACAGAAGATTGGCTCGATCCGAGGGCTAAAAAAGAAAGAATTCATCGTCAATATATATATACAAATCAGTTAATGCATCTAGTCAGCAGCGGCTTAATTTATATACCTTGGTGGACTTTGAAATAACTAAGGTTCCGGAGCCATTATCTTCTCCCGCACCGGAGCCATCATCTTCTCTTCGCTCAAGATCCTCCGCACCTCACCGGAGTCATTCAAATACGTTGCGGTGACATCGGCATCTCCACCGGCTATGAGGTCCGCCATCAATTTTTCTTGTACTTCGCCTCTGTGAGCGTCCATAGTTTCGCAACGACTTGCAAGTTATAGGAACCATCATATAATCACATATATAGATAATAATTAAGTATAATGCACAAAACAGAGATTGGAGTTACATATATAGCTTTTAATTAAGGATAATGTAGTGCTCAACACATGCATGTAACGGCGAACGTGCTCGTCCTCCTCTCTAATGCGGCGATGTACCTCCTCCTTGGGGGCCAGCTCCTCCGCACCGATCGTGGCCCACGTGATCGCCACTCAAAGAAGATCCGGTCGACGACGGAACCCGGATTCCGCACCAAGGTGCGCGCCCTAAGGTAACACCTCCCAGTGCCAGCCGGCGGAGCCCAGTCCTGGACTTCGGTCATCCTAATCTGGTCCGTAACGTGGCAGAGCCTGGCCCACGACGCGGCGGGCGCGACATCGTAGCTATGAAAACTAAATCATATATATACTAACATAATTAAACAAACATAATATTTCTATAAACTAACTATATATACATACTACGAATATAGTTCTATAAACTAATATTTCTAACTAATACTACTACTAATATTTAGTAAGTAAATATTTCTAACAAATTCTTTTAACTAATATTTCTAACTAAATATTTCTACTACTAATATTTACTAATATATATAGTATTAGTAGTAGTAGTTTTTTTTCTAACATATAAATTTCACTACTAATTTTTCTAACAAATATTACTACTAATACTAAAAAAATTCTAATAATACTACTACATATAAATTTCACTACTAATTTTTCTAACAAATTTCACTACTAATACTAAAAAATTCTAATAATACTACTACATATAAATTTCACTACTAATACTAAAAAAAAATCTACTAATACTACTACATATTAATTTCATACTAATACTAATTTTTTTTCTAACATATAAATTTCACTACTAATTTTTCTAACATATAAATTTCAGTACTAATTTTTGCTAAAATAAAAAAACTTACCGGAGGTGGACGACGGTGGCGTGGGCGTGGCCGGAGGTGGAGGGCGCGTGGCGGCGGGAGGAAGAGGCCGGCGTTGGCGTGGGCGTGGCCGGAGAGGTGGAGGATGCGCTGCGGCACGGGGGATTTCTGCAGCCCTGGCGGCAACCTCCTTCTCCGCGCGATGATCTGCGCGGAGAAGGAGGCGTTACAGTTATAGGGGAAGGAACCTTTGGTCCCGGTTCGTCGCATGCACCGGGACCAAAGGGGTATTTTCGCCGTGTATGCTCCGCTGCGCGCGTAAAACTACCTTTGGTCCCGGTTGGTATTTTCAAATTATTTCGTTTCCCGCCTTATTTCAAATCAAAATATAACATATGGCATATCAAAATGTTCAGAAAAGAAATTTCTATGTAATAAAAGTATAATTTATTCATTATGAACATTTAATTATTTAAATTCCTTATGTTAAGTATTTGAATATGAATTTAAATAACTTATGTATAATTTTGAATGTGACAAAACTTTCAACATAAAAAGTACTTATGTATTCTAACTATTCAAACTACTAACCATTTTGTTATTTCTAATTTAAAATGTATTAATTTATATCTTTTGCATAATTTCTATTCCGATAAAGTTTTCAACATGAAAAGTGTTTGAATTTGGACAATTAATCTAAAAGCATTTGATGTTTTCTAAAATAATTATTCTAACTATTCAAACTATTAACCATTTTGCCATTGATCACGCCGATGATGAGGAGGAGGAGGAAGAAGAGGAAGCCAGAGCTGGTGGTGACCAGAGGAGGGACAAAACGAGTACGAGAGAATGATGGCTTCATCGTGGATGACGCCGATGATGATGAGGAGGAGGAAGAAGAGGAAGCTAGAGCTGGTGGTGATCAGAGGAGGGACAAAACGAGTACGAGATGGATGGCTTCATCGTGGATGACGCCGATGATGATGACGAGGAGGAAGAAGAGGAGGCCAGAGCTGGCCATCTAACCTTTAGTCCCGGCTGGTGGGTGCAACCGGGACTAAGGTGGTTTAAAAAGCCATCTACCAAAACTGTCGGCGGGATAAGGACGTGTGGGCAACCATTAGTCCCGGCTGGTGGGTGCAACCGGGACTAAAGGTGGTTTTTTGTGTCATCTAACAAAATTGTCGGTGGGATAAGGACGTGTGGGTAACCTTTAGTCCCGGCTGGTGGGTGCAACCGGGACTAAAGCTGTCGGCAGGATAAGGACGCATGGGTGGACGCACTGCTCGATGAGATAAGGCATGTAGCGCATGACGCCCGTTTGAGGAACAAGACAAAGGAGAAGCGGCGCCGTGCCTATAAAAGGAGCGTCGATAATCACCATGGCAAGCAGCTCAACAAGCCAACGTAGAAGGTAGGGAGTTTCGTCCCCATAGCCGGAGGAAAGGGTTGGGAAATCTCCCGTGGCGGAGCTTCTCGAAGATGTCGTTGGTGCACACGCCATAGGACATCTTCGGAAGTTCCGCCTCAGATTTTTTTTCCTGCAAGCCCGTGAAAGCCTCCATCTCCTCTAACAGTGTGGGGGAAAGGGTTGGGAAATCTCCCGAGGCGGAGTTTCTCGAAGATGTCGTTGGTGCACACGCCATAGGACATCTTCGGAAGTTCCGCCTCAGAATTTTTTTCCTGCAAGCCCGTGAAAGCATCCATCTCCTCTAACAGTGTTGGGGAATCTCCCTATGGTACGTCACAACCTCTATTTAACTAGTAAAAACAAGCCAACCATCTCCACTGTTAATATATTACATACAATTACATTATTACAAAAAAATGGGAAATTGATTGCCATATTGAGATACACATGTGTGCCATGAACCTTCTTCGTGTATGCCCTTGTTATGATCGCTTCGGCCGTAACCATGGAGCATCTTCATCATTTAACTTGATGCTTGGGTCAATGTTCACTGTGAAGGGCGGAATTTCATCAAACTTATTATAATCTTCTGACATGTCTGTCTTGTCCTCCACTCCCACGATGTTTCTTTTTCCTGAAAGAACTATGTGCCGCTTTGGCTCATCGTATGATGTATTCGTTTGCTTATTTTTTTGTTTTCTCGGTTTGGTAGACATGTCCTTCACATAGAAAACCTGGGCCACATCCTTGGCTAGGACGAATGGTTCGTCTCTATACCCAAGATTGTTGAGATCCACTGTTGTCATTCCATACAACTTGTCTACCTGAACCCCGCCTCCTGTTATCTTGACCCATTTGCACCTAAACAAAGGGACCTTAAAAGAAGGTCCATAGTCAAGTTCCCATATCTCCTCTATGTAACCATAATATGTGTCCTTTTGGCCTTTGTTGTTTGTTGCATCAAAGCGGACACCACTATTTTGGTTGGTGCTCTTTTTATCTTGGGCGATCGTGTAAAATGTATTCCCATTTATCTCGTACCATTGGAAAGTCAATACAGTCGAAGATGGTGTCTGGGCCAACAAGTACAGCTGATCTCCAATAGTGGTGTCATTCATGAGATGTTTTTGCAACCAACCACCGAAAGTCTCCATGTGTTCACGTATAATCCAGTCGGCCGACTGCCCTGGGTTCTGGGAGCGTACAAAATTCTTGTGTACATTGATATACGGAGCCACCAAGGTGGAACTTTGTAGAACTGTGTAGTGTGCTTGAGTGAAAGAATGTCCGTCCGTACTTATCATTGCTTTCTTTCCTAGCGTGCCTTTTCCACTCAGTCTCCCCTCGTGCCGCGATTCAGGAACACCAATCGGCTTAAGGTCAGGAATAAAGTCAACACAGAACTCAATGACCTCCTCTGTTCCATAGCCCTTGGAGATGCTTCCTTCTGGCCTAGCACGGTTATGAACATATTTCTTTAAGACTCCCATGAACCTCTCAAAGGGGAACATATTGTGTAGAAATACAGGACCGATAATAGAAATCTCATCGACCAGGTGAACGAGGAGATGCGTCATAATATTGAAGAAGGATGGTGGGAACACCAGCTCAAAACTAACAAGACATTGGACCACATCATTCTGCAACCTCTGTAGACTTTCTGGATTGATTACCTTCTGAGAAATTACATTGAGGAATGCACATAGCTTCACAATGGGTACTCGAACATTTTCCGGTAGAAGCCCCCTCAATGCAATCGGAAGCAATTGCGTCATTATCACGTGGCAGTCATGAGACTTCAGGTTCTGAATTTTTTTTCTCTGCCATATTTAGTATTCCCTTTATATTGGAGGAGAAGCCAGACGGGACCTTGATACTGCTCAGGCATTCAAAAAAGATTCCCTTCTCTGCTTTTGTAAGAGCGTAATGACGTCCTTTATCTGTCTCATGCAGTTTGCTTGGGTCTTTCTTACGTTGCTAGTCCTCCCGTGCTTCTGGTGTATCTTTTGTCTTCCCGTACACGCCCAGGAAGCCTAGCAGGTTCACGCAAAGATTCTTCGTCACGTGCATCACATCGATTGAAGAGCGGACCTCTAGGACTTTCCAATAGGGTAGCTCCCAAAATATAGATTTCTTCTTCCACATGGCCGTGTGTCCGGCAGCGTCATTCGAACAGACTGTCCGCCATGATCATTTCCAAAGATTACTTCTAGATCCTTGACCATACCAAATATATCAGCACCATCACGGTGGGTAGGTTTCTTTCGGTGATCTGCCACACCGTTGAAATGCTTGCCTTTCTTTCTTACGGGATGGGTACGCGTAAGAAATCGACGGTGCCCCAGGTACACGACCTTCTTAGATTTATCCAAATATACATTGTCAGTCTCATCTAAACAGTGCGTGCATGCATTGTATCCTTTGTTTGACTGTCCTGAAAGGTTACCAAGAGCAGGCCAATCGTTGATGGTTACGAAAAGCAGCGCTCGTAGGTCAAATTCCTCCTGTTTGTGCTCGTCTCACACACGTACACATGTTATGGCCCACAGCTGTAGAAGTTTTTCAACTAATGGCTTCAGGTACACATCAATGTCGTTGCCGGGTTGCTTCGGGCCTTGGATGAGCACTAGCATCATAATGAACTTCCGCTTCATGCACAACCAAGGAGGAAGGTTATAGATACATAGAGTCACAGGCCAGGTGCTATGACTGCAGCCTCCGCTCTCCAAAAGGATTCATGCCATCTCGTACTTAGACCAAACCTTAAGTTCCTTGCATCCTCTGCAAAGTACGGGTAATTTCTATCGATTTTTCTCCACTGCGACCCGATCTTCTTTGTGCCATCGCAACAACCTGGCGTGCTCTTTTTTTCTGAACAAACGTTTCAGCCGTGGTATTATAGGAGCATACCACATAACCTTTGCAGGAACCCTCTTCCTGGGGCGCTCGCTCTCAATATCACCCGGGTCATCTCGTCTGATCTTATACCGCAATGCAAGTGCACACCGGCATGCATCTAAATTCCCATACTCACTGCGGTAGAGGATGCAACATTAATTCATGCATGTATCTTCTGCACGTCTAATCCTAGAGGGCAGACAACCTTCTTCGCTTCGTACGTACTGGCGGACAATTCGTTGCCCCTTGGAAGCTGCTTCTTAATTATTTTCAGCAACTTTTCAAACTCCGAGTCAGTCACACCGTTCTCTGCCTTCCATTGCAACAATTCCAGTGTGCTACCTAGCTTTTTCTGGTCATCTTCGCAAGTTGGGTACAACAATTTGTTGTGATCCTCTTAACATCTGGTCGAAGTTCAACCTTTCCTTTTCAGTTTCATAGTCTCTCCTTGCATCAGCAATGGCCCGACCAAGATCATCAGCAGGCTCATCTGATGCATCTTGATCTTCTGCTTCATTATCTTCATTGCCTTCTGATGGAAAACAATTCCCCTTTGCAGTATCACCGTATTCAGCGAACATGGGATAGTTGTCATCATCCTCTTCTTCTTCATTGTCTTCCATCATAACCCTTCTTTCTCCGTGCTTGGTCCAACAATTGTAGTGGGGCATGAAACCGGACCGCAGCAGGTGGGTGTGAATGGTCCTCGAGGAAGAGTAATTTATGATATTCTGACAGTTAACACATGGACAATATATAAAACCACCCCATTTGTTTTCCTCAGCCACATCAATAAAAAATTTCAGGCCCGAAGTGAACTTGTGAAGGCGTCGGTCAATGTACATCCATTGCCGATTCATCTGCATGATATAATTAAGCTTATCAAAAACCATTACAAAACATCATGATTAGTGAAGCGATGTATATATACACATGCATTTCATCAATGACAGATGAAAGGATAAAGTTGTTAACCTCGATGGAGAAGGAAAAAGACAGGAGCAAGCTTTAAGTGTGGTTTGTTTTGTGTGAATTCAAGTGGCAAAAGCTCTTAGGCATTTCATCGAACACCTCTTGTGCATAAGAAGAGAACAAAGCAACATACACCTCTCTTGTGCCTTTAGTCCCGGTTGGTAAGCCAAACCGGGACTAAAGGTGCACGGGCCGTGGCGTGGCTCGACGCAAGATTTAGTCCCGGTTTGTAATACAAACCGGGACCAAAGGCCTCAAACGAACCGGGACTAGATGGTGGCGTCGCCCGCGCCAAACGAACCGGGACCAATGCCCCCATTAGTCCCGGTTCGTTTTTTAACCGGGACTAAAGCTCCTGTGGGCTTTGGACCAAAGGCATGTTTTCTACTAGTGTATAGGGGGCGAGGGGGGACTATAAAGGTATGGGACACCCTCTTCTGAGACCGCTAAGCTTCGAGGCCAGCAACGGCATGAGAGGCGCCCTCCACTTTTAGATTGAGTTCGATTCGTCTGAGCATGTGCTAAGCACGACATCTTATGTGGAAGTATAAAGTCATGCCTAGCCGGCGGTATGCAGGGCGTCTCATCAGGAGGCGTAAAGTCATGCATGATCATGGCTGGTGCTAGCGGCATCAAGTCATCCATGTCGTTGTTGCGATCGAAGGTGGTGCGATAGTGGCTGGCGGTATGTGACTTCATCGGCTTCCAGCGGCATCCGATTAGCGAGGTGTCGATCGTATCAAATGGTCCTTCTTATTTTCCTCTCCCGCATGCCGATCGAACGGTCTGTCTAATTTTCGTCTCCCGCATGTTCTTTTCCTTGCAAAGAAAAGGAATAAAAAATGTGAGGCGTGAACGGCCGGCTCTCTCTTTTCTTTTCCTGGTTGAACTCGGACCAGGAGCAGATCGACCATACTGTGGACTGCAAGGTCCTTCCGACCTTTGCTTTCTCCCCCGCACCATGTCTCGGACCATGTCCGCTAAGAAGCCAAGAAAATAACATGCCTCCGGAGGAAACCAAGAAAAGAGCATGCATCCGGAGGAAGCAAATGGGATCATTTGATAGTCGGTGCTTTCAGCGCGTGAGCATGAATCGAGAAGAGCCACGGAGCAGGCAAGCCGCTCCATTCCCGTCCCGATATATCTCCAACTGATATGCCCGTGAAGCCCGACACAACAACAAAATTTTCCTTGTTCATAGAATTAGCAAGTTTGTTGAAGTAGTAACAACAAGCATTCATGCGTTCACCTTTTTTGAACAAATATATATTGAGTCAGCAGGCTGCCTCATTAAAAACCTTCCAGTCCCCTTCGGTACCCTGGAAGGAAAAGAGTGCATCTGGGACCTGCTGCTCCACAATCACAGTAGCGTTACATCATCCACTAATTGTGGATACAGAAAAACAGGCGGGCTCTCAAGCCAGAAATTTACATTATCACAATCTACTGTCCTAGCTACGAGGTCCGCTGCTTTGTTTGCTTCCCTGGGGCAATGTCCAATGGTCGTAGAGCTGAACCCTGCCATCATAATCCGACATTCATCTAAGAAAGCCCCTCCAACAATTATGTTCTCCAAAAGGATTATGGAAGGCATTAACCACCTCGAGAGATTCTGTTTCAATATCAATATTGTTGCAACCAATGCGTTCAGCCAACCGAAGTCCATCACGCACAGCCTGAGCTTCAGCAGTTGCAACATCAATAACACCCTCGATCTCCACTCTACAAGCAGCTAGGAACTGACCTTGGAAATCACGAATAATACATCCCGTCGAGGCCGTCCTAGTATCCAGGTTAATAGCCGCATCAGTATTTAGCTTAACTTTTCCACTTGGAGGTTTAGTCCAACCTTTTCTTATCATTCCACTCATATTCTTTTTTGCCCGGAGGCTGTTAGACACCATCGCCTTGATTGATAGCGCCAGTCTGCTGGGAATAGGAGCTGTCCCGTTGTGCTTGAGTTCCCTTCGCCGCCACCAAATGAACCAAGCCGCTGTGGCAATCACCTCTTTAACTTCTAATCCGCTCAGACCTGGGATAGCTGGTTGTCTCGACCGAAGAAGGTGTTCCAGAACCACACTTCCTGATCGGTCTTCTAGAGCTGCACTCTGAATAATATTAGTTAAGCCGAGCACCTCCCATACTTCAAGAGCACGATCACATTTGAACATCATATGCGCAATGTCCTCCGCACCCCAATCACATACATGGCATTGACCAGATCCACCAATGTGTCTATTAGCAAGGGTACACATACATGGTATGATTCCATGCAGAGCCCACCAAGTGAAGATCCTCTCCTTGGCCGGAACTATCAATTTCCAGCAAATGTCCCATACAGGGTTTATAGCAGAGCTCCCTGCCTCATCTCTTCTCCTAGTCCTGCTACCATATTGATGTTGCCACTCCATATGATAAGCCGATTTTACTAAGAAAATCCCATTTTTTGGTACCATGCCATACAATAGAGTCCCCAATCTCCCAAGGTGGTAGGGGTATAGCCTGGATTCGTCTCACATCGATTGGGTAGAAGTTGTCCTCCAAAGAGTTGGACATCCCATGTACCTGTCGTTGGGTTAATCAGCTCATGTACCTTCCCAATCATGATACCACCTTGTCTTGTAGACATCTTCTTATCTGGGTTGTTTGGCAACCACGGGTCATGCCAGACTAATTTCTGAGCCATTCCCCACACGCCATATATAGCCTCGTTTGAATGTCCCCAT
This sequence comes from Lolium perenne, assembly GCF_019359855.2. NCBI lineage: Eukaryota > Viridiplantae > Streptophyta > Magnoliopsida > Poales > Poaceae > Lolium > Lolium perenne. The sequence goes on from NC_067245.2 coordinate 325,108,763, forward strand.
TCCCGCCATCAGGCTTTGCCAAGTGAAGGAGGCCCCCTTCTTTAGTTCTGCTTTCAACAGATCCCTAGATGGATAATACTTTGCTCTAAGAATTTGACCACATAAAGATTCATGTGCTTCTACTAATCTCCATATCTGCTTTGCAAGCATAGCCAAATTAAAACAGTGTAGGTCTCTGAACCCCATGCCACCTTGCTTTTTTGGAGTACACATTTTCCACCAAGAATACCAATGCATAGCCTTTTTGCCATCTTTCTCACCCCACCAAAACCTTGCTATTGCCGCCGCTATTGCTTTGCAAATTCCCTTTGGCAATTTAAACACAGACATAGCATATGATGGAATAGCTTGAGCGACAGCTTTCAGCAAAATCTCTTTCCCGCCCATGGACAGGTTCTTCAGATTCCAACCACTAATAATTTGGCACACACGGTCCACTAAGTGTTGGAAACAGTCAGATCGATCTACCCCCACATGTGAGGGGAGGCCCAAGTACCTCTCGGTTAGAGCTTCTGAGTCTATATGGAGCGCTGAACATACAACCTCCCTATCCTCTGCACTTGTATTGGGGCTAAAAAATATACTCGACTTTGGGTCACTCACCAGCTGTCCCGAACTGGCACAAGACAAGTCTAACACCTTCCGAACAGTAGCAGCATTAGGCACATCCGCCTTCATTAGAATCAGAGAATCATCGGCAAAAAGTAGGTGAGATACCGATGGTGCCCCGCGACACACTCTGACTCCTTGAATACCGCCACTAGCCTCTTCATGTGTCAACAAGCTTGAGAGACCCTCAGCACATAGCAGAAAAAGGTACGACGAGAGTGGGTCCCCTTGCCGCAGCCCCCTAGTAGGAACAAAAGTATCCGTCTCCTCGTCATTAAACCGACTGAAGAAACACAAGACATAATCATATTTATCCATTGTTCTGCAAATCCTAGTCTTGCCATCATATCCCTCAGAAAGCTCCATTCAACACGGTCATATGCTTTGTGCATATCAAGTTTTACAGCACAATAACCGTTTTTACCTTGTCTCCTTCCTTTGAGCGTATGAACACACTCGTAGGCAACTAGCACATTGTCAGTTATCAAATGCCCTGGGACAAAAGCACTTTGGGCAAGACTAATTACCTCAGGCAGTATCCCTTTCAGTCTATTTGCAAGAACTTTAGATATGATCTTGTACAAAACATTGCACAGACTTATCGGCCTAAATTGAGTGATCAACTCAGGATTATTTATTTTTGGTATCAGAATAATAGCAGTCTCATTCCACCCTGGCGGTATCACACCAGACTGCAAAGACTCCAACACTTCTTTCGTTAGCATAGAATTAGCAAGTTTGTTGAAGTAGTAACAACAAGCAATAAAGGGAAATCTGTTCTAGATAGCCTCATGCGCAGAGACTTTCAGGTACCAGAAGGAACTGAGAGGACCTAGGACCGTGCTGACCAGTTTTGGTATCGGAAGAAAAAAAAATCTTGCAGTGGCATTTTGTTGTAATTTGTTACAAGTGTGACACAAGGCATTCATGCGTTCAGCTTTGTAAGGCCGGGAACGAAATTCCGACAGCCCTCACTCAAAACATTCCGAAAGTACTTTTATAGCCCCATCGATCGATCAGTTTTCCCCAAAGTCGCCCCCTGCTTCTTCCTCTCCTTCCTAGCTGGCCGAATCGAGCGGCCACTCCCAGAATCAACGCCGCCTTTCTACAGTTCTACTTCATCCCCGCCTCCGACCGCCGCTCGCTGTTGTCTGCATCCATGCAGACGCCTCCGACTTCCTAGGTGCTCCTCGTCTAGGCACCTCGGCCAGCACCTCTCCCATCGCTTCGCCGCCCCACATGCTCCTGCTCGCCCAGCACCTTGCCGCCGGCGATCTGCAGCAGCAGCACCTCACCGGCTTCGCCTCCTCGCCGCCACAGCAGTAGCTTCTCCTCTGCCCCAACACTCCATCAGCAACAGCAGCTTCTCCTCTGCCACATTAGCAACAACAACAGTACAATTAGTTCAGTATCGAGTCAATAAAACATGATTACACAGAATAAGCCTATCTACACCTTGCATGATTAAACAGAATATCATAATCACCAAGACAAGAACAACCCACGGATACAGGGACTTCGCAAGTTGCAACTTAAAAGACCACCCAAGCAACCGCTGATACAGTGAAAAGGGAAATAATTTTTACTAGTGACTGGATTTCTTTTCCCAAAAGCTAAACTTGTCTCTGAAAAACAAGAGTTAACTGAAACCTAAACAATACCATCTGGAACCTAAACGGAGTAAAAGAGAGCTAATTGAAATTTTAACCGATTTTTTTAGACGTCTATTTTTTTTATAGAGTAAAAAAAGTATATTACTGGATGTCAAACAGGCCAAACCTGAACTTTAGAATTAACATGCTTGGCACAATATAGTGCCAGTGTATTGATGGGGCATATTTGTCTCCTTGTACGTAGTTGAGATCAAATTCAGGGTTTTCACAGCCAAATTAAGTTACTAGCAGCGCAGTATTTTGCAAAGTACTCTAAGCATGGCTAAGCACATAGCACTATGCACAAGAGATATGAACAATGGAGTAGAAGGCACCTCTATAAAACCAGCAAGGCAACTCCAAGTTCGGGGTACAAATCTTGACTGGCTGGCGGCTTATAAGAATATAATGCAAGCATTTTCAGAAATCAGAAATCACAGCAAGCTTAATTTGCTAGATCTTGGATCGCACAGGTATCTCTAAATAAGTGGGGACTTTACTCGTCAACAAGCAAGAGAAAAAAGGCACAAAAGTGAACGGAGGCAGTAGTATTATTAAGACTCAAAATGATTCCCGCCATTCCGAAAAGCTTGTCGCAAGCACCTGTAACGATTCAGCTAAATCAATTTTACAAAGACACCCTCTACAATTCAAATTCTTACAAGAAACTCTCTAATTCCAAATCGATCGGCAGCTGTAGCTCGAGTCGTCCAACATAGAATATCGTTTTCTTACAAAACAGTAAAACTAATACACAACACATTTTCTTACAAAAAAGATGTGAAAAAAAATAACTTACTATACCAACATAGAATATCATTTTGTTTCTTGAATATTTCAGGGACCGTGGTCAAGATAAAATCTTACTTTAATCAGTCAAGGTATGGTGTACAACATAGTAAAGTAGGTAAGCACATCCTCATGGACAGAGTACTGGGCTCATATTGACGCTTTCCACATTCACCCAATAGATTTAGACATCTTCGTGACTTGGGTTTTTTTTTTTTTTGGAACGGTTACGGTGAGGCAAACCCCACAGCTCAAACTTTATTAAAGAGAGAACTAAGGCAAGCTAGCTAATCAAACCTTTACATCATCAGCAATTTAGCTTGAGAACCTATGCACATGTAAAATCATGTCATGGATGAAATTACTGCAGCAAATCTGGGTCTTTCATCTCTGAAGATTTTCCCGTTTCTCAATTTACATACGTGCCAACAAGCTTTAAAAGCCACTTCAACGAAAAAAAAAAGTTTGCTAAAGCTTCTCCTAGCATTTGCAGCCACTTCTAATACATCATCTCCTGGTTCGCACTTAATCTGAAGGTAGTTCTAAATTCTTTGGCCAAAATTACACTCAAAGAACAGATGTTGACGATCATCACAATCTCTACCAGGACACAACTCACAGTGGTTATCATCAGTTACTTTCCAGCTCCTCTTCAATAGATCTCTTGTATTCAGACATACAACCAATGGCTCGTGAACTAAAGCATAGTACTTGGAAGTGAAATACTCTCCATTATGCCACACACATTTCCATTCATCCCTCTTAGATGTGTTCAACTCAATCCATCAAGCCAGGAAGAAATAACAAGGAATTCCTCATAAGCTCGTGCGGATAGGGCCATATGAAACAACTCCGTTCTGTCTTGAGACTGCCGCATGTCTTGCACAGATATTTTGTCATCAACTGCAAAGGAGAACAATCCATTTAGAATAATAAGGGTTTCCCCCCGTTTCCATTAATATGAAATCAACAGAAGTAACAAAAGTCTTTTTTTTGCAGAAAGTAGAACAAAATGAAAATTGGCTGGGCAGACAATAAGCTGTACCAGCTGAAAACTACCAACGCTTATTACAGTCCAGGGGACAAAGCCCGCTACCTCTCTTTTCTCAAACCAAGTTTACTGCCTTAATAAGCCAGGAACAACAAACCAAAACGTGGACTATAAAGCTCAGCCGAGGCCAAGTTTCTTTCTCTTCATTAGGTCGCCTTACACTTGGACCCGCTGCCGGCTTGGACTGGGTTGGAGAAGGCGACTGGAGGGAAAACCAGTTAGTTAGGAGCAGTTGGCGTTGTAGCTCGGCCATCATCCACTCGCCTCCTGAGGGAACTAGTGCCAGGCTATCTGAAGGAGTTCCTCCCGCTTGTGCTCCATATCCCGGATGTATTGCTGCAAGGTGACTTCCAGAGCAGTCTTGCATAGAATTGCCCACCGATGTATGGTCGAGATCAATCTGTCCCATGCATCCCTCATGGTTTTCCATATCCTGCCCTGAAAACACATGTCATTACGGTAAGTCCAAAGGCACCACACGGTGGCGGAAGAAATCATGTTAATATGACCATGGTTATTAGGAGCAATCCATAATCTAGCAATAGATAAAATGTCAGCTCCAATTTGTATTTTCACTATATCAGATATTGCTTCCCAAATGAAAACTGCTACAGAGCAAGAACATAGCAAATGGTGAGAAGTTTCAGGTTCACGAGCTCACAGCAGAATACACATGTAAGGTCATCGATCGGACGTCGTTTAGCTAAGTTATCCCTGGGTAACAACTTATTTTTACTAAACAACCATAGGAACACGTGAATTCAGGGAGGAACAGTAATGTTCCATATCGCTGGCCTGTGGATTCGTTTGATCCCAGGATCATTGACAATCGCATAGAAGCTCTTAACTGAGTAAACACCTGATGGATTATACATCCATATTAGTGAGGAGTCGAGTCGATCGTATCAAACGGTCCTTCTTATTTTCCTCTCCCCTCTCCCGCATGCTGATCGAACGGTCTGTCTAATTTTCCTCTCCCGCATGTTCTTTTCCTTGCAAAGAAAAGGAATAAAAATGTGAGGCGTAACGGTCGGCTCTCTCTTTTCTTTTCCTGGTTGAACTCGGACCAGGAGCAGATCGACCAGACTGTGGACTGCAAGGTCCTTCCGGCCTTTTGCTTTCTCCCCCGCAGACCATGTCTCGGACCATGTCTGCTAAGAAGCCAAGAAAATAACATGCCTCTGGAGGAAACCAAGAAAAGAGCATGCATCCGGAGGAAGCAAATGAGATCATTTGATAGTCGGTGCTTTCAGCGCGGAGCACGAATCAGAGAAGAGCCGCGGAGCAGGCAAGCCGCTCCATTCCCGTCCCGATATATCTCCAACTGATATGCCCGTGAAGCCCGACACAACAACAAAATTTTCCTTGTTCATAGAATTAGCAAGTTTGTTGACGTAGTAAAAGCCACTTCAACGGAAAAAAAAGTTTGCTAAAGCTTCTCCTAGCATTTGCAGCCACTTGTAATACATCATCTCCTGGTTCGCACTTAATCTGACGGTAGTTCTAAATTCTTTGGCCAAAATTACACTCAAAGAACAGATGTTGACAATCATCATAATCTCTACCAGGACACAACTCACAGTGGTTATCATCAGTTACTTTCCAGCTCATCTTCAATAGATCTCTTGTATTCAGACATACAACCAATGGCTCGTGAACTAAAGCATAGTACTTGGAAGTGAAATACTCCATTCTGCCACACACATTTCCATTCATCCCTCTTAGATGTGTTCAACTCAATCCATCAAGCCAGGAAGAAATAACAAGGAATTCCTCATACGCTCGTGCGGATAGGGCCATATGAAACAACTCCGTTCTGTCTTGAGACTACCGCATGTCTTGCACAGATATTTTGTCATCAACTGCAAAGGAGAACAATCCATTTAGAATAATAAGGGTTTCCCCCCGTTTCCATTAATATGAAATCAACAGAAGTAACAAAAGTCTTTTTTTGCAGAAAGTAGAACAAAACGAAAATTGGCTGGGCAGACAATAAGCTGTACCAGCTGAAAACTACCAACGCTTATTACAGTCCAGGGGACAAAGCCCGCTACCTCTCTTTTCTCAAACCAAGTTTACTGCCTTAATAAGCCAGGAACAACAAACCAAAACATGGACTATAAAGCTCAGCCGAGGCCAAGTTTCTTTCTCTTCATTAGGTCGCCTTACACTTGGACCCGCTGCCGGCTTGGACTGGGTTGGGGAAGGCGACTGGAGGGGAGAACCAGTTAGTTAGGAGCAGTTGGCGTTGTAGCTCAGCCATCGTCCACTCGCCTCCTGAGGGAACTAGTGCCAGGCTATCTGAAGGAGTTCCTCCCGCTTGTGCTCCATATCCCAGATGTATTGCTGCAAGGTGACTTCCAGAGCAGTCTTGCATAGAATTGCCCACCGATGTATGGTCGAGATCAATCTGTCCCATGCATCCCTCATGGTTTTCCATATCCTGCCCTGAAAACACATGTCATTACGGTAAGTCCAAAGGCACCACACGGTGGCGGAAGAAATCATGTTAATATGACCATGGTTATTAGGAGCAATCCATAATCTAGCAATAGATAAAATGTCAGCTCCAATTTGTATTTTCACTATATCAGATATTGCTTCCCAAATGAAAACTGCTACAGAGCAAGAACATAGCAAATGGTGAGAAGTTTCAGGTTCACGAGCTCACAGCAGAATACACATGTAAGGTACATGAGGTTGAAGTACTCGACACTGGCCATCTCGGCACGGTGCCAACAGTCGGTCAACAACCAGCCATTCATCGTCTGGAGCAAAAGGAGCAGTATATCACTCTCAGACTAAGACATGAAATATTCATAGCCTACCTAGCTACTATGAATCTAAAGAGCATCTATTAATACTAGAGCAGTTGAGCAGGAAGCAGAATTGACAATCCAAAGGTACAAATTTATGTCAACAGCCGTCACCAGCACAGACAATTCTCAATTAGGCAGGGGGGGGAAATAAAGTAAAGTTCGATAGTACTAGTGCTAGCAAATAAGCTCTCAAATGGAACAAGGAAAAATTATACAGGACAGCACAAGCACACACACCAGTATATCCCATCTGTTGAGGTCACAAGGAGGGACAGAAGAAAATGAGAAGGTTGTGCAGCTATGATCTATCCCAGTACCACGCAAACTCTAGCATGGGTGCGTGACTGACCAATAACACACACGACTACCAACCAAACAAGAGATTTTGTGTCACAGAAGCCATCCCTGAGTGATCCGGAAGTTCAGACAGACACAAAATATATTGCAGTCATTCTGTCGAATAACGAGTGTGCAAGAGGAGAAAAAAGGGAGGGGACTCCTTCTGCGCACGTCAACGGCGAAGACGGGGTCCTGGAGGCGGCGGCGGAGGTCCAAGGAGGCGAGGAGCTTGAGGTGGAGGTCCTCAGAGGCGAGGAGCTTGAGGCGGAGGGAGAGATCTGGGACTGGAAGCGCATATATAGATGTGGAAGCTCAAATACCACCCCCCGATGCCTGGAGGCACAAGAGAAGACAGAGAAAAGCATGTGCATGGTTTAATCACACCGAGGTGAATAATTTAATCTTACCAACAATTCTAATCCTCAGGGTAAGTTGCGCTGCATAAGATTGATTTCACTCTTAACAGAAGGAGCATATGACCGTGAGAAACAGAAGTTACACATGAGCATATTACTTCACTGTTCAAGACCAGTTTAGTCGTGATTATGACTTTGTACGCACACTCTTCGTCATGGACAAGAGATCAAGGATTGGACATGAATATCACGTATATTCAGCAAGGAATCGGCTATTTTTTCCAACGGAGAAAAAGCTAATGCAATTACTATACATATATGAAAAAAGAATCTGAAAAATGATATACCTCGTAAAATTATAAACAGGAAGGAGTTAGCCAAAAAATGTCCAAATATGTGTACCTGATGCCGCGTCTTTCTCAACATTTCCTCCATCCTTGCTGGAACTGCCTTGGCCATCACTGCACCCACCGGCACCAGCTATTCCATTCCATGTTGATGATACAAAGTTAGTGATCATATTTACAGGAAAATGTAACGTGAACAAAAAAAAAATACAGTATCTAGCTGCAGCTTAACAGGACTGTCATGACAGTAGCGATGCGAAAACCTCTTTTCTCTTTCTAACAATGAAATAAGGCTGTACATAAAAACAGTTGTACAGTAAACATAACATCATGATACAAACCAATCTGATGTGGAAAAAGATGTTTCTTTGTATATGATGAACATAAACATGCCACTCTGAACTATGCATAATTTTTATCTCTGCATTTGGGAATGGGCAGTAGCTTCTTATTCTGAAATAAATATCTCTACATTCCGCACATGTGTGCACATGTTTCTGAGCTTCTTATTCATCTCTGCATTTGGAGAGAACATAAACATGTCAGCCTGAAATAAATGTTTCTTATATTCTGCACAAGAAGAAATATAGCATTTCATGGCCTGCAGGAACATGCATTTCATGTTGTGCAATTTCTATGCAAGAAAGATGAGGAAGACCAAAGAAGAAATAGATGACAAACTGAGTATGCAGCAAGCTCAATTTTGAATTAAAGAAGAAATACTAGATGACAAACTGAGTGTCAGAACGGCGGCGCCGTCAACAGGCGGTTGAGGTCGAGGTCGGGTCAGTGAAGCCGCGGCGCGAGGTCCAGGCCAGGGGGCCGTGCCGCTCCTCCACGGGGTCGAGGCGGGGCATGAGCCCCTCAGCAGCGCGCGAGGGCCAGGAAGCAGGCCGGTCTCCCCTGGGGACGAGGCGGTGCAGGAGGTCAGTGGCGCGCGTCGGCGCCGAAGCCAGCGAGGCCGCTGCAGCACGGCGGCGCCGTCGGCCGTGAGACGGCTTCCTCCGGCGGCGGCGGGGGTGGAGTGCTCAGCCGGGGCGAGGTCTTGGCGGCGGCGGCTAGGGTTTTCCCTATACAATCATTTGTGGGAAAGAAGAGAGACAAAGTCAAAGCGCACTGCGCACACACTCTTCTCCTTAATACGTAGTAGTAATAATAAAAAAAGCCAACTGAAACTGCTCACACAAGATAAACTGAAACTGGGGTCTCGGAACTCAAGGACAAGTAGAGATTGCTAGTGCTGTACTAGTAGCAGCTATTTAGACATGAGCAGCCTAGGCGGACGAGGAGGAGGCGGACGAAGAGGAGGCGGACGAGGATGAGGCGGACGACGATGAGGAGAGGGACACCGTCGCCGCCGACGAAGACTCCACGTCGCTGGAGTCGTCGTGGCGGCGCGATGACAGCGGCGGAGGGCGGTGATGAGCGCCGTGATGGCGGTCGGGAGGGCGGCGACGGCGGAGACGACGCCGGCGATGATGACGATGTTGCCGATGCCGCTGCCGTCTGTTGTCGCCGGAGGGCACGGGTTGAACGGCGGGCAGTGCCGGCACGCCGGCGCCGAGCCGACACGGAGACCGCCCGATCATCGACCGGAGGCCGCCGCCGGCCGTTGACACACGGCGGCTCCGGCGCGCACGGCGGCTGTGGGGCGCAGGGAGAGGGCGGGCAAGCGAGGAGGGCGGCCGCGGTGTCGCTGCGCCGCACCGCACGTAATGTACTACGATTCAGCCACAAAGCAAACACGAACTATGAATGAAACCGGCCGGGAAGGAAGAACGGGGATTCAGCTCATTACCGTCGTCGGAGTCGAGGGGGAAAGTGACGCCGGCGACGCGGACGGCCACCAGCAGGAACAGGACGGCAGCCACGACGGCATCAGGGCTCATCTTGTCCATGCCGGCGCTGTGACCTGCTGTGCGCTGCTTTGCTTTGGTCTGCTCTGCTTGGCCCGCGGGGGGGGGGGGCTTTTAAGGGGGTTGGGGGAATTGACGGGATAATACTGCTACGGGTCCTCACACGTTATTTTGGCTTAAACAACGCTATTTTCACTTATTTTCACTGACTTTGCTCCTCAACGTTAGAGGAGCCAGTTCCAGTCGGCGGACACTTGCTAGCTTACAGCATCTTCGGCAGCGTCCTCCAAAACGTTTCCCAAAGGTTTTTTTCTTTTACGCCGGACATTTTTTCGTCTCCAGTCACGCGTCCCAAAGACTTTTTCCGTCCGGCGCGGCCCTATATGTTGTCCGGCGTCTTGAGCCCGTTCCCGCTCCACAGGGGACGCTCCGGGGACACCGGACAGAGCGAGAAGCGAGGCGGGAAGTGGCGGGGCCAACGCGTCATTGACACACGGACAAGTTTGGGGGCGCGTGTTTGGGGAACGCGACTGGGCAGCGACGCCCCCCAAACGCGGCACGAAGAAAACACGTCCCCCAAACGCTCGATCCAGAGCGCTTTGGGGGACGCTTTGCGAGATGCGACTGGAGATGCTGTTATCCCCCAGATTCAACGCCTTCTGTGTAGCCAACGCCCTTAACTTCACGTTCACCTCCTTTCCGGACTCCTCTGTCCGCAGCCATGGCGGAGCGGTGTTCTCCGCGTGCGCGTCCTCCCCTATCGTCCGTGATTTCATTGTGGCCACCAAGGAGATCTGTCTTGGGAGATCGTCCTACCACTTGCACCGTTCCACGTCTGCGGCGGCGGAGGCTGTCTCTCGCCTTCCCTCTTGGCCGCCGTGCTGGGAGCTTGTCGTCTTCACGGCCGCCTCGGATGGGCTAGGGTTTCCCGGGCCTGGGTCAAACCTGGCCCCTCTCCCCGCCGATGTGGCCGCTGACCCGCCCGAGGTGCATGTGACCGCTAACCAGCCCACCACATGCTTGGACCGTGTGGCCCCGGCCAATCCCAGGATGGGAAGTTTCGGTCCCTCTTTTCTGCCCTCAGCCCGACCCCTTCCCCTTCCCAAGTCACAGCCACCCCCTACCTCCCCATCTCCTCCCATAGCTGCTACTCTGAGCCTCACGCGAATCCTGCCGGCCGGAGTGACGACGGTGAGGATGCCTCCTTCCCCCGTGATGTCCTGTCCTGGCCACCCTCGTTTTCCCCCACCCCTTCTTCGGCCCAGGCGTGCCCTCGTTTTCAGCCCACACGCCGATCAAAAAGCATGGGAGCGCCGCGATCTCGCCGGAGACTCCCTCCGCGGACCGGTCCGTCGCCTCCACCTGCAGTCTGGCTCTGTGCCAGCATCCACTCGCACCTATAAGGACGCTCTGCTCTCCTCCCCTCCTCCCCACCGCAGCCCACCCAGCCCTAGACGCCTCCTCTTTTCTCTAGTCAAAGGAAAAGATCTCTGCTTTCGGTGTCTCTCGCCGGAGCACTTCGTCGGTGGCTGTCGGGACCCGCTTCGGTGTAAGGCGTGTGGCCGTTTCGGTCACCGCAAGAAAGGATGTGAGCTCCCACCTCTCTCCTACTCCCGCTCTGCCGCCTTTCTGTCCTCCATGGCTGACCCCTGTCCTCCCCTGTCCCCTAGGTTGCGCAAGTTGAGCTCCCCTTCGGTTTCCCCCGCGACCCCGTGCCCTGCTGACGACCCGGCGATGCATGCCGCCAGCACGGGGCTCCGGCGGGGCTTCCTCATCAGGCCGCCCACCCCGTACCCCCGTGGCCATGCTGCTACCTCACCTGCGCCAGCTTCTCTGGCGTCGATGGGCACCCCTCGCACCGGCTCGGCAGCTGCCTTGGGCCATAGGGGCCCTCCGACCTTCGCGCCCTTCGGGCAGGCGGCGCTCCTCCCTGAGGCGCCCGCGCGGTCGGACTACGCCAAGATTTTCATGCCACCCTCGACCGGCATAGCGCGCAGCCAACGCTTCGCCTACGCCCTGTTCGAGCCCCCTGCTGCTGCCCCCGGCGTCCTCCTCCGCCGTGCGCTGGAAGAACGCGGTGGGAACCCTTTGGTGAGGCTCGCTGCTAGTGATTACGGCGCTCTCTTCGTCATCTTTGGCTCACCGGAGATGCGGGACGAGGTCATGGTGCGCTTTCCGCTCGAGCTCGAGGGGCACCTGATCAAGCTGGAGCGCCCCGAGGATGGTTGCAACCGCTTCGCCTGGAGGTACTCCTCCTTCGCACACATCTCGGCCACTGGGTTCCCGCTTGAATACTGGGACGAGGGCGGGATTCGTACGGCTTTCCGCTCCATTGGGAGCGTCTGCTGTATTGACCCGCTCTGCCTGGACAAGCGCGATTTCTCGGCGATGAGGTTGGTGCTGAAGCTCGAGAACGCCTCCAACGTGCCGGCGACCCTCCTTGTCCGCGACTCTCTCGGCGCAAGCTCGGCGGTCGTTGACATCCACCTCGTCCACACCTGGGGTTGCGAGGAGGACGGGCGCGCTCCGGGCTGCGTCCACTTCGACAACCACCTGAGCGCTGGCGCCAACCAAGCCCTCGCTGGTGGTCGACGCCAGTCACGCATGAGCGACATCGACGACGATTCCATCCGTGGCATCTCTCCTCCGCCCCCCACGCAGCAAGCCCCTTCCTCCGCCGTCCTCAACCTCTAGGGGAGGATAGTGGCGTGTCGCCAAGCTGACCTTGCGCGCGCCGCTGCCCTCGCCACCTTGGACGGGCTCCCCGCGGACTCGAGCTCCCCCTGCCCATTGGTCCCTCAGCCCCGCCCACCGAGCTCTGGGACAGGGTCCTTGTCCTTGCCCATCGCCTGGCGACACAGTTCCCTGAGGCAGGGCTCGACGCTGCTTAGGTAACCGTCTTTGCCAAGCCCCCTTCTGCCCTCGCTTCGGTTACGGTTGGCCCCAGTTCTCACCCGCTTTTGTTGCAGTGGTACGACACGCTGCAAGTGTCGGCGACGCCGCTCGTGTCGGAGGACAGCGGCTCTGATAAGGATGTGCATCCCGCGCGCGAGGTGGCCGCTGTCGCTGATAACACGCAGGGTAGCTTCCCCGACGACGCTTTTGCTGCCAACGACGTGGAGCACGAGGATGCGGTTCGCAAACAGCGCGTGCGCCGCAAGCGTGCGATTGATTCTGTGTTCAAGGCCCGCTAGAGCTCCCGTCTCGCGGAGAAGGAAGCGTCGCAGTTCATCTCCATCCTCTCCAAGGCCAAAGCCGTCAAGGCTTCTCGCTACGACCTCTCGGGTGGCTCGCCGCGGCTGTGTGTTGCGGCTGAGGCTGCCGGCTCTGGTCGTACCACCGCAATGTAAGCATCTGAAGGCGCTTGCGGTGGCTTGCGGTGTCGACCCCGACGCCATCGTCGATACCGCGGCGGTGCCCTCCCCTTCAGCATGATGACGCACAGCGTCTGCGCGGCCCCCCAGCTCCGGTTGCACCTCTCCGTGGGTGCAGCTCGTGGCTGCTGGCCGATGCTCCTCCCTTGCGTGCTTAGTATTTGCTTCTGCTCCGTCCGCTGTGTCGGCACCCCCTTGGAGCTGTTTTCCACCTTTTTCTTTGTTTTCTTTCCTCTCTGGCCTTATGCCACTGTTTGAAGCTGCACGCCTCTGTTTTTTTGCCTTGTACCCCGGTGCTTACCATGTGAATCAATGAATGGGCCTCTTTGTTTTTCCGTGGGCTCCTGGAACGTTCGTGGGCTTGGTGACAGCGACAAGTGCGACCATGTAAAAGCTGACCTGGCCTTTGCGCGGCCCAATTTAGTTGGGCTTCAGGAGTCGAAACTCGGGCCCATTTCTATCTCGAAAGCCGCCTCCTTCCTCCCCCTTCCCTCTGTTCTCTCGAATCCGTTGAGGCTATCGGCGCATCGGGGGCTTCTCTCAGCCTGCGATAGCTCCTCTCGTACGTTAGTCAACGCTTCTCGCGGCATATTCTCTCCCTAGATCTCTCGATCAACAACGACGGTAGTTTGTTTCGCTTCACCAATGTCTACGCTCCCTGCGACGGCGCCGAGAAACCAGCCTTCCTCCGAAACCTTGCGACACACGATCCCGGTGATGACATCCCCTGGATCATTGCCGGTGACTTCAACCTCACCCGCCACCCGTCAGATAGAAATAATGCTAACTTCTCTACCTCGGAGGTAGAGCTTTTTAATGACGCGATTAATACCCTTGGGCTCTTTGAGCTCCCCCTTCGCGGCCGCAAGTACACCTGGTCGAACAAGCGGGCCACTCCCACTCTTATCCGCCTCGACAGGGTTTTCATTAATCACGCCTGGAATGTTCGCTTTCCCTCCTCCTCCATATCCTCTATCTCTCGTGACACCTCTGATCATGTGCCCCTTTTGGCCAAGATTTCCACCTCGATCCGTAAGGGGGGGCTTCTTTCGGTTTGAGCCCGCCTGGGCCCTTCATCCTCGCTTCCGTTCCAGTATAGCTTGCGCTTGGAACTCCACCTACCGGGCAGATTCCACTGCACGGTTGGTTTCGCGCCTCAAGCTCTGCCGTTCCAAATGCAAGGAATGGGCAAGACGTGTTTCCCCTTGCTCCGAGAGGGAAAAGGACTGCCGTCTTCTTATCCAGCTCCTTGACCTCTTGGAGGAAGGGCGTCCCCTCTGCCCCCGGAAAACCTCCTTCGCTCCCTCACTATGGATGCTCTTCATCTCTCGATCAGAGAAAGGTCCCTGTATTGGCGGACTAGAGCCAAAGTTCGGTATGCCCTGGAAGGCGACGAGAACACCAAATTTTTCCATGCCTCGGTGACTTGTAGGCTTCGACGTAACTCCATTCCGTCCCTCGTGGTTGATGGGGTGGGTACCTCTGACCACCATGGTAAAGCTTCCATCTTGCACTCCTATTACTCAAACCTTCTTGGGTCTGTGACTCCTTCTTCTTGGTGTTTCGACCTTTCCTCCCTCTACCCTAACGCTCTCCCGCTGAACGAGAGTCTTAGTGCACCCTTCATCCCTGAGGAGATTAAAAATGCTTTCACTACTATGAACAAGCTCTCCAGTCCCAGCCTGGATGGCTTCGGTCCCTCTTTTTTGTCTACGTTCTGGGCAACGGTCTCTCAGGACGTCCTTGGCGTGTTCTCATCCTTCTATGATGGCACCATCGATCTAAGCCGGATCAATCGTGCCTTCCTGGTGCTCCTCCCAAAAATTGATGCTGCGGTTCACCCGTCTCAATTTTGTCCCATTTCCCTCCAGAACTATGTTGACGAGGGTACTCCTCGGCAATGCCCTCCGATTGGGGCTTAGGGTTGATGGAATCCTGTAGGCTGACACGAGACATCGGTTAGCAGACAAGCGGGGAGAGCAATTTACCCAGGTTCAGGGCCCTCGATGAGGTAAAACCCCTACGTCCTGCCTGTCTGATCTTGATTATGAAAATATCGGGCTACAATGGGGTGCCGAAGGGTTCGGCTGTGGTCTCGTCGAGAGGCTAAGTGCTGCGGCGACCTAGCTTCAGACGTATGGTGGCTAAAGTTGCTAAGATTGATTCCGTTCCTCGACAGCCCCTCTCCTGGCCTTTATATAGGAGGCCAGGTCTCAAGAGATCTGTCCGGGTACGACTAGGTTTACAAAAGACCTAGCCCTAAACTTTCCTTGTTCGGCTCTTCTCTGTCTTGTTCTTCAGGGAATCTCCTCCAGCACCGTCCTAGTGGCCCGCCTTGCCATTGGTTGTCTTTATGGGCCTCCAGTTGGGCCGTGCGGTATAGGGCAATGTCAGTTACCCGAAGGGTAATGCCCACGTCAGTAGTCCCCGAGTGTCTAGCCGAAGATGTTTCGGGTAGAGACTAAAGCATGCCTCCATCGAACGTTCTTCTCCCCTGATTGTTCTTGTCCACCTTGTAACTGGATCATCTTCTTCTATCGGGTGCGCGTCCAGCGCTCCCGATGGGAGTAGCCCCCGAGTCTAGGTGCGGATGCTTGCGATCCGTACATAGACTCAAGTTGTGCCACTCGAACGCCTTCTTCTGCCGAAGTTTTCTACAGATCTTCATGGGTCACCCGATACATTTGTATTACGGCTTGTAAGGTTTGAACGTGCAAAGGATATTGAGTAACGCGCCCAGCTTTTGCTGGTTAACTGCCGATGGCAAAACAACGTTATCCTACACAGAATCAAGTCCCCGGGCATGATCCTGGAGTGCAAAAAAGTTCTATCGGGTGCGCGTCCAGCGCTCCCGACGGGAGTAGCCCCCGAGTCTGGGCACGGGCGCTTGTGTCCGGGTGCAGACTCGAGCCAAGCATTCCGTCCTTTTCTTCAAATATCTCTTCACAGGAATATCTTCGAGTTCACATTTTATCGGGTGCGCGTCCAGCGCTCCCGATGGGAGTAGCCCCCGAGTCTAGGCGCGGATGCTTGCGATCCGTGCGTAGACTCAAGTTGACCACTCGATTCCTTTCGTTTCTCTTCGGATGCCCTCAGCGGGCTTCATGACATCACTGATGACGCAATCACTGATGTGGTCTGATTGACAAGACTTGACCTGATGGACCCACCCTAGCTCTGCGCGGGCAGTTTTTAGGAAATGACCAGTGCATGCATACCGACCGAGGCGCCTCCTCGATTTTCGCACATCGTGGGAATAATGGGCCGCCGGTTCCTTTCTCCTCTAGGAGCGGCACGTGTACGCCCAGATCTTGCCCACTTCCCACGATGTCTATGGAGTTATGGCCACGATTTCCCATCAATCCCGTGGCATAAATAGAGAGTCCTCCTGTTGCTTTCACTTTTTACGTTTCTACACTGCTCATCTTCTTCCCCAACCTTTCCTTTCACCTCTGTTCCTTCTCTAAAGAACTCTGGGAGCCATGGGCAAGAAGAAGAGCGCCAACACCTCAGGCATGACCAAGGTTAGCCGCGATTGGGGCGCCTCCAGCATTTCCAACCGTGAGGTGAACAAGCTGCGCACCCTCGGCCTCATCTCCTCGTCTGACGATGATATTCGTCTCCCGGGTTCAGCTTCTCGCCCAAAGCCTCCGAAGGGCTTTACTGTTATGTTCGTTGCCTTTCTATTTCGCGGGCTTTCTCTTCCTACCCACGAATTTCTTCGTTCTCTTCTTTTCTTCTATGGGATCCAGCTCTGGCAATGACCCCAAATTCCATTCTCCATCTTTCCATCTTTATCACCGTCTGTGAAGCTTTCCTCGGCATTGATCCTCACTGGGGTCTTTGGAGGAAAATCTTTTATGTCAAGCGTCACAATGACAGCAATGGCCCCCCCATCGTCGGTGGCGTTGGCTTTGTTGTCAGAAAGGAAGTTGATTACTTCAACTACCCGATGAAGGAGTCCGTCCAGGGCTGGCGCAACAAATGGTTTTATCTGCGAGATACTCCGGTGTCTGGGCGACGCTCCAATCTTCCTCCGTTCGAAGATGTCTTGGTGGCTCAGCCGAAGAAGTCCTGGCGGAATGCCCTGTCTCCTGAGGAAAGCACCATAGCCGACAAGCTGTTTGACCAGGTCGTGGATCTGAAGAACACAGGAGGTTTAACGATGTGCGGTACTGAGGTAGTCTCAGTGTTCCTACAACGTCGGGTGCAACCGCTGATGTCCCGGCCCCATCAGCTGTGGCTATACATCGGTGGATGACAGGTCGAGAGTTAGCTCTGCCGACCTATCGAATGATGAGCTTCGCGACGAGGTGCGTCGTCTGACGTGCCTCAGCATGAAGGACAACATTGTTTTGACCTCGGCTCGTCCCCCATATGATCTCAAACACCTTCCGGCTGAGGTAATTCTTACTGTTATTTGTTTTTTATTATTATCATCGTGCCGCTTTTCAACTTTTCACTGATTTTTCTCCTGTTGACAGGCCTCCACCGTGGCTCAATGCTACCCTCCTTCACCCGAAAGCGGCGTGGAACTAGAGGATGATGATGATGATGACTCCGAGGCGACTGAGGATGTCTAGCATTTCCTTGACGACAGCGACGTCCAAGAGGACGAAGCCCCCGAGGATGATGCTCTTACCAGAAGCAGGCGGGGTAAGAGGATAAATGAGGATCTTATCACAACGGCTGAATCGAGTCCTAGCGGGCAAGATAATGATGTCGATGAAACCGCATCGCCTCCCCCTGCCGCGCGAAAGGCTCAACAAGCTTCTTTGCCGCCGAAGATGACCCGGAACCGTGAGTATCTATTTTTCTATTTGTAACTATCCTTCTTTATCTTGCATGCTGATCATCCTTGCTTTCCAAGTAGTTCTGACGACGATGACAATGTTCCTCTTGCAAAGAGGGTTAAGTTATTCTCTGGGAAGTCCGAATCAGCCAAGGAGCCAAACCCTTCGCCTGCCAAACCAGCGCCTCCCCCGAGGACGGTCGTGGAAAAAATTCCGGTGTCGAGGGTTATTCCTTCTGGCGACGTTCCCAGCTCATCGGCTGCCCGTGAGCACGTAAGTGATTTACTCGAGTTGGCTTCCCTCCTTTTTGTTGAATTTCCGTATTCGACTGAGGTTTCTTGGCTTTTTTCCTTGCAGCCGATTTATGCCACGGTTGAAGCTGTGGTTGATTTTGCCGAGCAATTCACCCGTCTGGAGTCTGAGAATGCCCATCTTCGGAAGACCATCAAGACTTCGGCTGACCAGGTGCTGGAAGCCAAGAAGCTTGCAGCCGATGCTAGGAATGAAAACATCTTGCTGAAGGATGAACTGAAGAAGCTGAAGCAAAAAATGAAAGATGAGCAAGATGCCAGGCACGAGGCCGCAATCGCAGCCGATGAAAAAGAAGGCGTCCTCCGTGAATCCATTGCGAATTTATTGGGTAAGTTCCTTGACGCATATCTTTTTTCCAGTATTTCTATCTGGGTCGCTTATCTATCTTCTTCCAGGTGCTGCCGATATAACCATTAATCGGGCTCGCAAACTTCGGGAGGATTCCATGTCTGACGCCTTGTCACTTGCTGCTGAGTCCAATGTCCAAGTTCTCGGGCTTTTGCAAAGAACGAAGGGAGCGTTATCGAGGTTATTCTCGATGATTTTCCCAAAGATAAAGCAGGACAAGACTCTTGGCGAAATGGCGAATGCTTTCCTCGTCGACCCTTCTGAGCCTGTAGAGGTACTAAAGCGTCGTTCCCGCTTGTTTGGAGCGGTACTTACTTTCCAGCTGTTAATGGGTCATGGGCTGGGCTCTGAACTAGAAAAGTTGTCTAAGGCATTGCCTGTAGATGACAATAATTGCCTAATCAACCTTGAGCCCTTCAAACAATCAGCAGTAATATGTGCTAATCAACTCCTCAAGCTGGTTGACGAGGCGAAGACCAAAGCTGCGTCTGAAGCTGCCCCTGGTTCATCATCGGCTCTTCCTTGAATGCTTGCTCACGGTTGTAATTAAGGCCTGATACAGTTTAATCCTGTTTTATTCTAGCTCTGTTGCCAGCACCAACTCTCTTTTGAATGTAATATATACGCTCCAGTGCTCCCGATGGGAGTTTTTATTAATGCTATTCTGAACTGAGAATTGTGCTGCAGATTCCTTCATCTTCTTCTTGTGCCGACCCTTCTTTAAATCCTTCGGCTAGCGATGACTCCGATCTGATTCGTCGTTTGCGTGATCAAATATCCCGATTGAACAAAGATATTACCAACCTTCACGCGATGGCAGCGTTGGTGAAAAGAAAGAGCGAAATCGTGACTGCAATTGAACAGCACGCTTTTGATCGTCTCCGTGTTGCTACTGAAAGCTTGAGCTGTAAGTGCCTGTCCATCCGTCGATTTTTATCGAAGCTTGAACATCCTTTAGCTGACCTTTGCCTCTTGACAGTCGTAGCTTCCGATGAGTCAGAGGAGAACAAGAGGATCCACGAAAAGATCGAAGCGATGACCGATGTCGTTCACCCGAAGCATGAGTTGTGGTCCCATCGACCGAAGGCTGTTGTCGTGGCAAAGTTTGAACATCGAGCAGAGAAGGTGCACTACTATTTCGACAAGTTCCATGCTCATCTCTCGATGGTCTGGAGAACATTGTTTCCTCTGGACCAAGCACCCGAAACTTTATCTGCCCTGTTTACTCGATTCAAGACCCCTGAAAGGATTCGACTGTTGGTGCGAAAAGAACTCCTGGCCGGTGCTGAACTTGCCTTTGCTTCAGTGTTAGCGTGTCATCCGACCTTAGATTTGGAGGCCATAGCGAACACCAGAAGGAGTTTAGACCAGTACTACGATGTTGCCAGAAATCCTGCGTATACTATCATCTCGCGAATGGAGACAGGTATTGAGAGGGATCTGAAGGCCCGAGAGGACCAGGGAAACCTGCCATGAATTTATGCGTTCATGTAATGACCTTGTACCTGCAAGGGATAATTTAATGTGTGTTTTACACAGTATGTACTTCTGATGAATTTGCTAATTCAGTTGAAACTTTTTTGTCGGGGGCGGCCGAGTGATCAAGTCAGCCTGCTCACCCGACGACTCCGTTGTAAGTGCAAGTTTATTGCGGAGTCGATATGTAAGTTCTGTAAGAGCGACACCCGTCGAATGATCGAGGGAATTAGACGCTTGGCCTCGTCACGCGGTGCACCGGTTTGAGCCTTGTTTGTGATAGTACTCCCATCAGCTGCAGCACTCGCGTATTTTCTCGAGGCTTGGATGGGTTGTTTTGTGTCGTTAACCTTAGCTCCCGAAGAGAGTATTTAATTAACGACACCGCGCAGGCGTGGTTGTTGTGTGTCGTTAACCTTAGCTCCCGATGGGAGTATTTAATTAACGGCACCGTGTGAGCGTGCTTCTGGCCTGCGCTCCCGATGGGAGTAAGAGCCAACGGCAAGGGCCCCGAACAATTTGTTCGGATGATGAGGCCTGAAACAATAAAGGTAGAAAACCTGATCAGAATTTTATTCATAACATAAGAGAAGCTTAGGAGCGGCCGAATAACAGGAGGGGGATGATTATATCCTATGCGTAGAACCGTCGCAAATGTGCAACGTTCCATGGATTTTCAACATCTTTTCCCGAAGCTGGATTCTTAAGTCGATAGGCTCCTCCTGGTATCACTTTAGTGATGATGAACGGCCCTTCCCATGGAGATTCGAGCTTCGAAGGTCTCTCTTGCTTCAGTCGCAGTACCATATCTCCGATATTGAAGCTTCGGTTGCGTATTCGTCGGCTGTGATAATTTCTTAACGCCTGCTGATACACCGTTGTTCTTGCCAAAGCAATATCCCGAGCTTCGTCAAGGAGGTCCACGGCATCCTGCAGTGCGATGTTGGAGGTAGCTTCCGTGTACGCGGTCACCCGAGGGGCTTCGAACCGAACATCGGCTGGCAAGACTGCTTCGGCTCCGTGTACCAGGAAGAACGGGGTGTACTTGGTTGACCTATTGGGTGTGGTGCGTAAGCTCCAAAGCACAGATGGTAATTCTTCGACCCAGGCTCCAGCCGCGCCTGTAAGGCGTTTCTTGAGGCCGTCTCCTATTAGACCGTTGATCCTTTCAACCTGGCCGTTGGTCTGGGGGTGTGCCACCGATGCGAATTTTAGCTTAATCCCACTGTCATCGCAAAACTTACGGAACTTTTTGGAATCAAAATTAGTTCCGTTGTCCGTGACGATGCTGTGAGGCATGCCAAATCGACAAGTTATTCCCGTGAAGAACTGGACGGCGGTTTCGGCTTTCTGATTTCGAACAGGTACAGCCTCAATCCATTTGGTGAACTTGTCGACTGCAACCAGTAGGTACGTGTGACCTCCAGGCGACGATCTCGGCAGTGGTCCAACTTGGTCGAGTCCCCACTGTGCGAAGGGCCATGCCAGAGGTATCGTCATCAGATCTGTTGCGGGCGCGTGTGGTTTCGGTGCAAAACGCTGACAGGGATCGCATTTCATAACCAGATTTCGAGCGTCCGATGCCGCCGTTGGCCAGTAAAATCCTGCTCTGAAGGCTTTTGCCACAAGGGCCCTGCTACCGGCGTGGTGTCCGCAAGTTCCTTCGTGTATCTCGCGTAGCAGTGCCTTTCCATCGTCAATGGCAATACATCTCTGAAAGATACCAGAGATACTACGCTTATAGAGTTCTCCGTTTATCACAGTGAAAGCCTTTGATCGTCTCACAATTCGTCTTGCTTCCACCGGATCCTCTGGTAGCTGCTGCTCTGTCAGGTACGCCAAGAATGGTTTGGTCCACAGGGGTTCGAGGAGGAGGACCTGTTCCGCAAGTCGAGGCGGAGTTTTTTCGGCAGTTTGCTGCAGGTTTGCCTCTGAATCGTCAACCGATGATTTCGGAGATGCCGACACTTTCTCCTTTATCGATCGTTGAGTGATAACTTCATAAAACACTCCGTCCGGAATGGTGGAGCACATGGATCCAATGTTCGCCAGAGCATCGGCTTCCTCGTTGCTGGCTCTGCCGATGTGCCTAAGTTCACACCCTTCGAACTTGGCTTCCATATTCTGGTATAATTGTCGGTAGGCGATCATGTTATCACTGACCGCGTCACATAAATTCATCGACTGCTGTACCACCAGGTTCGAGTCTCCATAAATTTCCAGGCGAGTTGCTCCACATGCCTTTGCCATCTTCATTCCGTGCAACAGCGCTTCGTATTCCGCTTCATTATTTGTTGGCAGATGGAAATTCATGCGTAAGATGTACTTCATCTTGTCTCCTTGTGGCGATATCAGCATCACCCCTGCCCCTGCGCCTGTACTCCGCTTGGACCCGTCAAAGTACATTGTCCATGATCCAGACATGTCGGGTGCGGCCGGTGTTTGTGACTGGATCCAATCTGCCACAAAGTCTGGGAGGATTTGGGATTTGATCGCCGTCCGGTTGACGTAGGTTATGTCGTGTGGCGCTATCTCGATGGCCCATTGGGACACTCGACCCGTGGCTTCTGGGTTGGTGAGTATATTCTTCAACGGTGCCTCGCTTACGACAATGATCGGGTGCTCCGCGAAATAATGGCGTAGCTTGCGAGCTGTTCTCCATACCGCATATGCCAACTTCTGATGATGAGGGTATCTTTGCTTCGCTGGCGTGAGTACTTCACTGAGGTAGTAGACGGGTCTTTGCACGCCGTGAACTCTCCCTGCCTCTTCTCGCTCGACAACCAAGACGCTGCTGAAGACTTGCACCGTTGCTGCTATGTACATGAGCAGTGTTTCCCTTTCGCGTGGAGTTACAAGGACCGGAGATGTCGATAAAATCTTCTTCAGATTGTCGAAGGACTCTTGCGCCTCATCCGTCCACTCGAATTTTTCTGACTTCTTCATCAGGCTATAGAAGGGCAGAGCTTTCTCTCCTAGTTTGGCAATGAATCTACTGAGTGCTGCCAGTCGTCCCGCCAATTGCTGCACTTGGTGCAAATTCTTTGGCGGCTCCATGTCGAGAATAGCTTTGATCTTCAAGGGATTGGCCTCTATTCCCCTGGCCGAAATGAAGTACCCGAGCACTTGCCCTCCTGGCACCCCGAAGAAACATTTCTTCGGGTTCAGCTTGATTTTATACCTGTCGAGGTTGTCGAAGGTTTCCCGCAAATCGTCGATGAGTGTGGCGGCGTGCTTCGTCTTTACCACGATATCATCGATGTAGACCTCGATATTCCTTCCGATCTGTTCTCCGAGACAGGCTTGCATGCACCGCTGATAAGTTGCTCCTGCGTTTTTCAACCCGAAAGTCATGACGTTGTAGCAGAAAACGCCGTGCGGGGTGATGAACGCGGTTAACTCTTGGTCTTCCTTCTTGAGCTTGATCTGGTTGTACCCGGAATATGCATCGAGGAAAGAGAGACGGTCACACCCTGCTGTGGAATCGACTATCTGGTCGATACGAGGCAGCGGGAAGTGATCCTTAGGACAGTGCTTGTTAAGACTCGTGTAATCGATACACATGCGAAGAGCGGTTGTGTCTTTCTTCGGCACCATGACGGGATTGGCCACCCACTCAGCTTCCTTGAGCTCCCGAATAAATCCTGCCTTGCGGAGCCGACTAACCTCTTCGCCGATTGCTTTTCTCTTTGGCTCAGAAAACCGGCGCATCGACTGTTGCACTGGTTTGGCTTTTGGGTCAACATTGAGGGCGTGCTCAGCGAGTTCCCTGAGAATACCTGGCATGTCGGATGGTTCCCATGCAAATATTTCCCAGCGCTCACGGAGGAACTCGATGAGCGCGCTTTCCTATGCGACAGTGAGGTCTGCCGAAGTGTTGACTGTCTTCTTCGGGTCAGAGGGGTGCACCTGCTGCTTCTTTGCTTCCTTGGCGACGTCAAATTCGTCGGATCTTATGCTTCGATTGTCAGCTGGTGGCTTTGAGTGGTCTGTGATAGCGTCGATCGCGTTAAGTTCTTCCTTGGTCCCAAACTTCGAGGCAATCTTCTGGAAATCCCTATCGCAGCTATCTGAACGGGAGAAACTTCCATGGATGGTTATTGCCGTCCCATTATTGCCTGGCATCTTCAGTTTTAGGTACGCGTAATGAGGTACTGCCATGAATTTGGCGAACGCGGGTCTGCCGAGGATGGCGTGATACTGAGATTCCCAGTCAACTACTTCAAACTCGATTTTCTCCTTCCTGAAGTTGCTAGGCGTGCCAAAAACTACGTCCAGCGATATTTTGCCGAGGGAATAGGCGGGTCGAGTCGGTATGATGCCATGGAATCCTGTATCAGATTCCCTTAGCATGTCGACTGTTAGGCCCATAGCTCTCATCGTGCTGGCGAATAGCAGATTTAGGCCGCTTCCTCCATCCATGAATACCTTGCTCATATTGTATCCTCCGATCTGCGCCTCAAGGACTAGGGCTGCATGACCAGGCCTTGGAACGGCCTTCGGGTGATCCGCCTTGCTGAAGGATATGTTTTGATCTGACCAGTCGATAAATTCGGGTGTGTCGACCATGGCAACTTCTGCGTACTTGACTTCTCGTGAGAACTTCTTGACCTCTCTCTTTGAAAAGCTGGTTTTCTGGATCATGTTGACCTGTCCACGAGATTCCGGAAATACTTCAGTTGTTACATACTCGTCTCCTCCTGCTGGTATGTATGGCTCTGGTACGTATGGTTCTGGTACGTATGGTTCTGGCGGATGACAGTGGGATCCGGCTCTTCTTTCCATCGTATGGACTCTCGCCGCGGCTTCAGCCCTAAGGTCGTCGCAGAACTGCCGAATTTCTAGGAACTGCCGACAGTTTCTGAGTAGATGGCTCGATTTTTCAAGGCTGTCCTTTGGATCGATATAAGAGTGCAGGTAACATGGTGCTTCAAGTTGCTCCGTGGCCGATAAGTAAGGTGTGTGAAGGCGATTCTTGTTCGATTGCGCGCTGTGGCGCCCTCGTCCGTACTGTCGGGGGCGAGTCGCGATTTGCTCTTCTTCTTCGTGACGTGAGTTCCTTCGTCTTTTCCTTTGCTCCTCTGTGGCGCCGAAGCTGCCTCGGCTGTCCCCTCCCGCACTCCTGGATAGGACTGCCGAGGTTACTGCTGGCGTGATATCTTCTGGAACCGAAGTCCTTGGGCTTGACGCGTTTGAACTAGGGAGGCGAAGAAACCCTCTGGAATCGATGATGAAGTGAACACCACCGAAAGTAGTATCCATGTTGTCGCGCGATGCTGCAGAGATCAGATGCGACGCCTCGGGGTGCGGTACGAACTCGAAGGACCCGCAGCGGACTGAATCTTTCGGATCTGACGGCGTTGACGACTCGAGCACGAACGCCGCAGACGTGGATCGGTATCGCCGATGACCTGCCTTGTGCCAACAGGCTTCCCACAGACGGCGCCAATTGACGAGGGTACTCTCGGCAATGCCCTCCGATTGGGGCTTAGGGTTGATGGAATCCTCGTAGGCCGACACGAGACATCGGTTAGCAGACAAGCGGGGAGAGCAATTTACCCAGGTTCAGGGCCCTCGATGAGGTAAAACCCCTACGTCCTGCCTGTCTGATCTTGATTATGAAAATATCGGGCTACAATGGGGTGCCGAAGGGTTCGGCTGTGGTCTCGTCGAGAGGCTAAGTGTTGTGGCGACCTAGCTTCAGACGTATGGTGGCTAAAGTTGCTAAGATTGATTCCGTTCCTCGGCAGCCCCTCTCCTGGCCTTTATATAGGAGGCCAGGTCTCAAGAGATCTGTCCGGGTACGACTAGGTTTACAAAAGACCTAGCCCTAAACTTTCCTTGTTCGGCTCTTCTCTGTCTTGTTCTTCAGGGAATCTCCTCCAAAGACCGTCCTAGTGGCCCGCCTTGCCATTGGTTGTCTTTATGGGCCTCCAGTTGGGCCGTGCGGTATAGGGCAATGTCAGTTACCTGAAGGGTAATGCCCACGTCATATGTCATGAAAGCCATCACCAAGGTGCTTATGACTTGGCTGCAGACCACCATCCACGCGCTTGTTGATGCCGACCAAACGGGCTTCCTCTCGGGACACCACATCTCCGAGAACATCGTCTATGCAGCTGACCTCCTCCGCTGCTGCCATTCCAGAAAGGCCCCCACCCTCGTCTTCAAAATTGACTTTCGTAAGGCCTTCGACTCGGTAAACTGGTCCAGCCTCCTAGCAATCCTTAAGACCCGGGGATTCGACGAGCGTTGGTGTCTCTGGATGGAGCGTATTCTTGATACGGGGCACACTGCAATCCTCTTAAACGGCGTCCCGAGATGCTGGATTCGGTGTCGAAATGGCCTTCGTCAGGGCGACCCCCTATCCCCACACCTCTTCATCATCGTGGCTGATGTGCTGCAACGCCTGATTCGCAATGCTTGGGCCTCTGGAACCATTGCCCACCCCCTTTCCCCTGACACCCCGTGCCCAGTCCTCCAATGCGCCGACGACACCCTTATCCTCTGCAAAGCCTCTACAGAGGTTGCTGCCTGCCTTAAGCAGGTTCTGGACGACTTCGCCTTAGCCACGGGGCTTATTATCAACTTCCACAAGTCCTGCTTTATTCCCATGGACGTTGGGTCGGGCGACGCCGCGTCCATGGCGACTTTCCTTGGGTGCCCCATCTCCTCCTTCCCTCAGCCCTACCTAGGGCTGCCGCTCTCGCCCACCAAACTTCCTGCCTCTGCTTTTGCCCCCTTGTCCTCTCCTTTGATTGTAGGCTTTCTGGCTGGCGTGCACATCTTCTGTCCTCTGGGGTAGGCTTGTGTTGTGTAATGTTGTTCTGAAAAATCTCGCTACCTATTACATGTGCTCGTATTTGCTTCCGCGTGGTGTTCTTGAGAGTATTGATAAGAGGCGCCGTGCTTTCTTCTGGACCGGGAAGGATTCCTGTTCTGGTGCTCGTTGTCTTATCGCTTGGGATAAAGTTTTGTTGTCTAAGCAGGAGGGCGGTTTCAGCATCAAGGATCTCCACCGGCAGAACAGGTGCTTGCTCCTCAACTTTGTCCATAAATTACACCAATCTAACCCCCTGCCCTGGAAAACTTGGTTCTACTCTCACACAGGTCGTGACTTGGGGGATTTCTCCGCCCCCCCTCGTTCCTGGAGAAGATCGTCGCTGAGTGTCTTCCCCTCTACCGTGCCATCACCAGGGCGACAGTGGTGGACGGCCGCTCCACGTCCTTCTGGATGGATAAGTGGCTCCCCGGGGAGCCGCTTGCGACGCGCTTCCCCGCCCTTTTCTCCCACGGCACCCGCCGCCACGCCTCGGTGGCCACGGTGGTCTCGCAGGGGCTGGGCCTGCAGACTCGCCTTACTGCCGCGGCGGAGTCCGAGCTCCTTGTGATTCGCCGCTTCATCGACGGCACCTCGCTTCGAGGAGGACCTGATCGCCGCGCCATCGACTCTCCCTCGACCCCCAGGTTCTCCTCGCGCGAGGCCTACCGCGCCCTCTCGCCGGTTCACCCCGTCGACACTACCGCACGCTTGACCTGGCCCCTCCGGATCCCTACCAAGGTCAAGATCTTCGCGTACCTCGTCGACATCGACCGCCTGAGCACTCGGGTGAACCTCTTCTACAAGAGTTGCGCCCCCTCCGACATATGTGCCGCCTGCACCTCCCCTGAGACTGGGAGGCACCTGTTCTTCGACTGTCCCGTTTCTACGGCGATCTGGGGCCAGCTGGATGTCCCAATCCCAGCGGGCAGTTTCTCCATCTGGGACCTTCCGGCACCTCCACCGTCACCCTCCGGCGCTTGGCATTTTGGGGTGGCGGCGATCCTCTGGTCCATTTGGAAGTCCCGCAACGACCTCGTCTTCAACAGGGTGACCCACTCCACCACCTCGACTCTCCGGAAGGTGTGCGACGACCTGACCCTTTGGAGATGGCGGCTTCGCCCCGCTGATCGCACGTCACTCGATGGCCTACGGGCCTTCCTTCTTGCTCGAGCGGTTGCTTGACACTCTCTCCCCCCTGTATATCTCACCCTTGTACATGGACCGGCTGCTTGGCCATTTTCGGGAATGAATAACAAGCGGTGGGGTTCCCCCCCCCCCGTCCACCTCGAAAAAAAATTATATCTTATATTAGAGCAGGTTAATGGACGACTTGGAGGGACGCAGCGTGCCTCTGCCCGCTCTATGTGACCATCGGTGCGATTTGCCGACTAGAAGCCATCGGACGGTGAGAGGTTAATTGAACCGGTCTGTCGTTATCGTTATATTCAACACGGTTTTGATCCACCATGGTTTTTGATTCAACATGCTGTCAAGGTGTACATCTTTCTACATTTTAGTTATGTATTTGGAGTTGTATGGCTTGATCATAGAACAACTTACACCTTTATGTTGCTGCTAATAATTTGTTAATAACTTGCGTAGTAATTTAGCATTAATACAACTGATACCTAATAAAACTTGTCAACAGTGTGAGTGTCCTTGTTAGTACTTCTTCCTTTGTGAAGGGGGATGCATCGGCTGGGTTTTGTTTGCAGAGTATAGAACTGTTACCTTATGCGCTCTCTCATCTTCTCTGATTAGACGGATGTTGTAGCGTGTCTCTTTTGGTTAGTACAAGCTTTGCTGCCGCTAAACTCCACCATATAGCCGGGCAATTTATGTTGTCCACCGACGAGCACAGCCGGTCTTGTCTCGCAAGTACGTGCCATGGTACTTACCCTCGCCTTTCTTTTCTCTTTTGTCTCTCCTCTCCCTTTTGTTGGCAACCCGTGGCCCGGCTTTCGCAGGTTTGAGATGACGACGTTAGTGAAAGGACGAGATATCGCCTAGAGGATGGGTGAATAGGCGTTTTAAAAACTATTACGGATTTGGCTTGTAAGAATGCGGAATTAAACTAACGTTTATTTTACAAGCACAAAACCTAAATATGCTAGGCTCAACTAAGTGCAACAACAACTCAAGCTAAGAAAGATAGGCACAAGATATATGTAACACAAGTGATAGCAATATATAAGTACATCAAGCACGATGGCTATCACAAGGAAAGTAAACTCGGGTATAGAGATAATCGAGGCACGCGGAGACGAAGATGTATTCCCGTGTTCCCCCACACAAGGTGAGGTACGTCACGTTGGAGAGTGCGGGCTACCACGAAGGTCTCCCGAACGCCACAAAGGCTCACCTTCTTCTCCAAGCCAATACCACGAAGGTCAAAGGCCTTTCCCTTATGGCTAGCTTTTCCTCCACTCCGGAGATGGCAAGCTCCACAACCACTTCACTAGCTCCACGAAGGAGAATCCTGGGCCTCTTCATAATCTTCCACGAAGAGGTCACCGGAGCACCAACCGCCAAGCCAACTAGGAGGTCACCCCTCCAAGAGTAACAAGCTCACGGTCTCTCACTCGAACAAATCGTAATAGAGAGCTCAACACTTATGCAAGGATGCAAAAGCAAGAACACCAAAGGTGTTCAAATCCCTCATACTCAAATCCCACCAAAGCAACAAGTGCTAGGGAGGAATTAGAGAGGAAGAACAATGGAGGAAATCAACAAATGACTCCAAGATCTAGATCCCAAGAATTCCCCTCACAAAGAGGAGGAAAAGATTGGTGGGGTTGTAGATCTAGATCTCCTCTTTCAAATCCCTCAAGAATATGCAAGAATCATAGGAGGGATGGAGAGGAAGCAAGCTTTTGAGGTTCAACAATGGAGTAGGAGAGAGAGAGCAAATAGAATGGTTGGCCTTTTCTCCTCAAGGAGGAAGAAGGACAATTTATAGTCGAAGGGAGAAAACTAGCTGTTTGGGGAATTCATGCGACTCGTACCGGCGGTAAAACCGGCACCGCCGGTTCACACATCGGAATGTTCCGGCGAGCAAACCGGCTAACCGAAACCACCGCCGGAAATCTCCAGCACACGAGACTGGACCGGTTCTGAAACCGGCACGTCGGTTCTCTCGCCGGAACGAGACCGGCTCACCAGAATGAAACCGGTTTTGCCAGAACAGCGTACTGGAACGTGTTTCGGTGAAACCGGAACCATTTCGGCTCGCCGAGATATTCCGGCAGGAGAGCCGGCACCACCGGTTTCAGCGCCGAAATCGCCAGAACCCCTCAAACGCAGTTTTCTCGAAAGAACTTAACTTTGACAAAGTTCCCGAACTCCGATTGAGATGAAACCAATTTTGTTGGAAAGATAACGACGAATAGAACCCCAACAAGAACCCTCGGAACTTAGAGCTCTTCTAAGATGAGCTGCTTTTTTCTTCTTCTTTCTGAAACAAATGACGTAGTGTAGGGGTCTATATTAAGATGTAAGGATAACGTATAAGAGGAGTACATATTTGGATGTATAGACAAAGGATACGAGCACGACAGCCTCTCTACTTACACAAAAGATCCATGAAAATATCTAATGAACATTGTTAGAGATGTATAGTCTTTCTTGTATATCCACATTGAATAAGGGTTTATGCACATTGTCACTCTTGTACATGTATTGGGCTTTGGCCCCTTGTGAATGTCACTTGCTTATTTCCAACATGGTATCAGAATCCAGCTAGGGTCTCTTAGTTCGCATGTTGCAACTCCGTGCTCTCCACCACCGCCATCGTTGCTCTTTCGGTTGGCCGTGTGCTGCTCTTCTCCCTTTCGAGCCGAGCTCGCTTTCTCCCGTTTCCGGCTGGAGCAGATCGAGGTCCTCCCATCGCTATCCTCCACTGGATCCGGTTGCTACCCCTCGCCCAAGCTCGCCTTGGCAAGCCTCGCCCAAGGTCGCTACGGCTGTCCTCGTCCTCGTCTAGGACGATGATGCCCAGATCCCATCGGGCAGCCCAGTTCTGGCACCCCGACGGCTAATTCCTCCAATGTTTATGTCATCTAGTTGTTAGCAAAATTAAGAAAATATAAATTTCGATATATTATGCAAAATGACATCATGTTTTGGTAAAACAGCTTTTCTGGTTGCATACGACCCCGATAAAAAAAAATTATATCAAAATGTATCTACGCAAAATTTTACATCCGATTTTTTTTAGATTCCTCAAATTCAAAACGGAAATAGGACTTTTTCAGGTTTTAGATTTCGGGGGCAAATTTTTTTCAAAAGAAAGTATAGCAGCTAATGCTAGAGGTGCACCACTACTAACCTTCCCTCCATCAAAATTCAAAGCGGACGGCCCCCACTACCATCTTATCCACCTCCCTCCTCCATAGATTCCTCTCCTCCCTCCTCTTCTCCTCCTCCTCTCCTCCATCCTCTCCTCCCCATCCTCTCCCCCATTCTCTCCTTCTCCTCCTTTCCTCCTCCTCTTCTCCTCCAACCACTCCGGTGCCCCTTCCTCTTCTCCGGTCGGCCTCCTCTCCTCCAAAAACTCTGGCGTCCCTACCTCCTCTTCTCCATCCTCTCCTCTCCTCCCTCTCTTCTCCAACCTCTCCCACGGTCCAAACTAAAAACGAGCATCAAAATGGTGCTAGATGAACGAGACAAATAATTTGGAAAACAAAAATAAGCAAAAGAACGAGTAAAAAAATCATGAAAAATATGGTGCTAGATCTAGATCTAGATCTAGATCCAGATCCAGATTTCAAAATTTTACTAGTGGCGCACCTTTTTGGGTTAGTAGCGGTGCACCTTTTTTGGTTCGTAGTGGCGCAACTGGTATATGGGATTACCAGTGGCACACCACATGGTGTGCCACTACTAACCCTTAGCAATGGCACTGTGCTGAGCTTTTTAGGTGCGCCACTACTGAACTTTTTATGTGCACCACTGCAAGCCTTTTTTTTCTAGTAGTGAACTATGCTGAGTTTGCCGGCTTCATGCGCATTCATATGCGCGGTCTTCGACTCTGAGGTTTTCTCACTGGCAAGGTCTCCTGTTGACATAGGCATCCCAGATGGGCCTTCCGAAGAAGGTACCCGGGGTTCGCTGAAGGCCCACGACTCGAAGATTACGAAGCTTGGAAGCCCAATAAAGCGTCGATATGGAAGTTAGAGATATATTAGGAATCAGACTTGTAATTATACGGGACGAACTCAAAGTGTCTCCCGCTGTTTGTAACTTGTACATCACAAAATCCTCTGCTCCGCCTCCTATATAAGGGGGAGTCGAGGGAGAAAGAGAGGATCGATTCATTGTCAACACAACCCTAGTTTTTAGCAGTCGAGCACCTTTTCGGCTGAAACCTTCGAGATCTACTTGCCCTCTACTTTCCGCGAAACCCTAGTCTACAATCTGTAGGCATTGACAAGTTGAACCCTTGTCAATTGGCGCCGTCTGTGGGAATTGGAGGCGACAAGGAGCTGATCTCGATGGCACGTTCAACATCGTCGACATCATCGGTGGCAAGTAACGCGATGGACGGAGGTAAACAGATCGAAACTGGTCTCGTTGATTTTGTTCCTCACCCTCCTACCTGTTTGGATGCATATGCCGATATGGAGGAGCCAATGGAGATGACGCTTGGGAGTTTTCACTTCCGCGTCGGAAAAGAAGGATCGCGTCGTCTCGCGGCACCGATTTTGTCGGGACCGTTAGCGGTCGATTCCGATTTTTCGGGTTCATCATCGCCGTTCGAGTCAGGCGACGAGGAGATTTCGCCGCCAAGCTTCATCAAGCCCGCCATTGGTGGGGAACTCGCCGATCTATTTGGCAGCATATCCTTCGGGTCGTCTGCAGGATCCGATCTGAGCAGCGACTCAGAAAGCATCGATAGCTTCGACTTCATCGACAGATCTATTTCCATCGGGGAGGTCCTCGCCGATCTATACGACGGTGTCACCGAACCCGAAGATGAGAAAAATAGAGCCGCAATATATCATCAAGTCTGTGCAATTGGTGACTCAAGTCGCAGGGAAGACGAAACATCAGAGGCTTTCGACGATTTGGGAAATCCATACGTCGATCCCGCTGATCTCGCGAGAGGATTGGGAAACAAATACGTCGGGCCCACACCGCGGGAGAAGTTACAACTTCCGCAGGTTGCCTGGGATAGAGCAGCAAGAGCCATGAACGGCACAGAGCCGATAACCACCACAGCCACGTTACAGGAGATGCAAGCATATCAATATAGACTCGCCCGTGCTAGGCGAGAAATCGAAAAAGAAAAAGCTGTGCTAGAACAGAGGAAAGCTGCGGCCTCAGCATCGAGTAGGCGCAGAGCTAATCTGAGCCAACACTCAGGAACCTCGGGGGACAATCACCGGGCAGAACGCACAAGGACAAGATCTCGGCTAGCTAATGTGCCTGAGCATGAAAGAGATAACTTGATACAGAACCTCGACATGTCCTTTATGTCGATAGACACAAGAGGGAACATCATCCCCAAAACACCGGAGGCGGGATATATGGCGACTCAGGCCTACATATTGGCATCCAGGCCACCTCCTGGAGATCCAAGAGAAGCGTTGTATCAAATGGCCATGGCAGGAGTTGGAGTCATGGGAACATCATTCGCAAGTTCAATTACACCACCTGAAGGTGCCCCAAGGCGAAATAGTCCTCGACCTGCGGCGGTGACGCGAGACCCTCCAAGGACAGGTGACGCGGGAGACACAACAATACAAGCTCGAGTCGATAGAGCACGGCAGGAGAGAAGAGAACATCGGCAGTCACCGGAAGCCGACAATGAGGATATGTGCGGGCTCCCTTGCTTTACTCGAAGAGTTCGAAAAACTCGGGTCCCTTCTGGGTTCAAGTTACCCGATAATTACAAAAAAATTGACGGTTTGCAAGATCCAGAGGACTGGCTGACAGATTACCTGGAAACGGTGAAGTTAACAGGAGGAACTCGAGCAACCGCTATGCCGAGCATTCAAGTGCACCTCAGCGGAGCCGCAAGATCGTGGATCAAGAAGTTACCGGAAGGATCCGTCGATAGCTGGGAGACCTTCGAGGACCAGTTCATAAAAAACTTTCGTTCAACGTGCAAGAAACCTGCATCAATAGAAGTGGTGAGGGCCTGCAAGCAAAAATATGATGAACCAATGAGGACGTACATCCAGCGGTGGAACATCATAAAAAATCCGGTAGAGAACGTATCTGATGAAAGAGCAATCGATGCGTTTGTCGTAGGGATCCGAAGAAGTGACCTTATTGAAGACTTGGGTCGTTCCAACCCGAGAACAATAGCAGAGCTCATGGAGATAGCGAATCGCTGGGCAGATGGTGAAGATGCTGTTCATAATAAACGGCACAGGTCACCCGAAGAAGATCGCAACAAAAATAATCAAAATAGGCGACGATATTCTCGTCAGTTCTCAGATTACGACGGTCCCAGCCAAGTGGCGGCTGGCTTCCGAGGAAACAGTGGAGGAAACTATCGAGATGATCACCAGAGGAGCGGCGAGCAGCACAATGAGTACAGAGATGCATCAAGCTCCAGCAGACAAAATAGCAGACCAAGGTTCCCAAGTCCAAACAATATATCACCTGAGGATCTTTTGAACGGGCCATGCCAGATGCACTTTTTCGTCGACAGTGATGGAAAAAGACAGTCAGGGCACCTTCAGAAGAACTACCGAACATTCCTAGCTATACATAGATATGCGCAGCACGCAAATGCACAAGCAGTAAACAGGGGGCCAAGGAGTGAGGTTCACTTGCCACCTCCACCCGCAATTACTAACGAAAATCAACATCAGTTGCAATTGGCGGCAGCTCCAACAAACAACGGTCCTTACATTGACACAACAGGAGCAGTGTCGATGATTCAAAAAGGGAGACCCTCGAACAGGGCGCAAAAGGTAATCTCGCGACAGGTGTATATGGCAGAGAAGATGCCTCCACCAACCATCGAGTACCTCAATTGGTCGGGCCAGGACATAGGATTTACTCAAGCAGATCACCCACCCCAAGTACCACGACCAGGACAAGCAGCCATGATTTTACCGGCAGTGATCGCAGGATTCGAGGTCTCGCGTATATTCATAGATGGAGGGAGCAGCTTGAATCTCATATACGCAGATACTTTGAGGAAGATGAACATATCCCTAGCAAACTTGACTTCAACAGATACGCGTTTTCATGGCATCACACCAGAAAAACCGAGCTATCCTTTGGGAAAGATCAACCTCGACGTGCAATTTGGAACTCGAGAAAATTACAGAAGGGAGAAGTTGGAGTTTGAGGTTATCGATTTTCCATCACAGTATCACGCTATATTGGGACGACCCGCGTATGCCAGATTCATGGCTGTACCGCATTACACATACCTGCTATGGAGGATTCCTGGTCCCAAAGGTCCAATCACAGTGAAGGGAAGTTTTGCTCTAGCAGATAAATGTGACAAGGACTTTCATAAGCTTTCCGAAACTTTCGGGATGCAGGCTGAGTACGCAGCTTCTCGACTCACCACTGACTACGACGTGCTACCCGACGGAGGAAGGCCGCTCAAGGAGCAAACCTTCGACACCTCCAAGAATTCCAAAGAAGTGCAGATTCACCCGACGGATCCTAAGAAGACGACAGCCATCGCAACAAATATGGATAGCGCATAGGAAAGCGTGCTCGTCAAGTTCCTCCGTGAGCGTTGGGAAATCTTCGCATGGTGTCCAGCTGACATGCCAGGAGTACCCAGGGAACTTGCCGAGCACCCCCTTAATTTGGATCCAAGGGCTAGACCCATCCGACAACCTTTGCGGCGTTTCTCGGAGCCAAACCGCAAAGCTATGCTATCAGAAATAAATCGACTTCAAGAAGCAAATTTCATCAAGGAGCTACATACAGAGGCCACATGGGTCGCTAACCCAGTTCTGGTCCCGAAGAAAAACACCGATGTCCTTCGCATGTGCGTCGACTTCACGTGTCTCAATAAATATTGTCCAAAGGATCACTTTCCTCTCCCGAGGATCGATCAAATTATCGACTCCACAGCGGGATGCAAACGTCTTTCCTTCCTGGACGCATATTCTGGTTATAACCAGATCCGCCTAAAAGAAGAGGATGAAGTCAAAACAGCTTTTATAACCCCCTATGGCGTGTTTTGCTACAGAACAATGCCCTTCGGGTTGAAAAACGCGGGAGCCACATATCAGAGGATGATGCAGAAGTGCCTCGCCACACAGATCGGCAAGAACGTTCAAGTATACATTGACGACGTCGTTATAACGACAAAGCAAGGGTTATCTTTGATTGATGATCTCAGAGAAACCTTCGACAACCTCGACAAGTTTCGCCTCAAGCTAAACCCGACGAAATGCTCCTTCGGTGTTCCTGCGGGAGAACTCCTGGGGTACTTGGTATCAGCCAGAGGAATCGAAGCATCCCGAGAAAATACAGGCCATCGTGACAATGAGGAAGCCAACCAAGCTCAAGGAGATACAGCAGCTGACGGGTCATGTCGCAGCTTTGAGCAGGTTTGTTGCCAGGTTAGGAGAAAAAGCGCTGGCCTTTTACGCGCTAATCAAGCAAGGAGAAAAGTTCGAGTGGAACGAAGAAGCAGACAAAGCTTTCGAGCATCTGAAGCGCACAATTTCGACACCTCCAGTGTTGGTGGCTCCGAAGGAAAAAAGAACCACTCCTGCTATACATTGCGGCCACACCTCAGGTGGTCAGCACAGTTCTTGTGGTGGAACGAGAAGAAGAAGGGAAGATCCATGGAGTTCAGCGTCCAGTATACTTCATCAGCGAGGTACTATCACCATCCAAGCAACGTTACCCGCATTATCAGAAACTCGCATATGGAGTATTCACAACAGCAAGAAAGTTACGGCACTATTTTTCGGCACACCCGATAATAGTAGTCAATGAGGCACCTCTCTCGAACATCCTAAACAATCCAGAAGCCACAGGACGTGTCTCCCTTTGGGGAATCGAGCTTTCCCCTCGGGACATCATATATGAAAAAAGAAAGGCAATAAAATCACAAATTCTGCCAGACTTTGTCGCAGAATGGATGGAGTTACAAAACACGGGACCCCCGGATTTGTCCAGCACCTGGCATATGAACTTTGATGGGTCCAAGAGATTGGAAGGAGCTAGAGCAGGCGTGATACTTGTGTCACCCCAAGGCGACAAAATGAAATATATACTGCGGATGACGTTCCCCAATGCTTCCAATAATGAGGCAGAATATGAAGCCCTCATACACGGGATGAAGATGGCAAAGGCGTGCGGCGCAACTCGATTAAAAATATTCGGCGACTCCCAGTTGGTGGCTCAGCAGGTGATGAACAAGTGCGATGCGGTCAATGACAGCATGATAGCATACAAGGAGGCGTACAATGAACTCGAGAAACTTTTTGATGGCTGTGAAGTTAATCATATCAGCAGGCTCAGCAACGACGAAGCCGACGTTCTGGCAAACATCGGGTCACAGTGCTTACCAATACCACCTGGTGTGTTTTGGGAAGAAATAAGCGAGAGATCAATTAAGGCGAAGAAAACACCGAAGCAGGCGAAGAAAAAAGAGAAGTCTGAGAAAGACTCGGGGGCTCTAGAAACAAACGCATCGGAAGATGAGGAGGAACCGCAAGAAGTTATGATGATACAAGTTCCTTGGATGCAGGTTTATGTGGCATATATCACAAGGAAAGAGATACCCGAAGATCCGGTGGAGGCAAGACGAGTCATCCGACGATCTAAAGCCTTTACCGTGGTCAAGGGAGAGCTGTACAAGCGAAGTATATCAGGAGTGTTGCAAAGGTGCGTCACACCCGAGGAAGGAAGAGTTATACTGAAGGATGTACACGAAGGAGTATGCGGCCACCATGCAAGCAGTCGAGTAATAGCAGCCAAAGTCTTCAGGGCAGGTTTTTACTGGTTAACAGCAGTAGAAGATGCAAAAGACATAGTGCGTACCTGCGATGCGTGTCAAAGATTTGCGGCAAAACCTCATTCTCCGGCAGCAGAGCTGATGCCAATACCTCT
This sequence comes from Lolium perenne, assembly GCF_019359855.2. Lineage (NCBI taxonomy): Eukaryota > Viridiplantae > Streptophyta > Magnoliopsida > Poales > Poaceae > Lolium > Lolium perenne. The sequence continues at coordinate 325,146,756 of NC_067245.2, forward strand.
GGCTTGGCCCTTCGCACAATGGGGTCTCGACATGGTGGGGAAACTACACAAGGCTTGGCCAGGAGGATACGTATATCTGCTCGTGGTTGTCAACAAATTCACCAAGTGGATTGAAACAGTACCAGTAACTTCGGCAGACGCAGCATCGGTGGTGAGCTTCATCAAGGGCATAGTTTTTCGATTTGGTGTCCCTAACAGCATAGTTACGGACAACGGCAGCAATTTTACTTCCAAAGAATTCAAGGCAAACTGTGCAGAGGTAGGCATCAAACTACACTTCGCATCGGTGGCGCATCCGCAAACCAATGGCCAAGTCGAAAAAGCGAACGGCATTATCTGTAACGGCATCAAGAAACGGCTGATAACACCATTGGAGAAAGCTCGACACACTTGGCCAGATGAATTGCCTAGCGTGCTATGGAGCATACGAACAACACCCAACACAGCGACACAAGAAACTCCGTTCTTCTTAGTCCATGGAGCTGAGGCGGTACTCCCGATAGAAATAGAACATAATTCTCCGAGAGTGGCAGAATATGATGAAGAAACCTCGAGAAAGGCGCTGGAGGATGATGTCGACACACTCGACGAAGCCAGAGACGAGGTACTGTCGAGAGTCACCACATACCAACAGAATCTGAAAAATTACCATAGTCGACGCTTGCGACCGAGGTCTTTTCAAGTTGGCGACTTGGTTCTTCGGCTCACACAGGACAGCCATGAAAAATTCGAGTCTCCTTGGGTAGGACCATACATTGTCACCGAGGTGATCGCAGGAGGAGCATACAGATTGAAGGACAAGAAGACAGGGGTCGCAGAACCAAACCCCTGGAATGTGGCACAGCTCCGGCGTTTTTACGCATAGAAGCCAAAATAGAGTTACACATGTAAGCACACAATGTACTGAAAAGCTCGCGAGTTTTCAGACGCACTCTTTTCCTTTCAGGGCACCGAGTGGGGCTGAAAGGTTTTTAATGAGGCGGGCTCGCGATGCTGCAATATAGTAAAAATATTGGTGATATATATCTTCTTCGTCAAGACTCGGGGGCTTAAAACCCGCAGATTTAAACAATATATACTTGATCCTTACAATATATCTCAAAAACTATTCGCCTTGGTTCAAACACCTCGCGAATAATAAACATACATACACCCGCCGAAACACTCGGGGGCTAGAGAAAAAGAAAAAACAAACTTGCTTTGACTATACATGGTTCTCGCAATATACGGATAAAACTCGACAGCAGAAAAAAGAAGACAGGGCTCATATCAAGTCATCTATATTTATTCTTTCATCCTCCGCAGAAGCACCCATGGTATCAGCATAATGGTATTCCTTGAAGAAAGCAGCGTCCATCCGAAGAAGATCCTCAATCATTTTCTCAGCTACGGGTGTCACCACGTCGTTGATCTTGTCAATGTTCCTTCTCCTTTTTCTCAGTTTGGCGTGGCAGAGGTCAACAACGTTGGACACATCCAACTTCGGGTAGCAGATTTGCAACATGATCAAAGAAAATCTAGCACCAGCCATTAATTGGGCCTTCACAAATCCATGGATTCGACGAACACTCTTGAATTTGTCCATCAAGTCAGGAAGAGTTTCAGGCTGAAGATTTCGAGGAAACATGGCATTGTAAACCATGGCCAGCGTCTTCGTGCAGAATTCAAGATACTCCCGAACCTGAGCCGCGCGGTCTTGAAATCGTACAATTCGTCGAGTGCGGTCTGCTTCAGCCCAGAAGTCAATATTGTTTTGTTGAGCAAGCCGAAGAAGGACCTCAACTCGAGGATTAACGCGTTGATCTTCGGCAACAGCATCAATAAAGGAACCTAGAACCAAAAAGGAAAAGCAACATATGACAAAATATACGAGTATTGTCAAAGAAAGAGCGAGATGAATCATAGCATACCCGCCATATCTAGACTTGCGTCAGTCATCAGGTCAAGCATGTAATTTTCTCGGGAGATAGCCCGTGAAGCTTCAGCTACCGCAGTTTCCTTCAGTTCCAAAGCTTCCTGAGCTTGTCGAACAGCAGTTTTCTCGCGCTCGGAGGATTTACGGGATTGGTCCATTACAGTTATGGTTTGTTTCTTCATGGCTTGGAGTTGTAGTCGAAGTTCAATTAATTCTTGCAAAGGATCAGCATAAGAACCGTCTACAAAATCGTCGGTTGAAGTTCTTCTCGAGTAAGATGTGGCGGGTGAAGAATTGGCAGGCCCAGTAGCTGCGGTATAGTTATCAAAAACTAACTGGAAAGAAGAAATATCGACATCAATCACTCCGCAAGGAACACCTTTTTTCATTAATACTGGAGATATTTACATAGTAGGGGTCTCTTACAAAAAATCAACTCCTATTGAGTCAACATAGATAGTCGCAAGTCATAAGGACAGCGACACATACAAAAGGAAAAATAAACAAGGAGAGAGGTTGGTCTACTTGACCTCCGGCTTGGCAGTGCTAGCAGATGTAGAGGGTTTATGCCCCAAGAAGGCGAGGATTTTCTTTGAGTGAGGCTTTGCAGCCTTCACTAGAGTTTTCCATTTGTCCTTGTTCATTCCCTTGGGGTCGCCAACCTTTGCCCAGTCGACATCTTGGTGGCTATCGGCAATCAGAGCAATGGTTCCTTCGACTCCGACCTTCAAATTCTCCTATCGATAAGCCAACGCAAGGTCTTCCTGAGGAAGGAAGCGTCTGACAAGCTCGGAGAAAATTTGCGGCTGCGTTTGCTTGGGGAAGAAATGGGGGAAGAGGCACGTGAACGCAGCCCGTGCATCGGAAATATTGGTGCGCGCCAGATCCCCGTGCAGCTCAAGGATTGAGAGGGTGTCGAGAAGGCGATCCTCTTCAGCTTCATGCAAGGTGAAATCTTCACACATTTTTCCTGCTGGAACAAAATTTGAGTTCATCAAAATACGCAGAGAACCAATCCCACAAGAAGCTTGGAAGATAAGAGTAAAAACTTACTAACAAACCATCGGTTTTGAGTTTCCAAACGAGCTATGATGGCGTTTTCGCGCGCTATCTGTTGAGAGACCTTGTCACTTAGAGCATTTTCATCTTTGTGAAGCCTCTGGCGAAGATCTTCAACAGTAGCGGCTTCCTGTTCAGCTTTCTCGCGAGCCTTTTCGCTTCGCTCAAGCTTAGCAGCAAGCTCTTCAGCGTGTTTCTCGGCTCGGTCGAGGTTTGCTAAAAAAGGTCCAAAGGGGAAAATCTGTCGTCAAAAACAAAAGGAGGTTTGCCGAGGAAAGTGGGCTATCCAGAACAAAGAAGGTGTCACCTCTCATGTCTTCGGCCGCATCGCGGTACCCAATAAATTGGGTCCCAAGCTTGATGAGGTGCTTCATCACAGGCTACAAAGAGCATCAAAAAACAAATTCAGAAGGGAGAAAACTCGACAAATGATCAAAGACAGACTAGCAAAGCAAAATAGTAAATCAAGAAGGAAAAGAAGACTTACATCGTCCAAAGCAGAAGTCGAAGAACCCCCCGCAACAATCGCATGACTATCGCCAGCCCCAATCCTTGCTCTCTTTGGCGAGGGCGCTCGGGGGCTGGCTGTAGGAGGCGAGGTTTCCATGTCTTGTTGAGGGGGAGGTGAGGATTCCTCGGCAGCACGGCGATCTTCAGAAAGAACCAAGGTTTGGGAGGTACTCGTTAGAGCTGTCCCATGAACCTCAGGTTCCTTTGTTTCCTCTTCTTCGCCACTGTCAACACAGAAACATAAGCGCCAATGAAAAAACAAAGTTGGAAAAGAAATAACAGTAAAGAAGCTTACGAGCTAACGGAGCCTGCGTCGTCGTAAGGGTTAAAGGCACCCTCTTCCTCGGGTGACGTTTCTTCGGCAGTAGGCTCCATAGGCTTGGAGGTGCCAGAATCTTCGACTTCATCCCTTTTCCTCTTGCTCCTTGGAGACACAGCGGGGGGAGGAGAGTAACCCGATTCAGAAGGCTCTGATTCAGATTTTTCGGAAGAAGCCGCGGATTTGTGAGATCCTGTGACTTCACTCTCAGGACGAGAGGGGTCTTGCGAGTCGTCGGTGACAACAGCTCGTTCATCCACCTCTCCACCTTCAGGAAGGGGAGGAAGAGAAGACAGAACTTGATGGTTCTGTATGATGAAAACACAAGATCAAGGTCAATATAGAAAGCAAAAGAGGAAGCAGTCGACAAATAAAAGAACGACTCGAAGAAAAAAGATACTTACTTCGGGAAGGGCGTGGCTGCCACTATACGGCTCCACGCGACAAGAGGTTGGCACCTCGTGTTTTTTGCTTAGCGACGAAAAACGTCGAATGAGCTTCTCCAAGTCCTTCATAGAGAGATCTTTGGATACGCGATCAACGTCTTTCACGCCAGCATACATCCAGAGGGGGTTTTTGCGAGCCTGCAGAGGCTGCACCCTAATCCTAAGGAAATAAGCAGTGATTTGAACACCCGACAGTTCTTTACCATGGGTGTTCTGGAGTTGCTGGATGCGCTTCATCAGAGCTTCAGTAGCCGTCCTTTCTTCGGGAGTGGCTTCAGCGTCCCAGGATCGGCGCTTGAGGATTTTTGCGGCACCATCAAAAGGAGCAATGTTATAGTCTTGAGAGTTGGTGTACTCCTCCTGAACGTACAACCATCTCCTGCGCCACCCTTGAACGGAGTCGGGGAATTTGACGTCGAAGTAGTCAACGTCGGGACGTACGTAGATGACAACGCCGCCCACATTGTAGGCGACATTGCGGGAGCTGTTGCGCCGAAGATAGAAAATGCGCTTCCACAGGCCCCAATGAGGATGGGTCCCGAGGAAGCACTCACACAAGGTGATAAAAATCGAGATGTGGAGGATGGAGTTAGGGGTCAGCTGATGTAGCTGAATCCCATAGACAAAAAGAAGTCCACGAAGGAACTCGTGGATGGGGGTGGAAAGGCCGCGAATGAGGTGGTCGATGAAAGTTACCCGGTATCCAATCCCAGGCGTTGGGAAACTTTCGTCGCCAGGAAAGATCAGGGCGTTATCCTTCTTCATCAGCCCGAGCTTCTTGAGGATCTTTTGATCTTGGTTTGAGATCTTGGATCTCTCCCATCCGGAGATCTCCATCTCCTCCGGCGTGTTGGTCCCTGGAGCGGTCTGCTTGGTCAGCTTCGTTCGCGGAGGCATGGAAACGAGCTTTGGTGAAGGAAGAAGGTGATTGGAGGCGCGAGCGTGAAGAACTTGGGGATGCCAATGGCAGAACTGGAGAGAGGAGAGAGATGAACGGCGCAACGAAGGGGGAGAATGAGGATGAAGAGGCAGCTTTATAGCGGGCAGATGATCCGTCGCACCGTTGGATGAAGAGGAAATGAATCCCGTGCCTTACGCGTGTCAACAAGGGTAAAATCGTCTTTTCAGCAGGAAGTTACTGGACATGGAGTTACTGCGCGCGTGCCGGTAATTACGGAGGACGTGTTCCCCACTTGCGCAACGTGTCGATCGTGCAGAACTTTGGACCCACAATTCAGAAACGTGACAGGAGCCGTGGTTTTCGAGCAGGAGGTCGTGGTTGTCATCAGCAATGATATCACTCTGAAGGAAAAAACCTCGAGTACTTCGATCAAATATAGCGACAAGAAACTTTCGAGTGGAACAGCAGAGAAACTTCGAGAGCCCATGATCAAATACAAGCATTTGCCCATATGCTCGGGGGCTACTCTTATCAGAAGTGTTGTTCATACTTCTGATAAGAGAATAAGGGAGAGCAACCCAAGATAAAATTGGTGACAATATAGCAAAGATTGAGCCTACAACCAAGTACAAGCACTTGGCTGTAGCCTCGGGGGCTACTCCCATCGGGAGCGCTGATCGCGCACCCGATTAAATTGAAGAAAAAGAGAAGGAGCTGCATCAAGTAAAAAAAAGAGATAGAGAGAAATAAAAATAGCGACAAAGGCAATACAATTTGAGCCTACGACCAAGTACAAGCACTTGGCCGTAGCCTCGGGGGCTACTCCCATCGGGAGCGCTGGTCGCGCACCCGATGAAACATTAGATCAATACATTCTCGAGTTTCATACAACTCAAAAATATACTCCCATCGGGAGGTCAAGATATTATGTCATCATATGACTCGAATAAATGTGCCATTCCAACAGCCGGAAAAGGCGCTCGACAATATATTCTCAGAACGCGTCCGCCACGATAAAATTTCTGAATGCCGTAATCTTTTACGAAGGTAAGTCCCCGGGATCCGTCCTGTGCGGCGTGGTATCGCACCCGAATGCGCTCTACTACTTCATCCGTGTCAACAGACGCGAAGAAAAATCCTAACGGACGCGTTAGGTACTCGATAAAATTCAACTGGAATTCGGCATATGGTAAGACCTTAAGCGACGCATGTTGAATTACCCCAGTATCCCGAGGTCGAGTCCAGGGACTTGACCTTGAAGTAGGTTTTTGCGGGTTTGCCACAAGAGCAGTTAACTGGTACCTGATCCGTCAGATGAACCAGCCCCATCTACCGTTATCCTTGTACAAGATATAAATACTTCGAGCAAAATATTATAGAAATCCGATGAACTTATGGATTGTTTCTACAATGGAGATTTTACTCTATTCTACGATTCGAGCAAAATCTCGGGGGCTACTGACATAGGCATCCCGGATGGGCCTGCCGAAGAAGGTACCCGGGGTTCGCTGAAGGCCCACGACTCGAAGATTACGAAGCTTGGAAGCCCAATAAAGCGTCGATATGGAAGTTAGAGATATATTAGGAATCAGACTTGTAATTATACGGGACGAACTCAAAGTGTCTCCCGCTGTTTGTAACTTGTACATCACGAAATCCTCGGCTCCGCCTCCTATATAAGGGGGAGTCGAGGGAGAAAGAGAGGATCGATTCATTGTCAACACAACCCTAGTTTTTAGCAGTCGAGCACCTTTTCGGCTGAAACCTTCGAGATCTACTTGCCCTCTACTTTCCGCGAAACCCTAGTCTACAATCTGTAGGCATTGACAAGTTAAACCCTTGTCACCTGTCCACCGCGCCCTGCTGCTCTTATGGCTGTTACACCTCCCATGTCATAGGTCCTTGCTGCTGATGCTTCCCAGGCTACTAAGGATGCAACCAAGACTGCTACAGATGAGACTTATGATCAGCATGTATTTTCCCACTCAGATGCCCTTGGTGCCTGTTGATGATCTAGCCACTTATACTAAGTGGTGTGATGAGGATGTCAAGGTTGTTGAAGTTCTTTTTTGGAGTGTTCAACCTCAGTTTGCTTATGAGTTTATGAGCCTTAGTACTGTCTATAAGATGTAGTCTCACCTTCGTGACAGCTATCAACCCTCTGGTGATTCTCTCTATTTATCAGTGGTACGTCAGGAACATGAGCGGTAAACGTTCCGCTAGAATGTTGATGATGTATTCGTATACGACGCCGACCTCAAGGTCGAGTAGAAGTCCTCTCGTACAACGTGGACTGCCGCAAGTCTAGCACCTTGTAGTTTTGCACACGTACGGTACTGAACAACGCTCCCGGCTCCGTTCCAACGAAGTTGCGGAAGTAGATCTTCCGGATCCAGATCCCAGTAGCGTTCCCTCGTACTTGGTAGGGTTGTCTCCCTCCCTGTGCATGTGCAGTTCTTCGGAGAACCGCACGAAGAGAAAAAACTAGAGAGAGATTTCTTTATTTAATTATGTATTTTTCTCCTCCCAATTGGCCACTATATATAGATATCACTAGTGGAGAACGAACATTCAGTCCCGGTGCATTTGGGGCTTTAGTCCCGGTTTTGCAATCGGGACTAAGCCTTCGGGATTAAAGGTCTCCCCCTTTAGTCCCGGTTCAAAAATAAACTGGGACTAAAGGGTCCTCCACGTGGTGCGGCTAGGGGGCTCGTGGTGGAGGACCTTTGGTCCCGGTTCGTCATACGAACTCGGATTAAAGGGTCTCTGCCGCGGCAGAGGAACTGGCCGTTTCTCTGTCGCTGCAGAGGTTTAGGGTGGAGTAGCGTTTCTCTGCCGCGGCAGAGAAACAGGGTTTTATGTTATTCATTCAAATCTGCAATGCATACATCATTCAAGAAACCACAACATCGTCATGAAATACAGTACACGTAATGCATGTTTACAATATAAAGTTGATTCTCTTTATCATCTCTATTTTGTATCTCTAATGTCATATATGAACTCCCGATGGTATGCTCCAGTTGGAGCTGTGACCTCCCTAACTAAGAATCCCGCAATTTCCTCTTGAATTGCTTGTATGCGATCCTCCGTTAGGAGAGAGTTCCGCACGCGTTCCATCTAATTTGAAAAAAAGGAGATCAATATATATGAATGGAACTCAATACAATTGGTGGTAATAAAATAAGATTGTGAAATATTGTTCACGTACATGAAGGGCATGTAAAATCTTTTCCGGCTCCCGGTGACAGGCCATCTCGCGAATGAACTCGCAGACGTAGTATCCACATAAGTTATTCTCAGGTTCCTGCTTCAAACAGTTTACGAAAAATAGTTCGATCAAACTAATAATCAAGCATGATAATGCATGGTAATGAAACAAAAAAACAAAGAGATTCGCGGGCATAGCTATAGTACTACTTACAGGATGATCTTTAAATATAAGCTCCGGTTTCCATTCACCCCTAGCAGTCTTGATGAACCGTTTCCAAGCCCTGCCCGGCAAAGAAAAAAATGAGTAAATGAGTTATTAATTAGTTGATATCATGAAATGAGAACAGAAGATGCCGAACAGAAGATACCTCTAGAGCATGGCACCCAGGTTCACCCATTGCCCATGCTCTTTACGTTTCGATTCCATGACAAGTACTACTCCTTTGTCAAGCTGAATGATTAGGAGAATATAGTGGAAGCTGCACATGCATAACTCGCCGGATTAGTTAGACTTCACATCGAGTAAGCGAAATCGAATGTATGTAAGACAGTTATAACACTCACTCGAAGTTGTAAGGAAAGAATATTTCCGATTTGTTTTCTTGCTTCTGTAAAAACCTTAGCAAGTTTTCCTCTATGTCCTTGGGGAATTTGTTTACCGTAACTTCATGAACGGTGTTTGGGTCAATGAACCCAATGTCATAGAGTCCGCCTCTTTTGCATTCGAGCATCTTCATTCTGCATAATATATAGCGTATAAAAGAATATAGTGAGGATAATTGTTAGTGCATTGAACGAGCTGAGCTAGAGACTTAATTACATAAATAAATCACTTACAGACAGTAGCAACTCATGAGAGTTTTGTCGAGGGCGTCTTGATTGAATAACTGAAATAGTTCTTCAAACTCAATGTTTATCTCCTCGTTTCCCCGGAAGTAATGCTCATCTTTAATTCCCACTATGAGGAAGGCCTCCGAGTTAGTAGAGGCTTGCATGTACCAGTCATGCAATTTTCGCATTTGAGTTTGTAGAAGCGGGAGCTTGTCATTACTGACGAGAGGCAGACCGTATTTGTATTTGTATGTGGGTTCAGCCATGGGGAAGTAGTCATCATACTGAACGGTTGCTCCAAGATGTCTAGCCGACCGTTCGATCAATTCTCTAGTCTCCGGATCATCATAGGGGTGCACGACCAAGGGGGGTAGCGATTGGTTTTCCTATTGTCCGAGCTGGGCAATTGTTCTCCCTGTTAAGGGTCTACTTCCATACTTTCTCTCGTAATCCGCTCTAGAGGACTGTCCAAGAGAGCGGTCATAATCAGTTGCCAACTCAGCTTGCTTTGCTCTCGTCTCGGCAAAGTGCCTCACTGTATTCGGTGGTATAAACAGCTTTGGCTGAGGCTTCTTCGGTGCAAAATGCTCCTTCGCCTGGGCCTTTACGATTTCATCGGTTTGCTCATCAGTCCTCTCGTACGGTAAGAACTCAAGAGTCTTAGATCTCTTCGAAGCTGATGATCTCTTCTTCGGGGCAGTCTTCCTCTTTTGCCGATTCTGCTTAGGCAGCACAGCCGGCGGAGTGTCCTGACAAGGAGGAGGCGGCGGAGTATGCTCACGCGGAGGAGACTGCGGAGGCGGTGGAGACAGCGGAGGCGGCGGAGAATGAGCTGGAGGTGGCGTGCTTGGCTTCGACCCTGGAAACACAATGTATTCCTTTCGCCATAGAACGGTGGTTCTAATGGCTTCTCCCAGTTCAGTCAATTCCCTATCTTCACCTGCATGATGGTCAAGCATCACCGGCTCATATCCTGCCATCACTTCATCCACCCCCGCAACAGCATAGCCATCTGGAACCGCACGGGAATGGTAAGTTGTTGTAGGTAAGACATAGCCGACCGCCGCCTTCATGGATATGTTCACAACTTTTACATGCAGCTCACAAGGATGGCTCTCTGTGATATCATCCATGGGGTAGCGAGGAGCCAACATCACCTGATCATCACCTGCGTCGAGCTGCGTGGAAGCCACGCTGCTTTTTCGGTGCTGAGATTGCTGCGGGTCGATAGCAGGATCTTCATGCTGCCCTGAGATCGCTGGCTAAGTACTTCTTGAATTTCGGCTCTAAGGGCGCTCACATATTCCTCTAAGGACGATATGCGGTCTGCTTCCCTTGCCTTTCTCCTCTCATGGCTTTTATCAGGAAATCTCTTCCTTTCCTCGGGGAAGCCATACTTCCACGGAACGGAGCCTGTTGTGCCTCGTGTTCGTCCGCCATGTTCTTTATTCCCAAGGGCGCGTGTCAGCTCGGCGATCTCTCTTTCGGGATGGAACCTCCCCTCCCGCACGTCCTTATGTGCAGCTACAAGGTCTTCAACAGGTTTTTTGAGATGTTCTTTTTGTATAAATACACTTCCACATTTACGGGTCCAACTTTCCCCCAACCCCGTAGAACCACTCCTTCGCCCGTTCGGCCCAACCCTCTGTCCCTATACTGATCCCTTTGTTGATCAGTTCCGCCTCAGCTTTCTCCCACTTAGGCATGTTAGCCTTGTAGCCACCTGGACCTGTAACTTGGTGATATTTCTTCAACGCAGCATTTGCCTTATTTGTTTCTGACCTTTTCTTAGCTTCATCTGACTGCTTGAACTTCACGAATTCGGGTCAGTGATCTTTTAACTTCTCATACGCTCCAGTGAAGTCCGGAGTCTTGTTTTGCTTGACAAACAACCGGTACAATCTTTTCTTATGGTTCATGAATTGTTCGGCCATCTTCTTTAGAGCAAACTCCTTGACTTTCTCCTCCATCTTTCTGGCTATATCGGGATTCTGCTCTGGAGGTAGGTTGAAATGTGCCATGAGTTGACGCCAAAGGTTGTTTTTGGATATATCATCGACATAAGTACCTTCTTCAACCTCTTCAGCCTTTGGCTTGTGCCAGTCTCGAACGGTGATCGGGATGCAGTCCCTAACAACCACTCCGCATTGACTTACAAATAATTGTTCCGCCTTCTCGGGAGCAGTCGGTCGGCCATTATTAGCGATTTCAATGATGTCGAACCTAACACCATCGGTCAACTTTTTGGCCAGGCCTCTCTTCGACTTTACGAAGATTGGCTCGATCCGGAGGGCTAAAAAGAAAGAATTCATCGTCAATATATATATACAAATCAGTTAATGCATCTAGTCAGCAGCGGCTTAATTTATATACCTTGGTGGACTTTGAAATAACTAAGGTTCCGGAGCCATTATCTTCTCCCGCACCGGAGCCATCATCTTCTCTTCGCTCAAGATCCTCCGCACCCTCACCGGAGTCATTCAAATACGTTGCGGTGACATCGGCATCTCCACCGGCTATGAGGTCCGCCATCAATTTTTCTTGTACTTCGTCTCTGTGAGCGTCCATAGTTTCTGCAACGACTTGCAAGTTATAGGAACCATCATATAATCACATATATAGATAATAATTAAGTATAATGCACAAAACAGAGATTGGAGTTACATATATAGCTTTTAATTAAGGATAATGTAGTGCTCAACACATGCATGTAACGGCGAACGTGCTCGTCCTCCTCTCTAATGCGGCGATGTACCTCCTCCTTGGGGGCCAGCTCCCTCCGCACCGATCGTGGCCCACGTGACCGCCACCAAAGAAGATCCGGGTCGACGACGGAACCCGGATTCCGCACCAAGGTGCGCGCCCCGGAAGGTAACACCTCCCAGTGCCAGCCCGGCGGAGCCCAGTCCCGGACTTCGGTCATCCTAATCTGGTCCAGAACGTGGCCAGAGCCCAGTCCACGACGCGGCGGGCGCGACATCGTAGCTATGAAAACTAAATCATATATATACTAACATAATTAAACAAACATAATATTTCTATAAACTAACTATATATACATACTACGAATATAGTTCTATAAACTAATATTTCTAACTAATACTACTACTAATATTTAGTAAGTAAATATTTCTAACAAATTCTTTTAACTAATATTTCTAACTAAATATTTCTACTACTAATATTTACTAATATATATAGTATTAGTAGTAGTAGTTTTTTTTCTAACATATAAATTTCACTACTAATTTTTCTAACAAATATTACTACTAATACTAAAAAAATTCTAATAATACTACTACATATAAATTTCACTACTAATTTTTCTAACAAATTTCACTACTAATACTAAAAAATTCTAATAATACTACTACATATAAATTTCACTACTAATACTAAAAAAAAATCTACTAATACTACTACATATTAATTTCATACTAATACTAATTTTTTTCTAACATATAAATTTCACTACTAATTTTTCTAACATATAAATTTCAGTACTATTTTTTGCTAAAATAAAAAAACTTACCGGAGGTGGACGACGGTGGCGTGGGCGTGGCCGGAGGTGGAGGGCGCGTGGCGGCGGGAGGAAGAGGCCGGCGTTGGCGTGGGCGTGGCCGGAGAGGTGGAGGGCGCGCGGCGGCGGCGGGGGATTTCGGCAGCCTGGCGGCGCTAACTCCTTCTCCGCGCGATGATCTGCGCGGAGAAGGAGGCGTTACAGTTATAGGGGAAGGAACCTTTGGTCCCGGTTCGTCGCATGCACCGGGACCAAAGGGGTATTTTCGCCGTGTATGCTCCGCTGCGCGCGTAAAACTACCTTTGGTCCCGGTTGGTATTTTCAAATTATTTCGTTTCCCGCCTTATTTCAAATCAAAATATAACATATGGCATATCAAAATGTTCAGAAAAGAAATTTCTATGTAATAAAAGTATAATTTATTCATTATGAACATTTAATTATTTAAATTCCTTATGTTAAGTATTTGAATATGAATTTAAATAACTTATGTATAATTTTGAATGTGACAAAACTTTCAACATAAAAAGTACTTATGTATTCTAACTATTCAAACTACTAACCATTTTGTTATTTCTAATTTAAAATGTATTAATTTATATCTTTTGCATAATTTCTATTCCGATAAAGTTTTCAACATGAAAAGTGTTTGAATTTGGACAATTAATCTAAAAGCATTTGATGTTTTCTAAAATAATTATTCTAACTATTCAAACTATTAACCATTTTGCCATTGATCACGCCGATGATGAGGAGGAGGAGGAAGAAGAGGAAGCCAGAGCTGGTGGTGACCAGAGAAGGGACAAAACGAGTACGAGAGAATGATGGCTTCATCGTGGATGACGCCGATGATGATGAGGAGGAGGAAGAAGAGGAAGCTAGAGCTGGTGGTGATCAGAGGAGGGACAAAACGAGTACGAGATGGATGGCTTCATCGTGGATGACGCCGATGATGATGACGAGGAGGAAGAAGAGGAGGCCAGAGCTGGCCATCTAACCTTTAGTCCCGGCTGGTGGGTGCAACCGGGACTAAGGTGGTTTAAAAAGCCATCTACCAAAACTGTCGGCGGGATAAGGACGTGTGGGCAACCATTAGTCCCGGCTGGTGGGTGCAACCGGGACTAAAGGTGGTTTTTTGTGTCATCTAACAAAATTGTCGGTGGGATAAGGACGTGTGGGTAACCTTTAGTCCCGGCTGGTGGGTGCAACCGGGACTAAAGCTGTCGGCAGGATAAGGACGCATGGGTGGACGCACTGCTCGATGAGATAAGGCATGTAGCGCATGACGCCCTGTCGGAGGAACAAGACAAAGGAGAAGCGGCGCCGTGCCTATAAAAGGAGCGTCGATAATCACCATGGCAAGCAGCTCAACAAGCCAACGTAGAAGGTAGGGAGTTTCGTCCCCATAGCCGGAGGAAAGGGTTGGGAAATCTCCCGTGGCGGAGCTTCTCGAAGATGTCGTTGGTGCACACGCCATAGGACATCTTCGGAAGTTCCGCCTCAGATTTTTTTTCCTGCAAGCCCGTGAAAGCCTCCATCTCCTCTAACAGTGTGGGGGAAAGGGTTGGGAAATCTCCTGTGGCGGAGTTTCTCGAAGATGTCGTTGGTGCACACGCCATAGGACATCTTCGGAAGTTCCGCCTCGGAATTTTTTTCCTGCAAGCCCGTGAAAGCATCCATCTCCTCTAACAGTGTTGGGGAATCTCCCTATGGTACGTCACAACCTCTATTTAACTAGTAAAAACAAGCCAACCATCTCCACTGTTAATATATTACATACAATTACATTATTACAAAAAAAATGGGAAATTGATTGCCATATTGAGATACACATGTGTGCCATGAACCTTCTTCGTGTATGCCCTTGTTATGATCGCTTCGGCCGTAACCATGGAGCATCTTCATCATTTAACTTGATGCTTGGGTCAATGTTCACTGTGAAGGGCGGAATTTCATCAAACTTATTATAATCTTCTGACATGTCTGTCTTGTCCTCCACTCCCACGATGTTTCTTTTTCCTGAAAGAACTATGTGCCGCTTTGGCTCATCGTATGATGTATTCGTTTGCTTATTTTTTTGTTTTCTCGGTTTGGTAGACATGTCCTTCACATAGAAAACCTGGGCCACATCCTTGGCTAGGACGAATGGTTCGTCTCTATACCCAAGATTGTTGAGATCCACTGTTGTCATTCCATACAACTTGTCTACGAACCCCGCCTCTGTTATCTTGACCCATTTGCACCTAAACAAAGGGACCTTAAAAGAAGGTCCATAGTCAAGTTCCCATATCTCCTCTATGTAACCATAATATGTGTCCTTTTGGCCTTTGTTGTTTGTTGCATCAAAGCGGACACCACTATTTTGGTTGGTGCTCTTTTTATCTTGGGCGATCGTGTAAAATGTATTCCCATTTATCTCGTACCATTGGAAAGTCAATACAGTCGAAGATGGTGTCTGGGCCAACAAGTACAGCTGATCTCCAATAGTGGTGTCATTCATGAGATGTTTTTGCAACCAACCACCGAAAGTCTCCATGTGTTCACGTATAATCCAGTCGGCCGACTGCCCTGGGTTCTGGGAGCGTACAAAATTCTTGTGTACATTGATATACGGAGCCACCAAGGTGGAACTTTGTAGAACTGTGTAGTGTGCTTGAGTGAAAGAATGTCCGTCCGTACTTATCATTGCTTTCTTTCCTAGCGTGCCTTTTCCACTCAGTCTCCCCTCGTGCCGCGATTCAGGAACACCAATCGGCTTAAGGTCAGGAATAAAGTCAACACAGAACTCAATGACCTCCTCTGTTCCATAGCCCTTGGAGATGCTTCCTTCTGGCCTAGCACGGTTATGAACATATTTCTTTAAGACTCCCATGAACCTCTCAAAGGGGAACATATTGTGTAGAAATACAGGACCGATAATAGAAATCTCATCGACCAGGTGAACGAGGAGATGCGTCATAATATTGAAGAAGGATGGTGGGAACACCAGCTCAAAACTAACAAGACATTGGACCACATCATTCTGCAACCTCTGTAGACTTTCTGGATTGATTACCTTCTGAGAAATTACATTGAGGAATGCACATAGCTTCACAATGGGTACTCGAACATTTTCCGGTAGAAGCCCCCTCAATGCAATCGGAAGCAATTGCGTCATTATCACGTGGCAGTCATGAGACTTCAGGTTCTGAATTTTTTTTCTCTGCCATATTTAGTATTCCCTTTATATTGGAGGAGAAGCCAGACGGGACCTTGATACTGCTCAGGCATTCAAAAAAGATTCCCTTCTCTGCTTTTGTAAGAGCGTAATGACGTCCTTTATCTGTCTCATGCAGTTTGCTTGGGTCTTTCTTACGTTGCTAGTCCTCCCGTGCTTCTGGTGTATCTTTTGTCTTCCCGTACACGCCCAGGAAGCCTAGCAGGTTCACGCAAAGATTCTTCGTCACGTGCATCACATCGATTGAAGAGCGGACCTCTAGGACTTTCCAATAGGGTAGCTCCCAAAATATAGATTTCTTCTTCCACATGGCCGTGTGTCCGGCAGCGTCATTCGGAACAGACTGTCCGCCATGATCATTTCCAAAGATTACTTCTAGATCCTTGACCATACCAAATATATCAGCACCATCACGGTGGGTAGGTTTCTTTCGGTGATCTGCCACACCGTTGAAATGCTTGCCTTTCTTTCTTACGGGATGGGTACGCGTAAGAAATCGACGGTGCCCCAGGTACACGACCTTCTTAGATTTATCCAAATATACATTGTCAGTCTCATCTAAACAGTGCGTGCATGCATTGTATCCTTTGTTTGACTGTCCTGAAAGGTTACCAAGAGCAGGCCAATCGTTGATGGTTACGAAAAGCAGCGCTCGTAGGTCAAATTCCTCCTGTTTGTGCTCGTCTCACACACGTACACATGTTATGGCCCACAGCTGTAGAAGTTTTTCAACTAATGGCTTCAGGTACACATCAATGTCGTTGCCGGGTTGCTTCGGGCCTTGGATGAGCACTAGCATCATAATGAACTTCCGCTTCATGCACAACCAAGGAGGAAGGTTATAGATACATAGAGTCACAGGCCAGGTGCTATGACTGCAGCTCTGCTCTCCAAAAGGATTCATGCCATCTGTACTTAGACCAAACCTTAAGTTCCTTGCATCCTCTGCAAAGTACGGGTAATTTCTATCGATTTTTCTCCACTGCGACCCGATCTTCTTTGTGCCATCGCAACAACCTGGCGTGCTCTTTTTTTCTGAACAAACGTTTCAGCCGTGGTATTATAGGAGCATACCACATAACCTTTGCAGGAACCCTCTTCCTGGGGCGCTCGCTCTCAATATCACCCGGGTCATCTCGTCTGATCTTATACCGCAATGCAGTGCACACCGGGCATGCATCTAAATTCCCATACTCACTGCGGTAGAGGATGCAGTCATTAATTCATGCATGTATCTTCTGCACGTCTAATCCTAGAGGGCAGACAACCTTCTTCGCTTCGTACGTACTGGCGGACAATTCGTTGCCCCTTGGAAGCTGCTTCTTAATTATTTTCAGCAACTTTTCAAACTCCGAGTCAGTCACACCGTTCTCTGCCTTCCATTGCAACAATTCCAGTGTGCTACCTAGCTTTTTCTGGTCATCTTCGCAAGTTGGGTACAACAATTTGTTGTGATCCTCTTAACATCTGGTCGAAGTTCAACCTTTCCTTTTCAGTTTCATAGTCTCTCCTTGCATCAGCAATGGCCCGACCAA
Organism: Lolium perenne; assembly: GCF_019359855.2. NCBI lineage: Eukaryota > Viridiplantae > Streptophyta > Magnoliopsida > Poales > Poaceae > Lolium > Lolium perenne. Next base: position 325,164,222 of record NC_067245.2, read on the forward strand.
GATCATCAGCAGGCTCATCTGATGCATCTTGATCTTCTGCTTCATTATCTTCATTGCCTTCTGATGGAAAACAATTCCCCTTTGCAGTATCACCGTATTCAGCGAACATGGGATAGTTGTCATCATCCTCTTCTTCTTCATTGTCTTCCATCATAACCCTTCTTTCTCCGTGCTTGGTCCAACAATTGTAGTGGGGCATGAAACCGGACCGCAGCAGGTGGGTGTGAATGGTCCTCGAGGAAGAGTAATTTATGATATTCTGACAGTTAACACATGGACAATATATAAAACCACCCCGTTTGTTTTCCTCAGCCACATCAATAAAAAATTTCAGGCCCGAAGTGAACTCGTGAAGGCGTCGGTCAATGTACATCCATTGCCGATTCATCTGCATGATATAATTAAGCTTATCAAAAACCATTACAAAACATCATGATTAGTGAAGCGATGTATATATACACATGCATTTCATCAATGACAGATGAAAGGATAAAGTTGTTAACCTCGATGGAGAAGGAAAAAGACAGGAGCAAGCTTTAAGTGTGGTTTGTTTTGTGTGAATTCAAGTGGCAAAAGCTCTTAGGCATTTCATCGAACACCTCTTGTGCATAAGAAGAGAACAAAGCAACATACACCTCTCTTGTGCCTTTAGTCCCGGTTGGTAAGCCAAACCGGGACTAAAGGTGCACGGGCCGTGGCGTGGCCTGACGCAAGACCTTTAGTCCCGGTTTGTAATACAAACCGGGACCAAAGGCCTCAAACGAACCGGGACTAGATGGTGGCGTCGCCCCGCGCCAAACGAACCGGGACCAATGCCCCCCATTAGTCCCGGTTCGTTTTTTAACCGGGACTAAAGCTCCCAGGGGCTTTGGACCAAAGGCATGTTTTCTACTAGTGTATAGGGGGCGAGGGGGGACTATAAAGGTATGGGACACCCTCTTCTGAGACCGCTAAGCTTCGAGGCCAGCAACGGCATGAGAGGCGCCCTCCACTTTTAGATTGAGTTCGATTCGTCGAGCATGTGCTAAGCACGACATCTTATGTGGAAGTATAAAGTCATGCCTAGCCGGCGGTATGCAGGGCGTCTCATCAGGAGGCGTAAAGTCATGCATGATCATGGCTGGTGCTAGCGGCATCAAGTCATCCATGTCGTTGTTGCGATCGAAGGTGGTGCGATAGTGGCTGGCGGTATGTGACTTCATCGGCTTCCAGCGGCATCCGATTAGCGAGGTGTCGATCGTATCAAATGGTCCTTCTTATTTTCCTCTCCCGCATGCCGATCGAACGGTCTGTCTAATTTTCGTCTCCCGCATGTTCTTTTCCTTGCAAAGAAAAGGAATAAAAAATGTGAGGCGTGAACGGCCGGCTCTCTCTTTTCTTTTCCTGGTTGAACTCGGACCAGGAGCAGATCGACCATACTGTGGACTGCAAGGTCCTTCCGACCTTTTGCTTTCTCCCCCGCAGACCATGTCTCGGACCATGTCTGCTAAGAAGCCAAGAAAATAACATGCCTCTGGAGGAAACCAAGAAAAGAGCATGCATCCGGAGGAAGCAAATGGGATCATTTGATAGTCGGTGCTTTCAGCGCGGAGCACGAATCAGAGAAGAGCCACGGAGCAGGCAAGCCGCTCCATTCCCGTCCCGATATATCTCCAACTGATATGCCCGTGAAGCCCGACACAACAACAAAATTTTCCTTGTTCATAGAATTAGCAAGTTTGTTGAAGTAGTAACAACAAGCATTCATGCGTTCACCTTTTTTGAACAAATATATATTGAGTCAGCAGGCTGCCTCATTAAAAACCTTCCAGTCCCCTTCGGTACCCTGGAAGGAAAAGAGTGCATCTGGGACCTGCTGCTCCACAATCACAGTAGCGTTACATCATCCACTAATTGTGGATACAGAAAAACAGGCGGGCTCTCAAGCCAGAAATTTACATTATCACAATCTACTGTCCTAGCTACGAGGTCCGCTGCTTTGTTTGCTTCCCTGGGGCAATGTCCAATGGTCGTAGAGCTGAACCCTGCCATCATAATCCGACATTCATCTAAGAAAGCCCCTCCAACAATTATGTTCTCCAAAAGGATTATGGAAGGCATTAACCACCTCGAGAGATTCTGTTTCAATATCAATATTGTTGCAACCAATGCGTTCAGCCAACCGAAGTCCATCACGCACAGCCTGAGCTTCAGCAGTTGCAACATCAATAACACCCTCGATCTCCACTCTACAAGCAGCTAGGAACTGACCTTGGAAATCACGAATAATACATCCCGTCGAGGCCGTCCTAGTATCCAGGTTAATAGCCGCATCAGTATTTAGCTTAACTTTTCCACTTGGAGGTTTAGTCCAACCTTTTCTTATCATTCCACTCATATTCTTTTTTGCCCGGAGGCTGTTAGACACCATCGCCTTGATTGATAGCGCCAGTCTGCTGGGAATAGGAGCTGTCCCGTTGTGCTTGAGTTCCCTTCGCCGCCACCAAATGAACCAAGCCGCTGTGGCAATCACCTCTTTAACTTCTAATCCGCTCAGACCTGGGATAGCTGGTTGTCTCGACCGAAGAAGGTGTTCCAGAACCACACTTCCTGATCGGTCTTCTAGAGCTGCACTCTGAATAATATTAGTTAAGCCGAGCACCTCCCATACTTCAAGAGCACGATCACATTTGAACATCATATGCGCAATGTCCTCCGCACCCCAATCACATACATGGCATTGACCAGATCCACCAATGTGTCTATTAGCAAGGGTACACATACATGGTATGATTCCATGCAGAGCCCACCAAGTGAAGATCCTCTCCTTGGCCGGAACTATCAATTTCCAGCAAATGTCCCATACAGGGTTTATAGCAGAGCTCCCTGCCTCATCTCTTCTCCTAGTCCTGCTACCATATTGATGTTGCCACTCCATATGATAAGCCGATTTTACTAAGAAAATCCCATTTTTTGGTACCATGCCATACAATAGAGTCCCCAATCTCCCAAGGTGGTAGGGGTATAGCCTGGATTCGTCTCACATCGATTGGGTAGAAGTTGTCCTCCGATGCTGGACATCCCATGTACCTGTCGTTGGGTTAATCAGCTCATGTACCTTCCCAATCATGATACCACCTTGTCTTGTAGACATCTTCTTATCTGGGTTGTTTGGCAACCACGGGTCATGCCAGACTAATTTCTGAGCCATTCCCCACACGCCATATATAGCCTCGTTTGAATGTCCCCATTCCCGCCATCAGGCTTTGCCAAGTGAAGGAGGCCCCCTTCTTTAGTTCTGCTTTCAACAGATCCCTAGATGGATAATACTTTGCTCTAAGAATTTGACCACATAAAGATTCATGTGCTTCTACTAATCTCCATATCTGCTTTGCAAGCATAGCCAAATTAAAACAGTGTAGGTCTCTGAACCCCATGCCACCTTGCTTTTTTGGAGTACACATTTTCCACCAAGAATACCAATGCATAGCCTTTTTGCCATCTTTCTCACCCCACCAAAACCTTGCTATTGCCGCCGCTATTGCTTTGCAAATTCCCTTTGGCAATTTAAACACAGACATAGCATATGATGGAATAGCTTGAGCGACAGCTTTCAGCAAAATCTCTTTCCCGCCCATGGACAGGTTCTTCAGATTCCAACCACTAATAATTTGGCACACACGGTCCACTAAGTGTTGGAAACAGTCAGATCGATCTACCCCCACATGTGAGGGGAGGCCCAAGTACCTCTCGGTTAGAGCTTCTGAGTCTATATGGAGCGCTGAACATACAACCTCCCTATCCTCTGCACTTGTATTGGGGCTAAAAAATATACTCGACTTTGGGTCACTCACCAGCTGTCCCGAACTGGCACGATACAAGTCTAACACCTTCCGAACAGTAGCAGCATTAGGCACATCCGCCTTCATTAGAATCAGAGAATCATCGGCAAAAAGTAGGTGAGATACCGATGGTGCCCCGCGACACACTCTGACTCCTTGAATACCGCCACTAGCCTCTTCATGTGTCAACAAGCTTGAGAGACCCTCAGCACATAGCAGAAAAAGGTACGACGAGAGTGGGTCCCCTTGCCGCAGCCCCCTAGTAGGAACAAAAGTATCCGTCTCCTCGTCATTAAACCGACTGAAGAAACACAAGACATAATCATATTTATCCATTGTTCTGCAAATCCTAGTCTTGCCATCATATCCCTCAGAAAGCTCCATTCAACACGGTCATATGCTTTGTGCATATCAAGTTTTACAGCACAATAACCGTTTTTACCTTGTCTCCTTCCTTTGAGCGTATGAACACACTCGTAGGCAACTAGCACATTGTCAGTTATCAAATGCCCTGGGACAAAAGCACTTTGGGCAAGACTAATTACCTCAGGCAGTATCCCTTTCAGTCTATTTGCAAGAACTTTAGATATGATCTTGTACAAAACATTGCACAGACTTATCGGCCTAAATTGAGTGATCAACTCAGGATTATTTATTTTTGGTATCAGAATAATAGCAGTCTCATTCCACCCTGGCGGTATCACACCAGACTGCAAAGACTCCAACACTTCTTTCGTTAGCATAGAATTAGCAAGTTTGTTGAAGTAGTAACAACAAGCAATAAAGGGAAATCTGTTCTAGATAGCCTCATGCGCAGAGACTTTCAGGTACCAGAAGGAACTGAGAGGACCTAGGACCGTGCTGACCAGTTTTGGTATCGGAAGAAAAAAAAATCTTGCAGTGGCATTTTGTTGTAATTTGTTACAAGTGTGACACAAGGCATTCATGCGTTCAGCTTTGTAAGGCCGGGAACGAAATTCCGACAGCCCTCACTCAAAACATTCCGAAAGTACTTTTATAGCCCCATCGATCGATCAGTTTTCCCCAAAGTCGCCCCCTGCTTCTTCCTCTCCTTCCTAGCTGGCCGAATCGAGCGGCCACTCCCAGAATCAACGCCGCCTTTCTACAGTTCTACTTCATCCCCGCCTCCGACCGCCGCTCGCTGTTGTCTGCATCCATGCAGACGCCTCCGACTTCCTAGGTGCTCCTCGTCTAGGCACCTCGGCCAGCACCTCTCCCATCGCTTCGCCGCCCCACATGCTCCTGCTCGCCCAGCACCTTGCCGCCGGCGATCTGCAGCAGCAGCACCTCACCGGCTTCGCCTCCTCGCCGCCACAGCAGTAGCTTCTCCTCTGCCCCAACACTCCATCAGCAACAGCAGCTTCTCCTCTGCCACATTAGCAACAACAACAGTACAATTAGTTCAGTATCGAGTCAATAAAACATGATTACACAGAATAAGCCTATCTACACCTTGCATGATTAAACAGAATATCATAATCACCAAGACAAGAACAACCCACGGATACAGGGACTTCGCAAGTTGCAACTTAAAAGACCACCCAAGCAACCGCTGATACAGTGAAAAGGGAAATAATTTTTACTAGTGACTGGATTTCTTTTCCCAAAAGCTAAACTTGTCTCTGAAAAACAAGAGTTAACTGAAACCTAAACAATACCATCTGGAACCTAAACGGAGTAAAAGAGAGCTAATTGAAATTTTAACCGATTTTTTTAGACGTCTATTTTTTTTATAGAGTAAAAAAAGTATATTACTGGATGTCAAACAGGCCAAACCTGAACTTTAGAATTAACATGCTTGGCACAATATAGTGCCAGTGTATTGATGGGGCATATTTGTCTCCTTGTACGTAGTTGAGATCAAATTCAGGGTTTTCACAGCCAAATTAAGTTACTAGCAGCGCGGTATTTTGCGAAGTACTCTAAGCATGGCTAAGCACATAGCACTATGCACAAGAGATATGAACAATGGAGTAGAAGGCACCTCTATAAAACCAGCAAGGCAACTCCAAGTTCGGGGTACAAATCTTGACTGGCTGGCGGCTTATAAGAATATAATGCAAGCATTTTCAGAAATCAGAAATCACAGCAAGCTTAATTTGCTAGATCTTGGATCGCACAGGTATCTCTAAATAAGTGGGGACTTTACTCGTCAACAAGCAAGAGAAAAAAGGCACAAAAGTGAACGGAGGCAGTAGTATTATTAAGACTCAAAATGATTCCCGCCATTCCGAAAAGCTTGTCGCAAGCACCTGTAACGATTCAGCTAAATCAATTTTACAAAGACACCCTCTACAATTCAAATTCTTACAAGAAACTCTCTAATTCCAAATCGATCGGCAGCTGTAGCTCGAGTCGTCCAACATAGAATATCGTTTTCTTACAAAACAGTAAAACTAATACACAACACATTTTCTTACAAAAAAGATGTGAAAAAAAATAACTTACTATACCAACATAGAATATCATTTTGTTTCTTGAATATTTCAGGGACCGTGGTCAAGATAAAATCTTACTTTAATCAGTCAAGGTATGGTGTACAACATAGTAAAGTAGGTAAGCACATCCTCATGGACAGAGTACTGGGCTCATATTGACGCTTTCCACATTCACCCAATAGATTTAGACATCTTCGTGACTTGGGTTTTTTTTTTTTTTTGGAACGGTTACGGTGAGGCAAACCCCACAGCTCAAACTTTATTAAAGAGAGAACTAAGGCAAGCTAGCTAATCAAACCTTTACATCATCAGCAATTTAGCTTGAGAACCTATGCACATGTAAAATCATGTCATGGATGAAATTACTGCAGCAAATCTGGGTCTTTCATCTCTGAAGATTTTCCCGTTTCTCAATTTACATACGTGCCAACAAGCTTTAAAAGCCACTTCAACGAAAAAAAAAAGTTTGCTAAAGCTTCTCCTAGCATTTGCAGCCACTTCTAATACATCATCTCCTGGTTCGCACTTAATCTGAAGGTAGTTCTAAATTCTTTGGCCAAAATTACACTCAAAGAACAGATGTTGACGATCATCACAATCTCTACCAGGACACAACTCACAGTGGTTATCATCAGTTACTTTCCAGCTCCTCTTCAATAGATCTCTTGTATTCAGACATACAACCAATGGCTCGTGAACTAAAGCATAGTACTTGGAAGTGAAATACTCTCCATTATGCCACACACATTTCCATTCATCCCTCTTAGATGTGTTCAACTCAATCCATCAAGCCAGGAAGAAATAACAAGGAATTCCTCATAAGCTCGTGCGGATAGGGCCATATGAAACAACTCCGTTCTGTCTTGAGACTGCCGCATGTCTTGCACAGATATTTTGTCATCAACTGCAAAGGAGAACAATCCATTTAGAATAATAAGGGTTTCCCCCCGTTTCCATTAATATGAAATCAACAGAAGTAACAAAAGTCTTTTTTTTGCAGAAAGTAGAACAAAACGAAAATTGGCTGGGCAGACAATAAGCTGTACCAGCTGAAAACTACCAACGCTTATTACAGTCCAGGGGACAAAGCCCGCTACCTCTCTTTTCTCAAACCAAGTTTACTGCCTTAATAAGCCAGGAACAACAAACCAAAACGTGGACTATAAAGCTCAGCCGAGGCCAAGTTTCTTTCTCTTCATTAGGTCGCCTTACACTTGGACCCGCTGCCGGCTTGGACTGGGTTGGAGAAGGCGACTGGAGGGAAAAACCAGTTAGTTAGGAGCAGTTGGCGTTGTAGCTCGGCCATCATCCACTCGCCTCCTGAGGGAACTAGTGCCAGGCTATCTGAAGGAGTTCCTCCCGCTTGTGCTCCATATCCCGGATGTATTGCTGCAAGGTGACTTCCAGAGCAGTCTTGCATAGAATTGCCCACCGATGTATGGTCGAGATCAATCTGTCCCATGCATCCCTCATGGTTTTCCATATCCTGCCCTGAAAACACATGTCATTACGGTAAGTCCAAAGGCACCACACGGTGGCGGAAGAAATCATGTTAATATGACCATGGTTATTAGGAGCAATCCATAATCTAGCAATAGATAAAATGTCAGCTCCAATTTGTATTTTCACTATATCAGATATTGCTTCCCAAATGAAAACTGCTACAGAGCAAGAACATAGCAAATGGTGAGAAGTTTCAGGTTCACGAGCTCACAGCAGAATACACATGTAAGGTCATCGATCGGACGTCGTTTAGCTAAGTTATCCCTGGGTAACAACTTATTTTTACTAAACAACCATAGGAACACGTGAATTCAGGGAGGAACAGTAATGTTCCATATCGCTGGCGTGTGGATTCGTTTGATCCCAGGATCATTGACAATCGCATAGAAGCTCTTAACTGAGTAAACACCTGATGGATTATACATCCATATTAGTGAGGAGTCGAGTCGATCGTATCAAACGGTCCTTCTTATTTTCCTCTCCCCTCTCCCGCATGCTGATCGAACGGTCTGTCTAATTTTCCTCTCCCGCATGTTCTTTTCCTTGCAAAGAAAAGGAATAAAAATGTGAGGCGTAACGGTCGGCTCTCTCTTTTCTTTTCCTGGTTGAACTCGGACCAGGAGCAGATCGACCAGACTGTGGACTGCAAGGTCCTTCCGGCCTTTTGCTTTCTCCCCCGCAGACCATGTCTCGGACCATGTCTGCTAAGAAGCCAAGAAAATAACATGCCTCTGGAGGAAACCAAGAAAAGAGCATGCATCCGGAGGAAGCAAATGAGATCATTTGATAGTCGGTGCTTTCAGCGCGGAGCACGAATCAGAGAAGAGCCGCGGAGCAGGCAAGCCGCTCCATTCCCGTCCCGATATATCTCCAACTGATATGCCCGTGAAGCCCGACACAACAACAAAATTTTCCTTGTTCATAGAATTAGCAAGTTTGTTGACGTAGTAAAAGCCACTTCAACGGAAAAAAAAGTTTGCTAAAGCTTCTCCTAGCATTTGCAGCCACTTGTAATACATCATCTCCTGGTTCGCACTTAATCTGACGGTAGTTCTAAATTCTTTGGCCAAAATTACACTCAAAGAACAGATGTTGACAATCATCATAATCTCTACCAGGACACAACTCACAGTGGTTATCATCAGTTACTTTCCAGCTCATCTTCAATAGATCTCTTGTATTCAGACATACAACCAATGGCTCGTGAACTAAAGCATAGTACTTGGAAGTGAAATACTCCATTCTGCCACACACATTTCCATTCATCCCTCTTAGATGTGTTCAACTCAATCCATCAAGCCAGGAAGAAATAACAAGGAATTCCTCATACGCTCGTGCGGATAGGGCCATATGAAACAACTCCGTTCTGTCTTGAGACTACCGCATGTCTTGCACAGATATTTTGTCATCAACTGCAAAGGAGAACAATCCATTTAGAATAATAAGGGTTTCCCCCCGTTTCCATTAATATGAAATCAACAGAAGTAACAAAAGTCTTTTTTTGCAGAAAGTAGAACAAAACGAAAATTGGCTGGGCAGACAATAAGCTGTACCAGCTGAAAACTACCAACGCTTATTACAGTCCAGGGGACAAAGCCCGCTACCTCTCTTTTCTCAAACCAAGTTTACTGCCTTAATAAGCCAGGAACAACAAACCAAAACATGGACTATAAAGCTCAGCCGAGGCCAAGTTTCTTTCTCTTCATTAGGTCGCCTTACACTTGGACCCGCTGCCGGCTTGGACTGGGTTGGGGAAGGCGACTGGAGGAGAACCAGTTAGTTAGGAGCAGTTGGCGTTGTAGCTCAGCCATCGTCCACTCGCCTCCTGAGGGAACTAGTGCCAGGCTATCTGAAGGAGTTCCTCCCGCTTGTGCTCCATATCCCAGATGTATTGCTGCAAGGTGACTTCCAGAGCAGTCTTGCATAGAATTGCCCACCGATGTATGGTCGAGATCAATCTGTCCCATGCATCCCTCATGGTTTTCCATATCCTGCCCTGAAAACACATGTCATTACGGTAAGTCCAAAGGCACCACACGGTGGCGGAAGAAATCATGTTAATATGACCATGGTTATTAGGAGCAATCCATAATCTAGCAATAGATAAAATGTCAGCTCCAATTTGTATTTTCACTATATCAGATATTGCTTCCCAAATGAAAACTGCTACAGAGCAAGAACATAGCAAATGGTGAGAAGTTTCAGGTTCACGAGCTCACAGCAGAATACACATGTAAGGTACATGAGGTTGAAGTACTCGACACTGGCCATCTCGGCACGGTGCCAACAGTCGGTCAACAACCAGCCATTCATCGTCTGGAGCAAAAGGAGCAGTATATCACTCTCAGACTAAGACATGAAATATTCATAGCCTACCTAGCTACTATGAATCTAAAGAGCATCTATTAATACTAGAGCAGTTGAGCAGGAAGCAGAATTGACAATCCAAAGGTACAAATTTATGTCAACAGCCGTCACCAGCACAGACAATTCTCAATTAGGCAGGGGGGAAATAAAGTAAAGTTCGATAGTACTAGTGCTAGCAAATAAGCTCTCAAATGGAACAAGGAAAAATTATACAGGACAGCACAAGCACACACACCAGTATATCCCATCTGTTGAGGTCACAAGGAGGGACAGAAGAAAATGAGAAGGTTGTGCAGCTATGATCTATCCCAGTACCACGCAAACTCTAGCATGGGTGCGTGACTGACCAATAACACACACGACTACCAACCAAACAAGAGATTTTGTGTCACAGAAGCCATCCCTGAGTGATCCGGAAGTTCAGACAGACACAAAATATATTGCAGTCATTCTGTCGAATAACGAGTGTGCAAGAGGAGAAAAAAGGGAGGGGACTCCTTCTGCGCACGTCAACGGCGAAGACGGGGTCCTGGAGGCGGCGGCGGAGGTCCAAGGAGGCGAGGAGCTTGAGGTGGAGGTCCTCAGAGGCGAGGAGCTTGAGGCGGAGGGAGAGATCTGGGACTGGAAGCGCATATATAGATGTGGAAGCTCAAATACCACCCCCCGATGCCTGGAGGCACAAGAGAAGACAGAGAAAAGCATGTGCATGGTTTAATCACACCGAGGTGAATAATTTAATCTTACCAACAATTCTAATCCTCAGGGTAAGTTGCGCTGCATAAGATTGATTTCACTCTTAACAGAAGGAGCATATGACCGTGAGAAACAGAAGTTACACATGAGCATATTACTTCACTGTTCAAGACCAGTTTAGTCGTGATTATGACTTTGTACGCACACTCTTCGTCATGGACAAGAGATCAAGGATTGGACATGAATATCACGTATATTCAGCAAGGAATCGGCTATTTTTTCCAACGGAGAAAAAGCTAATGCAATTACTATACATATATGAAAAAAGAATCTGAAAAATGATATACCTCGTAAAATTATAAACAGGAAGGAGTTAGCCAAAAAATGTCCAAATATGTGTACCTGATGCCGCGTCTTTCTCAACATTTCCTCCATCCTTGCTGGAACTGCCTTGGCCATCACTGCACCCACCGGCACCAGCTATTCCATTCCATGTTGATGATACAAAGTTAGTGATCATATTTACAGGAAAATGTAACGTGAACAAAAAAAAAATACAGTATCTAGCTGCAGCTTAACAGGACTGTCATGACAGTAGCGATGCGAAAACCTCTTTTCTCTTTCTAACAATGAAATAAGGCTGTACATAAAAACAGTTGTACAGTAACCATAACATCATGATACAAACCAATCTGATGTGAAAAAAGATGTTTCTTTGTATATGATGAACATAAACATGCCACTCTGAACTATGCATAATTTTTATCTCTGCATTTGGGAATGAGCAGTAGCTTCTTATTCTGAAATAAATATCCCTACATTCCGCACATCTGTGCACATGTTTCTGAGCTTCTTATTCATCTCTGCATTTGGAGAGAACATAAACATGTCAGCCTGAAATAAATGTTTCTTATATTCTGCACAAGAAGAAATATAGCATTTCATGGCCTGCAGGAACATGCATTTCATGTTGTGCAATTTCTATGCAAGAAAGATGAGGAAGACCAAAGAAGAAATAGATGACAAACTGAGTATGCAGCAAGCTCAATTTTGAATTAAAGAAGAAATACTAGATGACAAACTGAGTGTCAGAACGGCGGCGCCGTCAACAGGCGGTTGAGGTCGAGGTCGGGTCAGTGAAGCCGCGGCGCGAGGTCCAGGCCAGGGGGCCGTGCCGCTCCTCCACGGGGTCGAGGCGGGGCATGAGCCCCTCAGCAGCGCGCGAGGGCCAGGAAGCAGGCCGGTCTCCCCTGGGGACGAGGCGGTGCAGGAGGTCAGTGGCGCGCGTCGGCGCCGAAGCCAGCGAGGCCGCTGCAGCACGGCGGCGCCGTCGGCCGTGAGACGGCTTCCTCCGGCGGCGGCGGGGGTGGAGTGCTCAGCCGGGGCGAGGTCTTGGCGGCGGCGGCTAGGGTTTTCCCTATACAATCATTTGTGGGAAAGAAGAGAGACAAAGTCAAAGCGCACTGCGCACACACTCTTCTCCTTAATACGTAGTAGTAATAATAAAAAAAGCCAACTGAAACTGCTCACACAAGATAAACTGAAACTGGGGTCTCGGAACTCAAGGACAAGTAGAGATTGCTAGTGCTGTACTAGTAGCAGCTATTTAGACATGAGCAGCCTAGGCGGACGAGGAGGAGGCGGGCGAAGAGGAGGCGGACGAGGATGAGGCGGACGACGATGAGGAGAGGGACACCGTCGCCGCCGACGAAGACTCCACGTCGCTGGAGTCGTCGTGGCGGCGATGACAGCGGCGGAGGGCGGTGATGAGCGCCGTGATGGCGGTCGGGAGGCGGCGACGGCGGAGACGACGGCGGCGATGATGACGATGTTGCCGATGCCGCCGCTGCCGTCTGTTGTCGCCGGAGGGCACGGGTTGAACGGCGGGCGGGCAGGCCGGCACGGCGGGACGAGCCGACACGGAGACCGCCCGATCAGCGGCCGGAGGCTGCCGCCGGCCGTTGACACACGGCGGCTCCGGCGCGCACGGGCGACGAGGCGCAGGGAGAGGGCGGGCAGTCGAGGAGGGCGGCCGCGGGTGCTGCTGCTGCAGCTGCACAGAATGTACTACGATTCAGCCACAAAGCAAACACGAACTATGAATGAAACCGGCCGGGAAGGAAGAACGGGGATTCAGCTCATTACCGTCGTCGGAGTCGAGGGGGAAAGTGACGCCGGCGACGCGGACGGCCACCAGCAGGAACAGGACGGCAGCCACGACGGCATCAGGGCTCATCTTGTCCATGCCGGCGCTGTGACCTGCTGTGCGCTGCTTTGCTTTGGTCTGCTCTGCTTGGCCCGCGGGGGGGGGGCTTTTAAGGGGGTTGGGGGAATTGACGGGATAATACTGCTACGGGTCCTCACACGTTATTTTGGCTTAAACAACGCTATTTTCACTTATTTTCACTGACTTTGCTCCTCAACGTTAGAGGAGCCAGTTCCAGTCGGCGGACACTTGCTAGCTTACAGCATCTTCGGCAGCGTCCTCCAAAACGTTTCCCAAAGGTTTTTTTCTTTTACGCCGGACATTTTTTCGTCTCCAGTCACGCGTCCCAAAGACTTTTTCCGTCCGGCGCGGCCCTATATGTTGTCCGGCGTCTTGAGCCCGTTCCCGCTCCACAGGGGACGCTCCGGGGACACCGGACAGAGCGAGAAGCGAGGCGGGAAGTGGCGGGGCCAACGCGTCATTGACACACGGACAAGTTTGGGGGCGCGCGTTTGGGGAACGCGACTGGGCAGCGACGCCCCCCAAACGCGGCACGAAGAAAACACGTCCCCCAAACGCTCGATCCAGAGCGCTTTGGGGGACGCTTTGCGAGATGCGACTGGAGATGCTGTTATCCCCCAGATTCAACGCCTTCTGTGTAGCCAACGCCCTTAACTTCACGTTCACCTCCTTTCCGGACTCCTCTGTCCGCAGCCATGGCGGAGCGGTGTTCTCCGCGTGCGCGTCCTCCCCTATCGTCCGTGATTTCATTGTGGCCACCAAGGAGATCTGTCTTGGGAGATCGTCCTACCACTTGCACCGTTCCACGTCTGCGGCGGCGGAGGCTGTCTCTCGCCTTCCCTCTTGGCCGCCGTGCTGGGAGCTTGTCGTCTTCACGGCCGCCTCGGATGGGCTAGGGTTTCCCGGGCCTGGGTCAAACCTGGCCCCTCTCCCCGCCGATGTGGCCGCTGACCCGCCCGAGGTGCATGTGACCGCTAACCAGCCCACCACATGCTTGGACCGTGTGGCCCCGGCCAATCCCAGGATGGGAAGTTTCGGTCCCTCTTTTCTGCCCTCAGCCCGACCCCTTCCCCTTCCCAAGTCACAGCCACCCCCTACCTCCCCATCTCCTCCCATAGCTGCTACTCTGAGCCTCACGCGAATCCTGCCGGCCGGAGTGACGACGGTGAGGATGCCTCCTTCCCCCGTGATGTCCTGTCCTGGCCACCCTCGTTTTCCCCCACCCCTTCTTCGGCCCAGGCGTGCCCTCGTTTTCAGCCCACACGCCGATCAAAAAGCATGGGAGCGCCGCGATCTCGCCGGAGACTCCCTCCGCGGACCGGTCCGTCGCCTCCACCTGCAGTCTGGCTCTGTGCCAGCATCCACTCGCACCTATAAGGACGCTCTGCTCTCCTCCCCTCCTCCCCACTGCAGCCCACCCAGCCCTAGACGCCTCCTCTTTTCTCTAGTCAAAGGAAAAGATCTCTGCTTTCGGTGTCTCTCGCCGGAGCACTTCGTCGGTGGCTGTCGGGACCCGCTTCGGTGTAAGGCGTGTGGCCGTTTCGGTCACCGCAAGAAAGGATGTGAGCTCCCACCTCTCTCCTACTCCCGCTCTGCCGCCTTTCTGTCCTCCATGGCTGACCCCTGTCCTCCCCTGTCCCCTAGGTTGCGCAAGTTGAGCTCCCCTTCGGTTTCCCCCGCGACCCCGTGCCCTGCTGACGACCCGGCGATGCATGCCGCCAGCACGGGGCTCCGGCGGGGCTTCCTCATCAGGCCGCCCACCCCGTACCCCCGTGGCCATGCTGCTACCTCACCTGCGCCAGCTTCTCTGGCGTCGATGGGCACCCCTCGCACCGGCTCGGCAGCTGCCTTGGGCCATAGGGGCCCTCCGACCTTCGCGCCCTTCGGGCAGGCGGCGCTCCTCCCTGAGGCGCCCGCGGTCGGACTACGCCAAGATTTTCATGCCACCCTCGACCGGCATAGCGCGCAGCCAACGCTTCGCCTACGCCTGTTCGAGCCCCCTGCTCTTGCCCCGGCGTCCTCCTCCGCCGTGCGCTGGAAGAACGCGGTGGGAACCCTTTGGTGAGGCTCGCTGCTAGTGATTACGGCGCTCTCTTCGTCATCTTTGGCTCACCGGAGATGCGGGACGAGGTCATGGTGCGCTTTCCGCTCGAGCTCGAGGGGCACCTGATCAAGCTGGAGCGCCCCGAGGATGGTTGCAACCGCCGCTGGAGGTACTCCTCCTTCGCACACATCTCGGCCACCGGGTTCCCGCTTGAATGCGGGACGAGGCGGGATTCGTACGGCTTTCCGCTCCATTGGGAGCGTCTGCTGTATTGACCCGCTCTGCCTGGACAAGCGCGATTTCTCGGCGATGAGGTTGGTGCTGAAGCTCGAGAACGCCTCCAACGTGCCGGCGACCCTCCTTGTCCGCGACTCTCTCGGCGCAAGCTCGGCGGTCGTTGACATCCACCTCGTCCACACCTGGGGTTGCGAGGAGGACGGGCGCGCTCCGGGCTGCGTCCACTTCGACAACCACCTGAGCGCTGGCGCCAACCAAGCCCTCGCTGGTGGTCGACGCCAGTCACGCATGAGCGACATCGACGACGATTCCATCCGTGGCATCTCTCCTCCGCCCCCCACGCAGCAAGCCCCTTCCTCCGCCGTCCTCAACCTCTAGGGGAGGATAGTGGCGTGTCGCCAAGCTGACCTTGCGCGCGCCGCTGCCCTCGCCACCTTGGACGGGCTCCCCGCGGACTCGAGCTCCCCCTGCCCATTGGTCCCTCAGCCCCGCCCACCGAGCTCTGGGACAGGGTCCTTGTCCTTGCCCATCGCCTGGCGACACAGTTCCCTGAGGCAGGGCTCGACGCTGCTTAGGTAACCGTCTTTGCCAAGCCCCCTTCTGCCCTCGCTTCGGTTACGGTTGGCCCCAGTTCTCACCCGCTTTTGTTGCAGTGGTACGACACGCTGCAAGTGTCGGCGACGCCGCTCGTGTCGGAGGACAGCGGCTCTGATAAGGATGTGCATCCCGCGCGCGAGGTGGCCGCTGTCGCTGATAACACGCAGGGTAGCTTCCCCGACGACGCTTTTGCTGCCAACGACGTGGAGCACGAGGATGCGGTTCGCAAACAGCGCGTGCGCCGCAAGCGTGCGATTGATTCTGTGTTCAAGGCCCGCTAGAGCTCCCGTCTCGCGGAGAAGGAAGCGTCGCAGTTCATCTCCATCCTCTCCAAGGCCAAAGCCGTCAAGGCTTCTCGCTACGACCTCTCGGGTGGCTCGCCGCGGCTGTGTGTTGCGGCTGAGGCTGCTGGCTTCGGTCGTACCACTGCAACAGAAGCATCTGAAGGCGCTTGCGGTGGCTTGCGGTGTCGACCCCGACGCCATCGTCGATACCGCGGCGGTGCCCTCCCCTTCAGCATGATGACGCACAGCGTCTGCGCGGCCCCCCAGCTCCGGTTGCACCTCTCCGTGGGTGCAGCTCGTGGCTGCTGGCCGATGCTCCTCCCTTGCGTGCTTAGTATTTGCTTCTGCTCCGTCCGCTGTGTCGGCACCCCCTTGGAGCTGTTTTCCACCTTTTTCTTTGTTTTCTTTCCTCTCTGGCCTTATGCCACTGTTTGAAGCTGCACGCCTCTGTTTTTTTGCCTTGTACCCCGGTGCTTACCATGTGAATCAATGAATGGGCCTCTTTGTTTTTCCGTGGGCTCCTGGAACGTTCGTGGGCTTGGTGACAGCGACAAGTGCGACCATGTAAAAGCTGACCTGGCCTTTGCGCGGCCCAATTTAGTTGGGCTTCAGGAGTCGAAACTCGGGCCCATTTCTATCTCGAAAGCCGCCTCCTTCCTCCCCCTTCCCTCTGTTCTCTCGAATCCGTTGAGGCTATCGGCGCATCGGGGGGGGCTTTTCTCAGCCTGCGATAGCTCCCTCTGTACGTTAGTCAACGCTTCCCCCTCGCGGCATATTCTCTCCCTAGATCTCTCGATCAACAAAGACGGTAGTTTGTTTCGCTTCACCAATGTCTACGCTCCCTGCGACGGCGCCGAGAAACCAGCCTTCCTCCGAAACCTTGCGACACACGATCCCGGTGATGACATCCCCTGGATCATTGCCGGTGACTTCAACCTCACCCGCCACCCGTCAGATAGAAATAATGCTAACTTCTCTACCTCGGAGGTAGAGCTTTTTAATGACGCGATTAATACCCTTGGGCTCTTTGAGCTCCCCCTTCGCGGCCGCAAGTACACCTGGTCGAACAAGCGGGCCACTCCCACTCTTATCCGCCTCGACAGGGTTTTCATTAATCACGCCTGGAATGTTCGCTTTCCCTCCTCCTCCATATCCTCTATCTCTCGTGACACCTCTGATCATGTGCCCCTTTTGGCCAAGATTTCCACCTCGATCCGTAAGGGGGGGCTTCTTTCGGTTTGAGCCCGCCTGGGCCCTTCATCCTCGCTTCCGTTCCAGTATAGCTTGCGCTTGGAACTCCACCTACCGGGCAGATTCCACTGCACGGTTGGTTTCGCGCCTCAAGCTCTGCCGTTCCAAATGCAAGGAATGGGCAAGACGTGTTTCCCCTTGCTCCGAGAGGGAAAAGGACTGCCGTCTTCTTATCCAGCTCCTTGACCTCTTGGAGGAAGGGCGTCCCCTCTCCCCCCCCCCCCCCCCGGAAAACCTCCTTCGCTCCCTCACTATGGATGCTCTTCATCTCTCGATCAGAGAAAGGTCCCTGTATTGGCGGACTAGAGCCAAAGTTCGGTATGCCCTGGAAGGCGACGAGAACACCAAATTTTTCCATGCCTCGGTGACTTGTAGGCTTCGACGTAACTCCATTCCGTCCCTCGTGGTTGATGGGGTGGGTACCTCTGACCACCATGGTAAAGCTTCCATCTTGCACTCCTATTACTCAAACCTTCTTGGGTCTGTGACTCCTTCTTCTTGGTGTTTCGACCTTTCCTCCCTCTACCCTAACGCTCTCCCGCTGAACGAGAGTCTTAGTGCACCCTTCATCCCTGAGGAGATTAAAAATGCTTTCACTACTATGAACAAGCTCTCCAGTCCCAGCCTGGATGGCTTCGGTCCCTCTTTTTTGTCTACGTTCTGGGCAACGGTCTCTCAGGACGTCCTTGGCGTGTTCTCATCCTTCTATGATGGCACCATCGATCTAAGCCGGATCAATCGTGCCTTCCTGGTGCTCCTCCCAAAAATTGATGCTGCGGTTCACCCGTCTCAATTTTGTCCCATTTCCCTCCAGAACTATGTTGACGAGGGTACTCCTCGGCAATGCCCTCCGATTGGGGCTTAGGGTTGATGGAATCCTGTAGGCTGACACGAGACATCGGTTAGCAGACAAGCGGGGAGAGCAATTTACCCAGGTTCAGGGCCCTCGATGAGGTAAAACCCCTACGTCTGCTGTCCGATCTTGATTATGAAAATATCGGGCTACAATGGGGTGCCGAAGGGTTCGGCTGTGGTCTCGTCGAGAGGCTAAGTCTTTGCGGCGACCTAGCTTCGGACGTATGGTGGCTAAAGTTGCTAAGATTGATTCCGTTCCTCGACAGCCCTCTCCTGGCCTTTATATAGGAGGCCAGGTCTCAAGAGATACGTCCGGGTACGACTAGGTTTACAAAAGACCTAGCCCTAAACTTTCCTTGTTCGGCTCTTCTCTGTCTTGTTCTTCAGGGAATCTCCTCCAGCACCGTCCTAGTGGCCCGCCTTGCCATTGGTTGTCTTTATGGGCCTCCAGTTGGGCCGTGCGGTATAGGGCAATGTCAGTTACCCGAAGGGTAATGCCCACGTCAGTAGTCCCCGAGTGTCTAGCCGAAGATGTTTCGGGTAGAGACTAAAGCATGCCTCCATCGAACGTTCTTCTCCCCTGATTGTTCTTGTCCACCTTGTAAGCTGGATCATCTTCTTCTATCGGGTGCGCGTCCGGCGCTCCGATGGGAGTAGCCCCGAGTCTAGGTGCGGATGCTTGCGATCCGTACATAGACTCAAGTTGTGCCACTCGAACGCCTTCTTCTGCCGAAGTTTTCTACAGATCTTCATGGGTCACCCGATACATTTGTATTACGGCTTGTAAGGTTTGAACGTGCAAAGGATATTGAGTAACGCGCCCAGCTTTTGCTGGTTAACTGCCGATGGCAAAACAACGTTATCCTACACAGAATCAAGTCCCCGGGCATGATCCTGGAGTGCAAAAAAGTTCTATCGGGTGCGCGTCCAGCGCTCCCGACGGGAGTAGCCCGAGTGCAGGCACGGGCGCTTGTGTCCGGGTGCGGACTCGAGCCAAGCATTCCGTCCTTTTCTTCAAATATCTCTTCACGGGAATATCTTCGAGTTCACATTTTATCGGGTGCGCGTCCAGCGCTACCGATGGGAGTAGCAACAGAGTCTAGGCGCGGATGCTTGCGATCCGTGCGTAGACTCAAGTTGACCACTCGATTCCTTTCGTTTCTCTTCGGATGCCCTCAGCGGGCTTCATGACATCACTGATGACGCAATCACTGATGTGGTCTGATTGACAAGACTTGACCTGATGGACCCACCCTAGCTCTGCGCGGGCAGTTTTTAGGAAATGACCAGTGCATGCATACCGACCGAGGCGCCTCCTCGATTTTCGCACATCGTGGGAATAATGGGCCGCCGGTTCCTTTCTCCTCTAGGAGCGGCACGTGTACGCCCAGATCTTGCCCACTTCCCACGATGTCTATGGAGTTATGGCCACGATTTCCCATCAATCCCGTGGCATAAATAGAGAGTCCTCCTGTTGCTTTCACTTTTTACGTTTCTACACTTTGCTCATCTTCTTCCCCAACCTTTCCTTTCACCTCTGTTCCTTCTCTAAAGAACTCTGGGAGCCATGGGCAAGAAGAAGAGCGCCAACACCTCAGGCATGACCAAGGTTAGCCGCGATTGGGGCGCCTCCAGCATTTCCAACCGTGAGGTGAACAAGCTGCGCACCCTCGGCCTCATCTCCTCGTCTGACGATGATATTCGTCTCCCGGGTTCAGCTTCTCGCCCAAAGCCTCCGAAGGGCTTTACTGTTATGTTCGTTGCCTTTCTATTTCGCGGGCTTTCTCTTCCTACCCACGAATTTCTTCGTTCTCTTCTTTTCTTCTATGGGATCCAGCTCTGGCAGCTGACCCCAAATTCCATTCTCCATCTTTCCATCTTTATCACCGTCTGTGAAGCTTTCCTCGGCATTGATCCTCACTGGGGTCTTTGGAGGAAAATCTTTTATGTCAAGCGTCACAATGACAGCAATGGCCCCCCCATCGTCGGTGGCGTTGGCTTTGTTGTCAGAAAGGAAGTTGATTACTTCAACTACCCGATGAAGGAGTCCGTCCAGGGCTGGCGCAACAAATGGTTTTATCTGCGAGATACTCCGGTGTCTGGGCGACGCTCCAATCTTCCTCCGTTCGAAGATGTCTTGGTGGCTCAGCCGAAGAAGTCTGGCGGAATGCCTGTCTCTGAGGAAAGCACCATAGCCGACAAGCTGTTTGACCAGGTCGTGGATCTGAAGAACACAGGAGGTTTAACGATGTGCGGTACTGAGGTAGTCTCAGTGTTCCTACAACGTCGGGTGCAACCGCTGATGTCCCGGCCCCATCAGCTGTGGCTATACACTGGCAGGGATGACAGGTCGAGAGTTAGCTCTGCCGACCTATCGAATGATGAGCTTCGCGACGAGGTGCGTCGTCTGACGTGCCTCAGCATGAAGGACAACATTGTTTTGACCTCGGCTCGTCCCCCATATGATCTCAAACACCTTCCGGCTGAGGTAATTCTTACTGTTATTTGTTTTTTATTATTATCATCGTGCCGCTTTTCAACTTTTCACTGATTTTTCTCCTGTTGACAGGCCTCCACCGTGGCTCAATGCTACCCTCCTTCACCCGAAAGCGGCGTGGAACTAGAGGATGATGATGATGATGACTCCGAGGCGACTGAGGATGTCTAGCATTTCCTTGACGGCCGACGTCCAAGAGGACGAAGCCCGAGGATGATGCTCTTACCGAAGCGAGGCGGGGTAAGAGGATAAATGAGGATCTTATCACAACGGCTGAATCGAGTCCTAGCGGGCAAGATAATGATGTCGATGAAACCGCATCGCCTCCCCCTGCCGCGAAAGGCTCAACACGCTTCTTTGCTGCCGAAGATGACCTGGAGGCTGTGAGTATCTATTTTTCTCTTTGTAACTATCCTTCTTTATCTTGCATGCTGATCATCCTTGCTTTCCAAGTAGTTCTGACGACGATGACAATGTTCCTCTTGCAAAGAGGGTTAAGTTATTCTCTGGGAAGTCCGAATCAGCCAAGGAGCCAAACCCTTCGCCTGCCAAACCAGCGCCTCCCCCGAGGACGGTCGTGGAAAAAATTCCGGTGTCGAGGGTTATTCCTTCTGGCGACGTTCCCAGCTCATCGGCTGCCGTGAGCACGTAAGTGATTTACTCGAGTTGGCTTCCCTCCTTTTTGTTGAATTTCCGTATTCGACTGAGGTTTCTTGGCTTTTTTCCTTGCAGCCGATTTATGCCACGGTTGAAGCTGTGGTTGATTTTGCCGAGCAATTCACCCGTCTGGAGTCTGAGAATGCCCATCTTCGGAAGACCATCAAGACTTCGGCTGACCAGGTGCTGGAAGCCAAGAAGCTTGCAGCCGATGCTAGGAATGAAAACATCTTGCTGAAGGATGAACTGAAGAAGCTGAAGCAAAAAATGAAAGATGAGCAAGATGCCAGGCACGAGGCCGCAATCGCAGCCGATGAAAAAGAAGGCGTCCTCCGTGAATCCATTGCGAATTTATTGGGTAAGTTCCTTGACGCATATCTTTTTTCCAGTATTTCTATCTGGGTCGCTTATCTATCTTCTTCCAGGTGCTGCCGATATAACCATTAATCGGGCTCGCAAACTTCGGGAGGATTCCATGTCTGACGCCTTGTCACTTGCTGCTGAGTCCAATGTCCAAGTTCTCGGGCTTTTGCAAAGAACGAAGGGAGCGTTATCGAGGTTATTCTCGATGATTTTCCCAAAGATAAAGCAGGACAAGACTCTTGGCGAAATGGCGAATGCTTTCCTCGTCGACCCTTCTGAGCCTGTAGAGGTACTAAAGCGTCGTTCCCGCTTGTTTGGAGCGGTACTTACTTTCCAGCTGTTAATGGGTCATGGGCTGGGCTCTGAACTAGAAAAGTTGTCTAAGGCATTGCCTGTAGATGACAATAATTGCCTAATCAACCTTGAGCCCTTCAAACAATCAGCAGTAATATGTGCTAATCAACTCCTCAAGCTGGTTGACGAGGCGAAGACCAAAGCTGCGTCTGAAGCTGCCCCTGGTTCATCATCGGCTCTTCCTTGAATGCTTGCTCTGTCAGTTGTAATTAAGGCCTGATACAGTTTAATCCTGTTTTATTCTAGCTCTGTTGCCAGCACCAACTCTCTTTTGAATGTAATATATACGCTCCAGTGCTCCCGATGGGAGTTTTTATTAATGCTATTACAGGCGAGAATTGTCTGCGATTCCTTCATCTTCTTCTTGTGCCGACCCTTCTTTAAATCCTTCGGCTAGCGATGACTCCGATCTGATTCGTCGTTTGCGTGATCAAATATCCCGATTGAACAAAGATATTACCAACCTTCACGCGATGGCAGCGTTGGTGAAAAGAAAGAGCGAAATCGTGACTGCAATTGAACAGCACGCTTTTGATCGTCTCCGTGTTGCTACTGAAAGCTTGAGCTGTAAGTGCCTGTCCATCCGTCGATTTTTATCGAAGCTTGAACATCCTTTAGCTGACCTTTGCCTCTTGACAGTCGTAGCTTCCGATGAGTCAGAGGAGAACAAGAGGATCCACGAAAAGATCGAAGCGATGACCGATGTCGTTCACCCGAAGCATGAGTTGTGGTCCCATCGACCGAAGGCTGTTGTCGTGGCAAAGTTTGAACATCGAGCAGAGAAGGTGCACTACTATTTCGACAAGTTCCATGCTCATCTCTCGATGGTCTGGAGAACATTGTTTCCTCTGGACCAAGCACCCGAAACTTTATCTGCCCTGTTTACTCGATTCAAGACCCCTGAAAGGATTCGACTGTTGGTGCGAAAAGAACTCCTGGCCGGTGCTGAACTTGCCTTTGCTTCAGTGTTAGCGTGTCATCCGACCTTAGATTTGGAGGCCATAGCGAACACCAGAAGGAGTTTAGACCAGTACTACGATGTTGCCAGAAATCCTGCGTATACTATCATCTCGCGAATGGAGACAGTATTGAGAGGGATACGAAGGCCCGAGAGGACCAGGGAAACCTGCCATGAATTTATGCGTTCATGTAATGACCTTGTACCTGCAAGGGATAATTTAATGTGTGTTTTACACGGTATGTACTTCTGATGAATTTGCTAATTCAGTTGAAACTTTTTTGTCGGGGGCGGCCGAGTGATCAAGTCAGCCTGCTCACCCGACGACTCCGTTGTAAGTGCAAGTTTATTGCGGAGTCGATATGTAAGTTCTGTAAGAGCGACACCCGTCGAATGATCGAGGGAATTAGACGCTTGGCCTCGTCACGCGGTGCACCGGTTTGAGCCTTGTTTGTGATAGTACTCCCATCAGCTGCAGCACTCGCGTATTTTCTCGAGGCTTGGATGGGTTGTTTTGTGTCGTTAACCTTAGCTCCCGAAGAGAGTATTTAATTAACGACACCGCGCAGGCGTGGTTGTTGTGTGTCGTTAACCTTAGCTCCCGATGGGAGTATTTAATTAACGGCACCGTGTGAGCGTGCTTCTGGCCTGCGCTCCCGATGGGAGTAAGAGCCAACGGCAAGGGCCCCGAACAATTTGTTCGGATGATGAGGCCTGAAACAATAAAGGTAGAAAACCTGATCAGAATTTTATTCATAACATAAGAGAAGCTTAGGAGCGGCCGAATAACAGGAGGGGGATGATTATATCCTATGCGTAGAACCGTCGCAAATGTGCAACGTTCCATGGATTTTCAACATCTTTTCCCGAAGCTGGATTCTTAAGTCGATAGGCTCCTCCTGGTATCACTTTAGTGATGATGAACGGCCCTTCCCATGGAGATTCGAGCTTCGAAGGTCTCTCTTGCTTCAGTCGCAGTACCATATCTCCGATATTGAAGCTTCGGTTGCGTATTCGTCGGCTGTGATAATTTCTTAACGCCTGCTGATACACCGTTGTTCTTGCCAAAGCAATATCCCGAGCTTCGTCAAGGAGGTCCACGGCATCTGCGGTGCGATGTTGGAGGTAGCTTCCGTGTACGCGGTCACCCGAGGGAGCTTCGAACCGAACATCGGTGGCAAGACTGCTTCGGCTCCGTGTACCGGGAAGAACGGGGTGTACTTGGTTGACCTATTGGGTGTGGTGCGTAAGCTCCAAAGCACGAGATGGTAATTCTTCGACCCAGGCTCCGGCCCGCGCTTTGTAAGGCGTTTCTTGAGGCCGTCTCCTATTAGACCGTTGATCCTTTCAACCTGGCCGTTGGTGCGGGGTGTGCCACCGATGCGAATTTTAGCTTAATCCCACTTGTCATCGCAAAACTTACGGAACTTTTTGGAATCAAAATTAGTTCCGTTGTCCGTGACGATGCTGTGAGGCATGCCAAATCGACAAGTTATTCCCGTGAAGAACTGGACGGCGGTTTCGGCTTTCTGATTTCGAACAGGTACAGCCTCAATCCATTTGGTGAACTTGTCGACTGCAACCAGTAGGTACGTGTGACCTCCAGGCGACGATCTCGGCAGTGGTCCAACTTGGTCGAGTCCCCACGTGCGAAGGGCCATGCCAGAGGTATCGTCATCAGATCTGTTGCGGGCGCGTGTGGTTTCGGTGCAAAACGCTGACAGGGATCGCATTTCATAACCAGATTTCGAGCGTCCGATGCCGCCGTTGGCCAGTAAAATCCTGCTCTGAAGGCTTTTGCCACAAGGGCCCTGCTACCGGCGTGGTGTCCGCAAGTTCCTTCGTGTATCTCGCGTAGCAGTGCCTTTCCATCGTCAATGGCAATACATCTCTGAAAGATACCAGAGATACTACGCTTATAGAGTTCTCCGTTTATCACAGTGAAAGCCTTTGATCGTCTCACAATTCGTCTTGCTTCCACCGGATCCTCTGGTAGCTGCTGCTCTGTCAGGTACGCCAAGAATGGTTTGGTCCACAGGGGTTCGAGGAGGAGGACCTGTTCCGCAAGTCGAGGCGGAGTTTTTTCGGCAGTTTGCTGCGGGTTTGCCTACTGAATCGTCAACCGATGATTTCGGAGATGCCGACACTTTCTCCTTTATCGATCGTTGAGTGATAACTTCATAAAACACTCCGTCCGGAATGGTGGAGCACATGGATCCAATGTTCGCCAGAGCATCGGCTTCCTCGTTGCTGGCTCTGCCGATGTGCCTAAGTTCACACCCTTCGAACTTGGCTTCCATATTCTGGTATAATTGTCGGTAGGCGATCATGTTATCACTGACCGCGTCACATAAATTCATCGACTGCTGTACCACCAGGTTCGAGTCTCCATAAATTTCCAGGCGAGTTGCTCCACATGCCTTTGCCATCTTCATTCCGTGCAACAGCGCTTCGTATTCCGCTTCATTATTTGTTGGCAGATGGAAATTCATGCGTAAGATGTACTTCATCTTGTCTCCTTGTGGCGATATCAGTATCACCCCTGCCCCTGCGCCTGTACTCCGCTTGGACCCGTCAAAGTACATTGTCCATGATCCGGACATGTCGGGTGCGGCCGGTGTTTGTATTTGGATCCAATCTGCCACAAAGTCTGGGAGGATTTGGGATTTGATCGCCGTCCGGTTGACGTAGGTTATGTCGTGTGGCGCTATCTCGATGGCCCATTGGGACACTCGACCCGTGGCTTCTGGGTTGGTGAGTATATTCTTCAACGGTGCCTCGCTTACGACAATGATCGGGTGCTCCGCGAAATAATGGCGTAGCTTGCGAGCTGTTCTCCATACCGCATATGCCAACTTCTGATGATGAGGGTATCTTTGCTTCGCTGGCGTGAGTACTTCACTGAGGTAGTAGACGGGTCTTTGCACGCCGTGAACTCTCCCTGCCTCTTCTCGCTCGACAACCAAGACGCTGCTGAAGACTTGCACCGTTGCTGCTATGTACATGAGCAGTGTTTCCCTTTCGCGTGGAGTTACAAGGACCGGAGATGTCGATAAAATCTTCTTCAGATTGTCGAAGGACTCTTGCGCCTCATCCGTCCACTCGAATTTTACGACTTCTTCATCGAGGCTATAGAAGGGCGAGCTTTCTCTCCTAGTTTGGCAATGAATCTCTTGAGTCTTGCCGATCGTCCCGCCAATTGCTGCACTTGGTGCAAATTCTTTGGCGGCTCCATGTCGAGAATAGCTTTGATCTTCAAGGGATTGGCCTCTATTCCCCTGGCCGAAATGAAGTACCCGAGCACTTGCCCTCCTGGCACCCCGAAGAAACATTTCTTCGGGTTCAGCTTGATTTTATACCTGTCGAGGTTGTCGAAGGTTTCCCGCAAATCGTCGATGAGTGTGGCGGCGTGCTTCGTCTTTACCACGATATCATCGATGTAGACCTCGATATTCCTTCCGATCTGTTCTCCGAGACAGGCTTGCATGCACCGCTGATAAGTTGCTCCTGCGTTTTTCAACCAGAAAGTCATGACGTTGTAGCGAAAACGCCGTGCGGGGTGATGAACGCGGTTAACTCTTGGTCTTCCTTCTTGAGCTTGATCTGGTTGTACCGGAATATGCATCGAGGAAAGAGAGACGGTCACACCTGTTTGTGGAATCGACTATCTGGTCGATACGAGGCAGCGGGAAGTGATCCTTAGGACAGTGCTTGTTAAGACTCGTGTAATCGATACACATGCGAAGAGCGGTTGTGTCTTTCTTCGGCACCATGACGGGATTGGCCACCCACTCAGCTTCCTTGAGCTCCCGAATAAATCCTGCCTTGCGGAGCCGACTAACCTCTTCGCCGATTGCTTTTCTCTTTGGCTCAGAAAACCGGCGCATCGACTGTTGCACTGGTTTGGCTTTTGGGTCAACATTGAGGGCGTGCTCAGCGAGTTCCCTGAGAATACCTGGCATGTCGGATGGTTCCCATGCAAATATTTCCCAGCGCTCACGGAGGAACTCGATGAGCGCGCTTTCCTATGCGACAGTGAGGTCTGCCGAAGTGTTGACTGTCTTCTTCGGGTCAGAGGGGTGCACCTGCTGCTTCTTTGCTTCCTTGGCGACGTCAAATTCGTCGGATCTTATGCTTCGATTGTCGGCTGGTGGCTTTGAGTGGTGCTGTGATAGCGTCGA
Organism: Lolium perenne; assembly: GCF_019359855.2. Lineage (NCBI taxonomy): Eukaryota > Viridiplantae > Streptophyta > Magnoliopsida > Poales > Poaceae > Lolium > Lolium perenne. The sequence goes on from NC_067245.2 coordinate 325,191,570, forward strand.
TCGCGTTAAGTTCTTCCTTGGTCCCAAACTTCGAGGCAATCTTCCGGAAATCCCTATCGCAGCTATACGAACGGGAGAAACTTCCATGGATGGTTATTGCCGTCCCATTATTGCCTGGCATCTTCAGTTTTAGGTACGCGTAATGAGGTACTGCCATGAATTTGGCGAACGCGGGTCTGCCGAGGATGGCGTGATACTGAGATTCCCAGTCAACTACTTCAAACTCGATTTTCTCCTTCCTGAAGTTGCTAGGCGTGCCAAAAACTACGTCCAGCGATATTTTGCCGAGGGAATAGGCGGGTCGAGTCGGTATGATGCCATGGAATCTGTATCGATTCCCTTAGCATGTCCATTGTTAGGCCCATAGCTCTCATCGTGCTGGCGAATAGCAGATTTAGGCCGCTTCCTCCATCCATGAATACCTTGCTCATATTGTATCCTCCGATCTGCGCCTCAAGGACTAGGGCTGCATGACCAGGCCTTGGAACGGCCTTCGGGTGATCCGCCTTCTTTGAAGGATATGTTTTGATCGACCGGTCGATAAATTCGGGTGTGTCGACCATGGCAACTTACTGCGTACTTGACTTCTCGTGAGAACTTCTTGACCTCTCTCTTTGAAAAGCTGGTTTTACGGATCATGTTGACCTGTCCACGAGATTAGGAAATACTTGATTGTTACATACTCGTATCCTCCTGCTGGTATGTATGGCTCTGGTACGTATGGTTCTGGTACGTATGGTTCTGGCGGATGATAGTGGGATCCGGCTCTTCTTTCCATCGTATGGACTCTCGCCGCGGCTTCAGCCCTAAGGTCGTCGCAGAACTGCCGAATTTCTAGGAACTGCCGACAGTTTCTGAGTAGATGGCTCGATTTTTCAAGGCTGTCCTTTGGATCGATATAAGAGTGCAGGTAACATGGTGCTTCAAGTTGCTCCGTGGCCGATAAGTAAGGTGTGTGAAGGCGATTCTTGTTCGATTGAGCGGTTGTGGCGCCCTCGTCCGTACTGTCGGGGGCGAGTCGCGATTTGCTCTTCTTCTTCGTGACGTGAGTTCCTTCGTCTTTTCCTTTGCTCCTCTGTGGCGCCGAAGCTGCCTCGGCTGTCCCCTCCCGCACTCCTGGATAGGACTGCCGAGGTTACTGCTGGCGTGATATCTTCTGGAACCGAAGTCCTTGGGCTTGACGCGTTTGAACTAGGGAGGCGAAGAAACCCTCTGGAATCGATGATGAAGTGAACACCACCGAAAGTAGTATCCATGTTGTCGCGCGATGCTGCAGAGATCAGATGCGACGCCTCGGGGTGCGGTACGAACTCGAAGGACCCGCAGCGGACTGAATCTTTCGGATCTGACGGCGTTGACGACTCGAGCACGAACGCCGCAGACGTGACTGGTACTGCCGATGACCTGCCTTGTGCCAACAGGCTTCCCACAGACGGCGCCAATTGACGAGGGTACTCCTCGGCAATGCCCTCCGATTGGGGCTTAGGGTTGATGGAATCCTGTAGGCTGACACGAGACATCGGTTAGCAGACAAGCGGGGAGAGCAATTTACCCAGGTTCAGGGCCCTCGATGAGGTAAAACCCCTACGTCCTGCCTGTCTGATCTTGATTATGAAAATATCGGGCTACAATGGGGTGCCGAAGGGTTCGGCTGTGGTCTCGTCGAGAGGCTAAGTGTTGTGGCGACCTAGCTTCAGACGTATGGTGGCTAAAGTTGCTAAGATTGATTCCGTTCCTCGGCAGCCCCTCTCCTGGCCTTTATATAGGAGGCCAGGTCTCAAGAGATCTGTCCGGGTACGACTAGGTTTACAAAAGACCTAGCCCTAAACTTTCCTTGTTCGGCTCTTCTCTGTCTTGTTCTTCAGGGAATCTCCTCCAGCACCGTCCTAGTGGCCCGCCTTGCCATTGGTTGTCTTTATGGGCCTCCAGTTGGGCCGTGCGGTATAGGGCAATGTCAGTTACCTGAAGGGTAATGCCCACGTCATATGTCATGAAAGCCATCACCAAGGTGCTTATGACTTGGCTGCAGACCACCATCCACGCGCTTGTTGATGCCGACCAAACGGGCTTCCTCTCGGGACACCACATCTCCGAGAACATCGTCTATGCAGCTGACCTCCTCCGCTGCTGCCATTCCAGAAAGGCCCCCACCCTCGTCTTCAAAATTGACTTTCGTAAGGCCTTCGACTCGGTAAACTGGTCCAGCCTCCTAGCAATCCTTAAGACCCGGGGATTCGACGAGCGTTGGTGTCTCTGGATGGAGCGTATTCTTGATACGGGGCACACTGCAATCCTCTTAAACGGCGTCCCGAGATGCTGGATTCGGTGTCGAAATGGCCTTCGTCAGGGCGACCCCCTATCCCCACACCTCTTCATCATCGTGGCTGATGTGCTGCAACGCCTGATTCGCAATGCTTGGGCCTCTGGAACCATTGCCCACCCCCTTTCCCCTGACACCCCGTGCCCAGTCCTCCAATGCGCCGACGACACCCTTATCCTCTGCAAAGCCTCTACAGAGGTTGCTGCCTGCCTTAAGCGAGGTTACGGGACGACTTCGCCTTAGCCACGGGGCTTATTATCAACTTCCACAAGTCCTGCTTTATTCCCATGGACGTTGGGTCGGGCGACGCCGCGTCCATGGCGACTTTCCTTGGGTGCCCCATCTCCTCCTTCCCTCAGCCCTACCTAGGGCTGCCGCTCTCGCCCACCAAACTTCCTGCCTCTGCTTTTGCCCCCTTGTCCTCTCCTTTGATTGTAGGCTTTCTGGCTGGCGTGCACATCTTCTGTCCTCTGGGGTAGGCTTGTGTTGTGTAATGTTGTTCTGAAAAATCTCGCTACCTATTACATGTGCTCGTATTTGCTTCCGCGTGGTGTTCTTGAGAGTATTGATAAGAGGCGCCGTGCTTTCTTCTGGACCGGGAAGGATTCCTGTTCTGGTGCTCGTTGTCTTATCGCTTGGGATAAAGTTTTGTTGTCTAAGCAGGAGGGCGGTTTCAGCATCAAGGATCTCCACCGGCAGAACAGGTGCTTGCTCCTCAACTTTGTCCATAAATTACACCAATCTAACCCCCTGCCCTGGAAAACTTGGTTCTACTCTCACACAGGTCGTGACTTGGGGGATTTCTCCGCCCCCCCTCGTTCCTGGAGAAGATCGTCGCTGAGTGTCTTCCCCTCTACCGTGCCATCACCAGGGCGACAGTGGTGGACGGCCGCTCCACGTCCTTCTGGATGGATAAGTGGCTCCCCGGGGAGCCGCTTGCGACGCGCTTCCCCGCCCTTTTCTCCCACGGCACCCGCCGCCACGCCTCGGTGGCCACGGTGGTCTCGCAGGGGCTGGGCCTGCAGACTCGCCTTACTGCCGCGGCGGAGTCCGAGCTCCTTGTGATTCGCCGCTTCATCGACGGCACCTCGCTTCGAGGAGGACCTGATCGCCGCGCCATCGACTCTCCCTCGACCCCCAGGTTCTCCTCGCGCGAGGCCTACCGCGCCCTCTCGCCGGTTCACCCCGTCGACACTACCGCACGCTTGACCTGGCCCCTCCGGATCCCTACCAAGGTCAAGATCTTCGCGTACCTCGTCGACATCGACCGCCTGAGCACTCGGGTGAACCTCTTCTACAAGAGTTGCGCCCCCTCCGACATATGTGCCGCCTGCACCTCCCCTGAGACTGGGAGGCACCTGTTCTTCGACTGTCCCGTTTCTACGGCGATCTGGGGCCAGCTGGATGTCCCAATCCCAGCGGGCAGTTTCTCCATCTGGGACCTTCCGGCACCTCCACCGTCACCCTCCGGCGCTTGGCATTTTGGGGTGGCGGCGATCCTCTGGTCCATTTGGAAGTCCCGCAACGACCTCGTCTTCAACAGGGTGACCCACTCCACCACCTCGACTCTCCGGAAGGTGTGCGACGACCTGACCCTTTGGAGATGGCGGCTTCGCCCCGCTGATCGCACGTCACTCGATGGCCTACGGGCCTTCCTTCTTGCTCGAGCGGTTGCTTGACACTCTCTCCCCCCTGTATATCTCACCCTTGTACATGGACCGGCTGCTTGGCCATTTTCGGGAATGAATAACAAGCGGTGGGGTTCCCCCCCCCCCGTCCACCTCGAAAAAAAATTATATCTTATATTAGAGCAGGTTAATGGACGACTTGGAGGGACGCAGCGTGCCTCTGCCCGCTCTATGTGACCATCGGTGCGATTTGCCGACTAGAAGCCATCGGACGGTGAGAGGTTAATTGAACCGGTCTGTCGTTATCGTTATATTCAACACGGTTTTGATCCACCATGGTTTTTGATTCAACATCTTTGTCAAGGTGTACATCTTTCTACATTTTAGTTATGTATTTGGAGTTGTATGGCTTGATCATAGAACAACTTACACCTTTATGTTGCTGCTAATAATTTGTTAATAACTTGCGTAGTAATTTAGCATTAATACAACTGATACCTAATAAAACTTGTCAACAGTGTGAGTGTCCTTGTTAGTACTTCTTCCTTTGTGAAGGGGGATGCATCGGCTGGGTTTTGTTTGCAGAGTATAGAAGCTGTTACCTTATGCGCTCTCTCATCTTCTACGATTAGACGGATGTTGTAGCGTGTCTCTTTTGGTTAGTACAAGCTTTGCTGCCGCTAAACTCCACCATATAGCCGGGCAATTTATGTTGTCCACCGACGAGCACAGCCGGTCTTGTCTCGCAAGTACGTGCCATGGTACTTACCCTCGCCTTTCTTTTCTCTTTTGTCTCTCCTCTCCCTTTTGTTGGCAACCCGTGGCCCGGCTTTCGCAGGTTTGAGATGACGACGTTAGTGAAAGGACGAGATATCGCCTAGAGGATGGGTGAATAGGCGTTTTAAAAACTATTACGGATTTGGCTTGTAAGAATGCGGAATTAAACTAACGTTTATTTTACAAGCACAAAACCTAAATATGCTAGGCTCAACTAAGTGCAACAACAACTCAAGCTAAGAAAGATAGGCACAAGATATATGTAACACAAGTGATAGCAATATATAAGTACATCAAGCACGATGGCTATCACAAGGAAAGTAAACTCGGGTATAGAGATAATCGAGGCACGCGGAGACGAAGATGTATTCCCGTGTTCCCCCACACAAGGTGAGGTACGTCACGTTGGAGAGTGCGGGCTACCACGAAGGTCTCCCGAACGCCACAAAGGCTCACCTTCTTCTCCAAGCCAATACCACGAAGGTCAAAGGCCTTTCCCTTATGGCTAGCTTTTCCTCCACTCCGGAGATGGCAAGCTCCACAACCACTTCACTAGCTCCACGAAGGAGAATCCTGGGCCTCTTCATAATCTTCCACGAAGAGGTCACCGGAGCACCAACCGCCAAGCCAACTAGGAGGTCACCCCTCCAAGAGTAACAAGCTCACGGTCTCTCACTCGAACAAATCGTAATAGAGAGCTCAACACTTATGCAAGGATGCAAAAGCAAGAACACCAAAGGTGTTCAAATCCCTCATACTCAAATCCCACCAAAGCAACAAGTGCTAGGGAGGAATTAGAGAGGAAGAACAATGGAGGAAATCAACAAATGACTCCAAGATCTAGATCCCAAGAATTCCCCTCACAAAGAGGAGGAAAAGATTGGTGGGGTTGTAGATCTAGATCTCCTCTTTCAAATCCCTCAAGAATATGCAAGAATCATAGGAGGGATGGAGAGGAAGCAAGCTTTTGAGGTTCAACAATGGAGTAGGAGAGAGAGAGCAAATAGAATGGTTGGCCTTTTCTCCTCAAGGAGGAAGAAGGACAATTTATAGTCGAAGGGAGAAAACTAGCTGTTTGGGGAATTCATGCGACTCGTACCGGCGGTAAAACCGGCACCGCCGGTTCACACATCGGAATGTTCCGGCGAGCAAACCGGCTAACCGAAACCACCGCCGGAAATCTCCAGCACACGAGACTGGACCGGTTCTGAAACCGGCACGTCGGTTCTCTCGCCGGAACGAGACCGGCTCACCAGAATGAAACCGGTTTTGCCAGAACAGCGTACTGGAACGTGTTTCGGTGAAACCGGAACCATTTCGGCTCGCCGAGATATTCCGGCAGGAGAGCCGGCACCACCGGTTTCAGCGCCGAAATCGCCAGAACCCCTCAAACGCAGTTTTCTCGAAAGAACTTAACTTTGACAAAGTTCCCGAACTCCGATTGAGATGAAACCAATTTTGTTGGAAAGATAACGACGAATAGAACCCCAACAAGAACCCTCGGAACTTAGAGCTCTTCTAAGATGAGCTGCTTTTTTCTTCTTCTTTCTGAAACAAATGACGTAGTGTAGGGGTCTATATTAAGATGTAAGGATAACGTATAAGAGGAGTACATATTTGGATGTATAGACAAAGGATACGAGCACGACAGCCTCTCTACTTACACAAAAGATCCATGAAAATATCTAATGAACATTGTTAGAGATGTATAGTCTTTCTTGTATATCCACATTGAATAAGGGTTTATGCACATTGTCACTCTTGTACATGTATTGGGCTTTGGCCCCTTGTGAATGTCACTTGCTTATTTCCAACATGGTATCAGAATCCAGCTAGGGTCTCTTAGTTCGCATGTTGCAACTCCGTGCTCTCCACCACCGCCATCGTTGCTCTTTCGGTTGGCCGTGTGCTGCTCTTCTCCCTTTCGAGCCGAGCTCGCTTTCTCCCGTTTCCGGCTGGAGCAGATCGAGGTCCTCCCATCGCTATCCTCCACTGGATCCGGTTGCTACCCCTCGCCCAAGCTCGCCTTGGCAAGCCTCGCCCAAGGTCGCTACGGCTGTCCTCGTCCTCGTCTAGGACGATGATGCCCAGATCCCATCGGGCAGCCCAGTTCTGGCACCCCGACGGCTAATTCCTCCAATGTTTATGTCATCTAGTTGTTAGCAAAATTAAGAAAATATAAATTTCGATATATTATGCAAAATGACATCATGTTTTGGTAAAACAGCTTTTCTGGTTGCATACGACCCCGATAAAAAAAAATTATATCAAAATGTATCTACGCAAAATTTTACATCCGATTTTTTTTAGATTCCTCAAATTCAAAACGGAAATAGGACTTTTTCAGGTTTTAGATTTCGGGGGCAAATTTTTTTCAAAAGAAAGTATAGCAGCTAATGCTAGAGGTGCACCACTACTAACCTTCCCTCCATCAAAATTCAAAGCGGACGGCCCCCACTACCATCTTATCCACCTCCCTCCTCCATAGATTCCTCTCCTCCCTCCTCTTCTCCTCCTCCTCTCCTCCATCCTCTCCTCCCCATCCTCTCCCCCATTCTCTCCTTCTCCTCCTTTCCTCCTCCTCTTCTCCTCCAACCACTCCGGTGCCCCTTCCTCTTCTCCGGTCGGCCTCCTCTCCTCCAAAAACTCTGGCGTCCCTACCTCCTCTTCTCCATCCTCTCCTCTCCTCCCTCTCTTCTCCAACCTCTCCCACGGTCCAAACTAAAAACGAGCATCAAAATGGTGCTAGATGAACGAGACAAATAATTTGGAAAACAAAAATAAGCAAAAGAACGAGTAAAAAAATCATGAAAAATATGGTGCTAGATCTAGATCTAGATCTAGATCCAGATCCAGATTTCAAAATTTTACTAGTGGCGCACCTTTTTGGGTTAGTAGCGGTGCACCTTTTTTGGTTCGTAGTGGCGCAACTGGTATATGGGATTACCAGTGGCACACCACATGGTGTGCCACTACTAACCCTTAGCAATGGCACTGTGCTGAGCTTTTTAGGTGCGCCACTACTGAACTTTTTATGTGCACCACTGCAAGCCTTTTTTTTCTAGTAGTGAACTATGCTGAGTTTGCCGGCTTCATGCGCATTCATATGCGCGGTCTTCGACTCTGAGGTTTTCTCACTGGCAAGGTCTCCTGTTGACATAGGCATCCCAGATGGGCCTTAGAAGAAGGTACCGGGGTTCGCTGAAGGCCCACGACTCGAAGATTACGAAGCTTGGAAGCCCAATAAAGCGTCGATATGGAAGTTAGAGATATATTAGGAATCAGACTTGTAATTATACGGGACGAACTCAAAGTGTCTCCCGCTGTTTGTAACTTGTACATCACAAAATCCTCTGCTCCGCCTCCTATATAAGGGGGAGTCGAGGGAGAAAGAGAGGATCGATTCATTGTCAACACAACCCTAGTTTTTAGCAGTCGAGCACCTTTTCGGCTGAAACCTTCGAGATCTACTTGCCCTCTACTTTCCGCGAAACCCTAGTCTACAATCTGTAGGCATTGACAAGTTGAACCCTTGTCAATTGGCGCCGTCTGTGGGAATTGGAGGCGACAAGGAGCTGATCTCGATGGCACGTTCAACATCGTCGACATCATCGGTGGCAAGTAACGCGATGGACGGAGGTAAACAGATCGAAACTGGTCTCGTTGATTTTGTTCCTCACCCTCCTACCTGTTTGGATGCATATGCCGATATGGAGGAGCCAATGGAGATGACGCTTGGGAGTTTTCACTTCCGCGTCGGAAAAGAAGGATCGCGTCGTCTCGCGGCACCGATTTTGTCGGGACCGTTAGCGGTCGATTCCGATTTTTCGGGTTCATCATCGCCGTTCGAGTCAGGCGACGAGGAGATTTCGCCGCCAAGCTTCATCAAGCCCGCCATTGGTGGGGAACTCGCCGATCTATTTGGCAGCATATCCTTCGGGTCGTCTGCAGGATCCGATCTGAGCAGCGACTCAGAAAGCATCGATAGCTTCGACTTCATCGACAGATCTATTTCCATCGGGGAGGTCCTCGCCGATCTATACGACGGTGTCACCGAACCCGAAGATGAGAAAAATAGAGCCGCAATATATCATCAAGTCTGTGCAATTGGTGACTCAAGTCGCAGGGAAGACGAAACATCAGAGGCTTTCGACGATTTGGGAAATCCATACGTCGATCCCGCTGATCTCGCGAGAGGATTGGGAAACAAATACGTCGGGCCCACACCGCGGGAGAAGTTACAACTTCCGCAGGTTGCACAGGATAGAGCAGCAAGAGCCATGAACGGCACAGAGCCGATAACCACCACAGCCACGTTACAGGAGATGCAAGCATATCAATATAGACTCGCCCGTGCTAGGCGAGAAATCGAAAAAGAAAAAGCTGTGCTAGAACAGAGGAAAGCTGCGGCCTCAGCATCGAGTAGGCGCAGAGCTAATCTGAGCCAACACTCAGGAACCTCGGGGGACAATCACCGGGCAGAACGCACAAGGACAAGATCTCGGCTAGCTAATGTGCCTGAGCATGAAAGAGATAACTTGATACAGAACCTCGACATGTCCTTTATGTCGATAGACACAAGAGGGAACATCATCCCCAAAACACCGGAGGCGGGATATATGGCGACTCAGGCCTACATATTGGCATCCAGGCCACCTCCTGGAGATCCAAGAGAAGCGTTGTATCAAATGGCCATGGCAGGAGTTGGAGTCATGGGAACATCATTCGCAAGTTCAATTACACCACCTGAAGGTGCCCCAAGGCGAAATAGTCCTCGACCTGCGGCGGTGACGCGAGACCCTCCAAGGACAGGTGACGCGGGAGACACAACAATACAAGCTCGAGTCGATAGAGCACGGCAGGAGAGAAGAGAACATCGGCAGTCACCGGAAGCCGACAATGAGGATATGTGCGGGCTCCCTTGCTTTACTCGAAGAGTTCGAAAAACTCGGGTCCCTTCTGGGTTCAAGTTACCCGATAATTACAAAAAAATTGACGGTTTGCAAGATCCGGAGGGTGGTGACAGATTACACGGAAACGGTGAAGTTAACAGGAGGAACTCGAGCAACCGCTATGCCGAGCATTCAAGTGCACCTCAGCGGAGCCGCAAGATCGTGGATCAAGAAGTTACCGGAAGGATCCGTCGATAGCTGGGAGACCTTCGAGGACCAGTTCATAAAAAACTTTCGTTCAACGTGCAAGAAACCTGCATCAATAGAAGTGGTGAGGGCCTGCAAGCAAAAATATGATGAACCAATGAGGACGTACATCCAGCGGTGGAACATCATAAAAAATCCGGTAGAGAACGTATCTGATGAAAGAGCAATCGATGCGTTTGTCGTAGGGATCCGAAGAAGTGACCTTATTGAAGACTTGGGTCGTTCCAACCCGAGAACAATAGCAGAGCTCATGGAGATAGCGAATCGCTGGGCAGATGGTGAAGATGCTGTTCATAATAAACGGCACAGGTCACCCGAAGAAGATCGCAACAAAAATAATCAAAATAGGCGACGATATTCTCGTCAGTTCTCAGATTACGACGGTCCCAGCCAAGTGGCGGCTGGCTTCCGAGGAAACAGTGGAGGAAACTATCGAGATGATCACCAGAGGAGCGGCGAGCAGCACAATGAGTACAGAGATGCATCAAGCTCCAGCAGACAAAATAGCAGACCAAGGTTCCCAAGTCCAAACAATATATCACCTGAGGATCTTTTGAACGGGCCATGCCAGATGCACTTTTTCGTCGACAGTGATGGAAAAAGACAGTCAGGGCACCTTCAGAAGAACTACCGAACATTCCTAGCTATACATAGATATGCGCAGCACGCAAATGCACAAGCAGTAAACAGGGGGCCAAGGAGTGAGGTTCACTTGCCACCTCCACCCGCAATTACTAACGAAAATCAACATCAGTTGCAATTGGCGGCAGCTCCAACAAACAACGGTCCTTACATTGACACAACAGGAGCAGTGTCGATGATTCAAAAAGGGAGACCCTCGAACAGGGCGCAAAAGGTAATCTCGCGACAGGTGTATATGGCAGAGAAGATGCCTCCACCAACCATCGAGTACCTCAATTGGTCGGGCCAGGACATAGGATTTACTCAAGCAGATCACCCACCCCAAGTACCACGACCAGGACAAGCAGCCATGATTTTACCGGCAGTGATCGCAGGATTCGAGGTCTCGCGTATATTCATAGATGGAGGGAGCAGCTTGAATCTCATATACGCAGATACTTTGAGGAAGATGAACATATCCCTAGCAAACTTGACTTCAACAGATACGCGTTTTCATGGCATCACACCAGAAAAACCGAGCTATCCTTTGGGAAAGATCAACCTCGACGTGCAATTTGGAACTCGAGAAAATTACAGAAGGGAGAAGTTGGAGTTTGAGGTTATCGATTTTCCATCACAGTATCACGCTATATTGGGACGACCCGCGTATGCCAGATTCATGGCTGTACCGCATTACACATACCTGCTATGGAGGATTCCTGGTCCCAAAGGTCCAATCACAGTGAAGGGAAGTTTTGCTCTAGCAGATAAATGTGACAAGGACTTTCATAAGCTTTCCGAAACTTTCGGGATGCAGGCTGAGTACGCAGCTTCTCGACTCACCACTGACTACGACGTGCTACCCGACGGAGGAAGGCCGCTCAAGGAGCAAACCTTCGACACCTCCAAGAATTCCAAAGAAGTGCAGATTCACCCGACGGATCCTAAGAAGACGACAGCCATCGCAACAAATATGGATAGCGCATAGGAAAGCGTGCTCGTCAAGTTCCTCCGTGAGCGTTGGGAAATCTTCGCATGGTGTCCGGTGACATGCCGGGAGTACCCAGGGAACTTGCCGAGCACCCCCTTAATTTGGATCCAAGGGCTAGACCCATCCGACAACCTTTGCGGCGTTTCTCGGAGCCAAACCGCAAAGCTATGCTATCAGAAATAAATCGACTTCAAGAAGCAAATTTCATCAAGGAGCTACATACAGAGGCCACATGGGTCGCTAACCCAGTTCTGGTCCCGAAGAAAAACACCGATGTCCTTCGCATGTGCGTCGACTTCACGTGTCTCAATAAATATTGTCCAAAGGATCACTTTCCTCTCCCGAGGATCGATCAAATTATCGACTCCACAGCGGGATGCGAACGTCTTTCCTTCCTGGACGCATATTCTGGTTATAACCAGATCCGCCTAAAAGAAGAGGATGAAGTCAAAACAGCTTTTATAACCCCCTATGGCGTGTTTTGCTACAGAACAATGCCCTTCGGGTTGAAAAACGCGGGAGCCACATATCAGAGGATGATGCAGAAGTGCCTCGCCACACAGATCGGCAAGAACGTTCAAGTATACATTGACGACGTCGTTATAACGACAAAGCAAGGGTTATCTTTGATTGATGATCTCAGAGAAACCTTCGACAACCTCGACAAGTTTCGCCTCAAGCTAAACCCGACGAAATGCTCCTTCGGTGTTCCTGCGGGAGAACTCCTGGGGTACTTGGTATCAGCCAGAGGAATCGAAGCATCCCGAGAAAATACAGGCCATCGTGACAATGAGGAAGCCAACCAAGCTCAAGGAGATACAGCAGCTGACGGGTCATGTCGCAGCTTTGAGCAGGTTTGTTGCCAGGTTAGGAGAAAAAGCGCTGGCCTTTTACGCGCTAATCAAGCAAGGAGAAAAGTTCGAGTGGAACGAAGAAGCAGACAAAGCTTTCGAGCATCTGAAGCGCACAATTTCGACACCTCCAGTGTTGGTGGCTCCGAAGGAAAAAAGAACCACTCCTGCTATACATTGCGGCCACACCTCAGGTGGTCAGCACAGTTCTTGTGGTGGAACGAGAAGAAGAAGGGAAGATCCATGGAGTTCAGCGTCCAGTATACTTCATCAGCGAGGTACTATCACCATCCAAGCAACGTTACCCGCATTATCAGAAACTCGCATATGGAGTATTCATAACAGCAAGAAAGTTACGGCACTATTTTTCGGCACACCCGATAATAGTAGTCAATGAGGCACCTCTCTCGAACATCCTAAACAATCCAGAAGCCACAGGACGTGTCTCCCTTTGGGGAATCGAGCTTTCCCCTCGGGACATCATATATGAAAAAAGAAAGGCAATAAAATCACAAATTCTGCCAGACTTTGTCGCAGAATGGATGGAGTTACAAAACACGGGACCCCCGGATTTGTCCAGCACCTGGCATATGAACTTTGATGGGTCCAAGAGATTGGAAGGAGCTAGAGCAGGCGTGATACTTGTGTCACCCCAAGGCGACAAAATGAAATATATACTGCGGATGACGTTCCCCAATGCTTCCAATAATGAGGCAGAATATGAAGCCCTCATACACGGGATGAAGATGGCAAAGGCGTGCGGCGCAACTCGATTAAAAATATTCGGCGACTCCCAGTTGGTGGCTCAGCAGGTGATGAACAAGTGCGATGCGGTCAATGACAGCATGATAGCATACAAGGAGGCGTACAATGAACTCGAGAAACTTTTTGATGGCTGTGAAGTTAATCATATCAGCAGGCTCAGCAACGACGAAGCCGACGTTCTGGCAAACATCGGGTCACAGTGCTTACCAATACCACCTGGTGTGTTTTGGGAAGAAATAAGCGAGAGATCAATTAAGGCGAAGAAAACACCGAAGCAGGCGAAGAAAAAAGAGAAGTCTGAGAAAGACTCGGGGGCTCTAGAAACAAACGCATCGGAAGATGAGGAGGAACCGCAAGAAGTTATGATGATACAAGTTCCTTGGATGCAGGTTTATGTGGCATATATCACAAGGAAAGAGATACCCGAAGATCCGGTGGAGGCAAGACGAGTCATCCGACGATCTAAAGCCTTTACCGTGGTCAAGGGAGAGCTGTACAAGCGAAGTATATCAGGAGTGTTGCAAAGGTGCGTCACACCCGAGGAAGGAAGAGTTATACTGAAGGATGTACACGAAGGAGTATGCGGCCACCATGCAAGCAGTCGAGTAATAGCAGCCAAAGTCTTCAGGGCAGGTTTTCTTGGTTAACAGCGGTAGAAGATGCAAAAGACATAGTGCGTACTGCGATGCGTGTCAAAGATTTGCGGCAAAACCTCATTCTCCGGCAGCAGAGCTGATGCCAATACCTCTGGCTTGGCCCTTCGCACAATGGGGTCTCGACATGGTGGGGAAACTACACAAGGCTTGGCCAGGAGGATACGTATATCTGCTCGTGGTTGTCAACAAATTCACCAAGTGGATTGAAACAGTACCAGTAACTTCGGCAGACGCAGCATCGGTGGTGAGCTTCATCAAGGGCATAGTTTTTCGATTTGGTGTCCCTAACAGCATAGTTACGGACAACGGCAGCAATTTTACTTCCAAAGAATTCAAGGCAAACTGTGCAGAGGTAGGCATCAAACTACACTTCGCATCGGTGGCGCATCCGCAAACCAATGGCCAAGTCGAAAAAGCGAACGGCATTATCTGTAACGGCATCAAGAAACGGCTGATAACACCATTGGAGAAAGCTCGACACACTTGGCCAGATGAATTGCCTAGCGTGCTATGGAGCATACGAACAACACCCAACACAGCGACACAAGAAACTCCGTTCTTCTTAGTCCATGGAGCTGAGGCGGTACTCCCGATAGAAATAGAACATAATTCTCCGAGAGTGGCAGAATATGATGAAGAAACCTCGAGAAAGGCGCTGGAGGATGATGTCGACACACTCGACGAAGCCAGAGACGAGGTACTGTCGAGAGTCACCACATACCAACAGAATCTGAAAAATTACCATAGTCGACGCTTGCGACCGAGGTCTTTTCAAGTTGGCGACTTGGTTCTTCGGCTCACACAGGACAGCCATGAAAAATTCGAGTCTCCTTGGGTAGGACCATACATTGTCACCGAGGTGATCGCAGGAGGAGCATACAGATTGAAGGACAAGAAGACAGGGGTCGCAGAACCAAACCCCTGGAATGTGGCACAGCTCCGGCGTTTTTACGCATAGAAGCCAAAATAGAGTTACACATGTAAGCACACAATGTACTGAAAAGCTCGCGAGTTTTCAGACGCACTCTTTTCCTTTCAGGGCACCGAGTGGGGCTGAAAGGTTTTTAATGAGGCGGGCTCGCGATGCTGCAATATAGTAAAAATATTGGTGATATATATCTTCTTCGTCAAGACTCGGGGGCTTAAAACCCGCAGATTTAAACAATATATACTTGATCCTTACAATATATCTCAAAAACTATTCGCCTTGGTTCAAACACCTCGCGAATAATAAACATACATACACCCGCCGAAACACTCGGGGGCTAGAGAAAAAGAAAAAACAAACTTGCTTTGACTATACATGGTTCTCGCAATATACGGATAAAACTCGACAGCAGAAAAAAGAAGACAGGGCTCATATCAAGTCATCTATATTTATTCTTTCATCCTCATGAAGCACCCATGGTATCAGCATAATGGTATTCCTTGAAGAAAGCGGCGTCCATCCGAAGAAGATCCTCAATCATTTTCTCAGCTACGGGTGTCACCACGTCGTTGATCTTGTCAATGTTCCTTCTCCTTTTTCTCGGTTTGGCGTGGCAGAGGTCAACAACGTTGGACACATCCAACTTCGGGTAGCAGATTTGCAACATGATCAAAGAAAATCTAGCACCAGCCATTAATTGGGCCTTCACAAATCCATGGATTCGACGAACACTCTTGAATTTGTCCATCAAGTCAGGAAGAGTTTCAGGCTGAAGATTTCGAGGAAACATGGCATTGTAAACCATGGCCAGCGTCTTCGTGCAGAATTCAAGATACTCCCGAACCTGAGCCGCGCGGTCTTGAAATCGTACAATTCGTCGAGTGCGGTCTGCTTCAGCCCAGAAGTCAATATTGTTTTGTTGAGCAAGCCGAAGAAGGACCTCAACTCGAGGATTAACGCGTTGATCTTCGGCAACAGCATCAATAAAGGAACCTAGAACCAAAAAGGAAAAGCAACATATGACAAAATATACGAGTATTGTCAAAGAAAGAGCGAGATGAATCATAGCATACCCGCCATATCTAGACTTGCGTCAGTCATCAGGTCAAGCATGTAATTTTCTCGGGAGATAGCCGTGAAGCTTCAGCTACCGCAGTTTCCTTCAGTTCCAAAGCTTCCTGAGCTTGTCGAACAGCAGTTTTCTCGCGCTCGGAGGATTTACGGGATTGGTCCATTACAGTTATGGTTTGTTTCTTCATGGCTTGGAGTTGTAGTCGAAGTTCAATTAATTCTTGCAAAGGATCAGCATAAGAACCGTCTACAAAATCGTCGGTTGAAGTTCTTCTCGAGTAAGATGTGGCGGGTGAAGAATTGGCAGGCCCAGTAGCTGCGGTATAGTTATCAAAAACTAACTGGAAAGAAGAAATATCGACATCAATCACTCCGCAAGGAACACCTTTTTTCATTAATACTGGAGATATTTACATAGTAGGGGTCTCTTACAAAAAATCAACTCCTATTGAGTCAACATAGATAGTCGCAAGTCATAAGGACAGCGACACATACAAAAGGAAAAATAAACAAGGAGAGAGGTTGGTCTACTTGACCTCCGGCTTGGCAGTGCTAGCAGATGTAGAGGGTTTATGCCCCAAGAAGGCGAGGATTTTCTTTGAGTGAGGCTTTGCAGCCTTCACTAGAGTTTTCCATTTGTCCTTGTTCATTCCCTTGGGGTCGCCAACCTTTGCCCAGTCGACATCTTGGTGGCTATCGGCAATCAGAGCAATGGTTCCTTCGACTCCGACCTTCAAATTCTCCTATCGATAAGCCAACGCAAGGTCTTCCTGAGGAAGGAAGCGTCTGACAAGCTCGGAGAAAATTTGCGGCTGCGTTTGCTTGGGGAAGAAATGGGGGAAGAGGCACGTGAACGCAGCCCGTGCATCGGAAATATTGGTGCGCGCCAGATCCCCGTGCAGCTCAAGGATTGAGAGGGTGTCGAGAAGGCGATCCTCTTCAGCTTCATGCAAGGTGAAATCTTCACACATTTTTCCTGCTGGAACAAAATTTGAGTTCATCAAAATACGCAGAGAACCAATCCCACAAGAAGCTTGGAAGATAAGAGTAAAAACTTACTAACAAACCATCGGTTTTGAGTTTCCAAACGAGCTATGATGGCGTTTTCGCGCGCTATCTGTTGAGAGACCTTGTCACTTAGAGCATTTTCATCTTTGTGACGCCTCTGGCGAAGATCTTCAACGATGGCGGCTTCTGTTCAGCTTTCTCGCGAGCCTTTTCGCTTCGCTCAAGCTTAGCAGCAAGCTCTTCAGCGTGTTTCTCGGCTCGGTCGAGGTTTGCTAAAAAAGGTCCAAAGGGGAAAATCTGTCGTCAAAAACAAAAGGAGGTTTGCCGAGGAAAGTGGGCTATCCAGAACAAAGAAGGTGTCACCTCTCATGTCTTCGGCCGCATCGCGGTACCCAATAAATTGGGTCCCAAGCTTGATGAGGTGCTTCATCACAGGCTACAAAGAGCATCAAAAAACAAATTCAGAAGGGAGAAAACTCGACAAATGATCAAAGACAGACTAGCAAAGCAAAATAGTAAATCAAGAAGGAAAAGAAGACTTACATCGTCCAAAGCAGAAGTCGAAGAACCCCCCGCAACAATCGCATGACTATCGCCAGCCCCAATCCTTGCTCTCTTTGGCGAGGGCGCTCGGGGGCTGGCTGTAGGAGGCGAGGTTTCCATGTCTTGTTGAGGGGGAGGTGAGGATTCCTCGGCAGCACGGCGATCTTCAGAAAGAACCAAGGTTTGGGAGGTACTCGTTAGAGCTGTCCCATGAACCTCAGGTTCCTTTGTTTCCTCTTCTTCGCCACTGTCAACACAGAAACATAAGCGCCAATGAAAAAACAAAGTTGGAAAAGAAATAACAGTAAAGAAGCTTACGAGCTAACGGAGCCTGCGTCGTCGTAAGGGTTAAAGGCACCCTCTTCCTCGGGTGACGTTTCTTCGGCAGTAGGCTCCATAGGCTTGGAGGTGCCAGAATCTTCGACTTCATCCCTTTTCCTCTTGCTCCTTGGAGACACAGCGGGGGGAGGAGAGTAACCCGATTCAGAAGGCTCTGATTCAGATTTTTCGGAAGAAGCCGCGGATTTGTGAGATCCTGTGACTTCACTCTCAGGACGAGAGGGGTCTTGCGAGTCGTCGGTGACAACAGCTCGTTCATCCACCTCTCCACCTTCAGGAAGGGGAGGAAGAGAAGACAGAACTTGATGGTTCTGTATGATGAAAACACAAGATCAAGGTCAATATAGAAAGCAAAAGAGGAAGCAGTCGACAAATAAAAGAACGACTCGAAGAAAAAAGATACTTACTTCGGGAAGGGCGTGGCTGCCACTATACGGCTCCACGCGACAAGAGGTTGGCACCTCGTGTTTTTTGCTTAGCGACGAAAAACGTCGAATGAGCTTCTCCAAGTCCTTCATAGAGAGATCTTTGGATACGCGATCAACGTCTTTCACGCCAGCATACATCCAGAGGGGGTTTTTGCGAGCCTGCAGAGGCTGCACCCTAATCCTAAGGAAATAAGCAGTGATTTGAACACCCGACAGTTCTTTACCATGGGTGTTCTGGAGTTGCTGGATGCGCTTCATCAGAGCTTCAGTAGCCGTCCTTTCTTCGGGAGTGGCTTCAGCGTCCCAGGATCGGCGCTTGAGGATTTTTGCGGCACCATCAAAAGGAGCAATGTTATAGTCTTGAGAGTTGGTGTACTCCTCCTGAACGTACAACCATCTCCTGCGCCACCCTTGAACGGAGTCGGGGAATTTGACGTCGAAGTAGTCAACGTCGGGACGTACGTAGATGACAACGCCGCCCACATTGTAGGCGACATTGCGGGAGCTGTTGCGCCGAAGATAGAAAATGCGCTTCCACAGGCCCCAATGAGGATGGGTCCCGAGGAAGCACTCACACAAGGTGATAAAAATCGAGATGTGGAGGATGGAGTTAGGGGTCAGCTGATGTAGCTGAATCCCATAGACAAAAAGAAGTCCACGAAGGAACTCGTGGATGGGGGTGGAAAGGCCGCGAATGAGGTGGTCGATGAAAGTTACCCGGTATCCAATCCCAGGCGTTGGGAAACTTTCGTCGCCAGGAAAGATCAGGGCGTTATCCTTCTTCATCAGCCCGAGCTTCTTGAGGATCTTTTGATCTTGGTTTGAGATCTTGGATCTCTCCCATCCGGAGATCTCCATCTCCTCCGGCGTGTTGGTCCCTGGAGCGGTCTGCTTGGTCAGCTTCGTTCGCGGAGGCATGGAAACGAGCTTTGGTGAAGGAAGAAGGTGATTGGAGGCGCGAGCGTGAAGAACTTGGGGATGCCAATGGCAGAACTGGAGAGAGGAGAGAGATGAACGGCGCAACGAAGGGGGAGAATGAGGATGAAGAGGCAGCTTTATAGCGGGCAGATGATCCGTCGCACCGTTGGATGAAGAGGAAATGAATCCCGTGCCTTACGCGTGTCAACAAGGGTAAAATCGTCTTTTCAGCAGGAAGTTACTGGACATGGAGTTACTGCGCGCGTGCCGGTAATTACGGAGGACGTGTTCCCCACTTGCGCAACGTGTCGATCGTGCAGAACTTTGGACCCACAATTCAGAAACGTGACAGGAGCCGTGGTTTTCGAGCAGGAGGTCGTGGTTGTCATCAGCAATGATATCACTCTGAAGGAAAAAACCTCGAGTACTTCGATCAAATATAGCGACAAGAAACTTTCGAGTGGAACAGCAGAGAAACTTCGAGAGCCCATGATCAAATACAAGCATTTGCCCATATGCTCGGGGGCTACTCTTATCAGAAGTGTTGTTCATACTTGATAAGAGAATAAGGGAGAGCAACCCAAGATAAAATTGGTGACAATATAGCAAAGATTGAGCCTACAACCAAGTACAAGCACTTGGCTGTAGCCTCGGGGGCTACTCCCATCGGGAGCGCTGATCGCGCACCCGATTAAATTGAAGAAAAAGAGAAGGAGCTGCATCAAGTAAAAAAAAGAGATAGAGAGAAATAAAAATAGCGACAAAGGCAATACAATTTGAGCCTACGACCAAGTACAAGCACTTGGCCGTAGCCTCGGGGGCTACTCCCATCGGGAGCGCTGGTCGCGCACCCGATGAAACATTAGATCAATACATTCTCGAGTTTCATACAACTCAAAAATATACTCCCATCGGGAGGTCAAGATATTATGTCATCATATGACTCGAATAAATGTGCCATTCCAACAGCCGGAAAAGGCGCTCGACAATATATTCTCAGAACGCGTCCGCCACGATAAAATTTCTGAATGCCGTAATCTTTTACGAAGGTAAGTCCCCGGGATCCGTCCTGTGCGGCGTGGTATCGCACCCGAATGCGCTCTACTACTTCATCCGTGTCAACAGACGCGAAGAAAAATCCTAACGGACGCGTTAGGTACTCGATAAAATTCAACTGGAATTCGGCATATGGTAAGACCTTAAGCGACGCATGTTGAATTACCCCAGTATCCCGAGGTCGAGTCCAGGGACTTGACCTTGAAGTAGGTTTTTGCGGGTTTGCCACAAGAGCAGTTAACTGGTACCTGATCCGTCAGATGAACCAGCCCCATCTACCGTTATCCTTGTACAAGATATAAATACTTCGAGCAAAATATTATAGAAATCCGATGAACTTATGGATTGTTTCTACAATGGAGATTTTACTCTATTCTACGATTCGAGCAAAATCTCGGGGGCTACTGACATAGGCATCCCGGATGGGCCTGCCGAAGAAGGTACCCGGGGTTCGCTGAAGGCCCACGACTCGAAGATTACGAAGCTTGGAAGCCCAATAAAGCGTCGATATGGAAGTTAGAGATATATTAGGAATCAGACTTGTAATTATACGGGACGAACTCAAAGTGTCTCCCGCTGTTTGTAACTTGTACATCACGAAATCCTCGGCTCCGCCTCCTATATAAGGGGGAGTCGAGGGAGAAAGAGAGGATCGATTCATTGTCAACACAACCCTAGTTTTTAGCAGTCGAGCACCTTTTCGGCTGAAACCTTCGAGATCTACTTGCCCTCTACTTTCCGCGAAACCCTAGTCTACAATCTGTAGGCATTGACAAGTTAAACCCTTGTCACCTGTCCACCGCGCCCTGCTGCTCTTATGGCTGTTACACCTCCCATGTCATAGGTCCTTGCTGCTGATGCTTCCCAGGCTACTAAGGATGCAACCAAGACTGCTACAGATGAGACTTATGATCAGCATGTATTTTCCCACTCAGATGCCCTTGGTGCCTGTTGATGATCTAGCCACTTATACTAAGTGGTGTGATGAGGATGTCAAGGTTGTTGAAGTTCTTTTTTGGAGTGTTCAACCTCAGTTTGCTTATGAGTTTATGAGCCTTAGTACTGTCTATAAGATGTAGTCTCACCTTCGTGACAGCTATCAACCCTCTGGTGATTCTCTCTATTTATCAGTGGTACGTCAGGAACATGAGCGGTAAACGTTCCGCTAGAATGTTGATGATGTATTCGTATACGACGCCGACCTCAAGGTCGAGTAGAAGTCCTCTCGTACAACGTGGACTGCCGCAAGTCTAGCACCTTGTAGTTTTGCACACGTACGGTACTGAACAACGCTCCCGGCTCCGTTCCAACGAAGTTGCGGAAGTAGATCTTCCGGATCCAGATCCCAGTAGCGTTCCCTCGTACTTGGTAGGGTTGTCTCCCTCCCTGTGCATGTGCAGTTCTTCGGAGAACCGCACGAAGAGAAAAAACTAGAGAGAGATTTCTTTATTTAATTATGTATTTTTCTCCTCCCAATTGGCCACTATATATAGATATCACTAGTGGAGAACGAACATTCAGTCCCGGTGCATTTGGGGCTTTAGTCCCGGTTTTGCAATCGGGACTAAGCCTTCGGGATTAAAGGTCTCCCCCTTTAGTCCCGGTTCAAAAATAAACTGGGACTAAAGGGTCCTCCACGTGGTGCGGCTAGGGGGCTCGTGGTGGAGGACCTTTGGTCCCGGTTCGTCATACGAACTCGGATTAAAGGGTCTCTGCCGCGGCAGAGGAACTGGCCGTTTCTCTGTCGCTGCAGAGGTTTAGGGTGGAGTAGCGTTTCTCTGCCGCGGCAGAGAAACAGGGTTTTATGTTATTCATTCAAATCTGCAATGCATACATCATTCAAGAAACCACAACATCGTCATGAAATACAGTACACGTAATGCATGTTTACAATATAAAGTTGATTCTCTTTATCATCTCTATTTTGTATCTCTAATGTCATATATGAACTCCCGATGGTATGCTCCAGTTGGAGCTGTGACCTCCCTAACTAAGAATCCCGCAATTTCCTCTTGAATTGCTTGTATGCGATCCTCCGTTAGGAGAGAGTTCCGCACGCGTTCCATCTAATTTGAAAAAAAGGAGATCAATATATATGAATGGAACTCAATACAATTGGTGGTAATAAAATAAGATTGTGAAATATTGTTCACGTACATGAAGGGCATGTAAAATCTTTTCCGGCTCCCGGTGACAGGCCATCTCGCGAATGAACTCGCAGACGTAGTATCCACATAAGTTATTCTCAGGTTCCTGCTTCAAACAGTTTACGAAAAATAGTTCGATCAAACTAATAATCAAGCATGATAATGCATGGTAATGAAACAAAAAAACAAAGAGATTCGCGGGCATAGCTATAGTACTACTTACAGGATGATCTTTAAATATAAGCTCCGGTTTCCATTCACCCCTAGCAGTCTTGATGAACCGTTTCCAAGCCCTGCCCGGCAAAGAAAAAAATGAGTAAATGAGTTATTAATTAGTTGATATCATGAAATGAGAACAGAAGATGCCGAACAGAAGATACCTCTAGAGCATGGCACCCAGGTTCACCCATTGCCCATGCTCTTTACGTTTCGATTCCATGACAAGTACTACTCCTTTGTCAAGCTGAATGATTAGGAGAATATAGTGGAAGCTGCACATGCATAACTCGCCGGATTAGTTAGACTTCACATCGAGTAAGCGAAATCGAATGTATGTAAGACAGTTATAACACTCACTCGAAGTTGTAAGGAAAGAATATTTCCGATTTGTTTTCTTGCTTCTGTAAAAACCTTAGCAAGTTTTCCTCTATGTCCTTGGGGAATTTGTTTACCGTAACTTCATGAACGGTGTTTGGGTCAATGAACCCAATGTCATAGAGTCCGCCTCTTTTGCATTCGAGCATCTTCATTCTGCATAATATATAGCGTATAAAAGAATATAGTGAGGATAATTGTTAGTGCATTGAACGAGCTGAGCTAGAGACTTAATTACATAAATAAATCACTTACAGACAGTAGCAACTCATGAGAGTTTTGTCGAGGGCGTCTTGATTGAATAACTGAAATAGTTCTTCAAACTCAATGTTTATCTCCTCGTTTCCCCGGAAGTAATGCTCATCTTTAATTCCCACTATGAGGAAGGCCTCCGAGTTAGTAGAGGCTTGCATGTACCAGTCATGCAATTTTCGCATTTGAGTTTGTAGAAGCGGGAGCTTGTCATTACTGACGAGAGGCAGACCGTATTTGTATTTGTATGTGGGTTCAGCCATGGGGAAGTAGTCATCATACTGAACGGTTGCTCCAAGATGTCTAGCCGACCGTTCGATCAATTCTCTAGTCTCCGGATCATCATAGGGGTGCACGACCAAGGGGGGTAGCGATTGGTTTTCCTATTGTCCGAGCTGGGCAATTGTTCTCCCTGTTAAGGGTCTACTTCCATACTTTCTCTCGTAATCCGCTCTAGAGGACTGTCCAAGAGAGCGGTCATAATCAGTTGCCAACTCAGCTTGCTTTGCTCTCGTCTCGGCAAAGTGCCTCACTGTATTCGGTGGTATAAACAGCTTTGGCTGAGGCTTCTTCGGTGCAAAATGCTCCTTCGCACAGGCCTTTACGATTTCATCGGTTTGCTCATCGATCCTCTCGTACGGTAAGAACTCAAGAGTCTTAGATCTCTTCGAAGCTGATGATCTCTTCTTCGGGGCAGTCTTCCTCTTTTGCCGATTCTGCTTAGGCAGCACAGCCGGCGGAGTGTCCTGACAAGGAGGAGGCGGCGGAGTATGCTCACGCGGAGGAGACTGCGGAGGCGGTGGAGACAGCGGAGGCGGCGGAGAATGAGCTGGAGGTGGCGTGCTTGGCTTCGACCCTGGAAACACAATGTATTCCTTTCGCCATAGAACGGTGGTTCTAATGGCTTCTCCCAGTTCAGTCAATTCCCTATCTTCACCTGCATGATGGTCAAGCATCACCGGCTCATATCCTGCCATCACTTCATCCACCCCCGCAACAGCATAGCCATCTGGAACCGCACGGGAATGGTAAGTTGTTGTAGGTAAGACATAGCCGACCGCCGCCTTCATGGATATGTTCACAACTTTTACATGCAGCTCACAAGGATGGCTCTCTGTGATATCATCCATGGGGTAGCGAGGAGCCAACATCACCTGATCATCACCTGCGTCGAGCTGCGTGGAAGCCACGCTGCTTTTTCGGTGCTGAGATTGCTGCGGGTCGATAGCAGGATCTTCATGCTGCCCTGAGATCGCTGGCTAAGTACTTCTTGAATTTCGGCTCTAAGGGCGCTCACATATTCCTCTAAGGACGATATGCGGTCTGCTTCCCTTGCCTTTCTCCTCTCATGGCTTTTATCAGGAAATCTCTTCCTTTCCTCGGGGAAGCCATACTTCCACGGAACGGAGCCTGTTGTGCCTCGTGTTCGTCCGCCATGTTCTTTATTCCCAAGGGCGCGTGTCAGCTCGGCGATCTCTCTTTCGGGATGGAACCTCCCCTCCCGCACGTCCTTATGTGCAGCTACAAGGTCTTCAACAGGTTTTTTGAGATGTTCTTTTTGTATAAATACACTTCCCTGTTTCTGGGTCCAACTTTCCCCCAACCCCGTAGAACCACTCCTTCGCCCGTTCGGCCCAACCCTCTGTCCCTATACTGATCCCTTTGTTGATCAGTTCCGCCTCAGCTTTCTCCCACTTAGGCATGTTAGCCTTGTAGCCACCTGGACCTGTAACTTGGTGATATTTCTTCAACGCAGCATTTGCCTTATTTGTTTCTGACCTTTTCTTAGCTTCATCTGACTGCTTGAACTTCACGAATTCGGGTCAGTGATCTTTTAACTTCTCATACGCTCCAGTGAAGTCCGGAGTCTTGTTTTGCTTGACAAACAACCGGTACAATCTTTTCTTATGGTTCATGAATTGTTCGGCCATCTTCTTTAGAGCAAACTCCTTGACTTTCTCCTCCATCTTTCTGGCTATATCGGGATTCTGCTCTGGAGGTAGGTTGAAATGTGCCATGAGTTGACGCCAAAGGTTGTTTTTGGATATATCATCGACATAAGTACCTTCTTCAACCTCTTCAGCCTTTGGCTTGTGCCAGTCTCGAACGGTGATCGGGATGCAGTCCCTAACAACCACTCCGCATTGACTTACAAATAATTGTTCCGCCTTCTCGGGAGCAGTCGGTCGGCCATTATTAGCGATTTCAATGATGTCGAACCTAACACCATCGGTCAACTTTTTGGCCAGGCCTCTCTTCGACTTTACAGAAGATTGGCTCGATCCGGAGGGCTAAAAAAGAAAGAATTCATCGTCAATATATATATACAAATCAGTTAATGCATCTAGTCAGCAGCGGCTTAATTTATATACCTTGGTGGACTTTGAAATAACTAAGGTTCCGGAGCCATTATCTTCTCCCGCACCGGAGCCATCATCTTCTCTTCGCTCAAGATCCTCCGCACCCTCACCGGAGTCATTCAAATACGTTGCGGTGACATCGGCATCTCCACCGGCTATGAGGTCCGCCATCAATTTTTCTTGTACTTCGTCTCTGTGAGCGTCCATAGTTTCTGCAACGACTTGCAAGTTATAGGAACCATCATATAATCACATATATAGATAATAATTAAGTATAATGCACAAAACAGAGATTGGAGTTACATATATAGCTTTTAATTAAGGATAATGTAGTGCTCAACACATGCATGTAACGGCGAACGTGCTCGTCCTCCTCTCTAATGCGGCGATGTACCTCCTCCTTGGGGGCCAGCTCCCTCCGCACCGATCGTGGCCCACGTGACCGCCACCAAAGAAGATCCGGGTCGACGACGGAACCCGGATTCCGCACCAAGGTGCGCGCCCCGGAAGGTAACACCTCCCAGTGCCAGCCCGGCGGAGCCCAGTCCCGGACTTCGGTCATCCTAATCTGGTCCAGAACGTGGCCAGAGCCCAGTCCACGACGCGGCGGGCGCGACATCGTAGCTATGAAAACTAAATCATATATATACTAACATAATTAAACAAACATAATATTTCTATAAACTAACTATATATACATACTACGAATATAGTTCTATAAACTAATATTTCTAACTAATACTACTACTAATATTTAGTAAGTAAATATTTCTAACAAATTCTTTTAACTAATATTTCTAACTAAATATTTCTACTACTAATATTTACTAATATATATAGTATTAGTAGTAGTAGTTTTTTTTCTAACATATAAATTTCACTACTAATTTTTCTAACAAATATTACTACTAATACTAAAAAAATTCTAATAATACTACTACATATAAATTTCACTACTAATTTTTCTAACAAATTTCACTACTAATACTAAAAAATTCTAATAATACTACTACATATAAATTTCACTACTAATACTAAAAAAAAATCTACTAATACTACTACATATTAATTTCATACTAATACTAATTTTTTTTCTAACATATAAATTTCACTACTAATTTTTCTAACATATAAATTTCAGTACTAATTTTTGCTAAAATAAAAAAACTTACCGGAGGTGGACGACGGTGGCGTGGGCGTGGCTGGAGGTGGAGGGCGCGTGGCGGCGGGAGGAAGAGGCCGGCGTTGGCGTGGGCGTGGCCGGAGAGGTGGAGGGCGCGCGGCGGCGGCAGGGGATTTCGGCAGCCTGGCGGCGCTAACTCCTTCTCCGCGCGATGATCTGCGCGGAGAAGGAGGCGTTACAGTTATAGGGGAAGGAACCTTTGGTCCCGGTTCGTCGCATGCACCGGGACCAAAGGGGTATTTTCGCCGTGTATGCTCCGCTGCGCGCGTAAAACTACCTTTGGTCCCGGTTGGTATTTTCAAATTATTTCGTTTCCCGCCTTATTTCAAATCAAAATATAACATATGGCATATCAAAATGTTCAGAAAAGAAATTTCTATGTAATAAAAGTATAATTTATTCATTATGAACATTTAATTATTTAAATTCCTTATGTTAAGTATTTGAATATGAATTTAAATAACTTATGTATAATTTTGAATGTGACAAAACTTTCAACATAAAAAGTACTTATGTATTCTAACTATTCAAACTACTAACCATTTTGTTATTTCTAATTTAAAATGTATTAATTTATATCTTTTGCATAATTTCTATTCCGATAAAGTTTTCAACATGAAAAGTGTTTGAATTTGGACAATTAATCTAAAAGCATTTGATGTTTTCTAAAATAATTATTCTAACTATTCAAACTATTAACCATTTTGCCATTGATCACGCCGATGATGAGGAGGAGGAGGAAGAAGAGGAAGCCAGAGCTGGTGGTGACCAGAGAAGGGACAAAACGAGTACGAGAGAATGATGGCTTCATCGTGGATGACGCCGATGATGATGAGGAGGAGGAAGAAGAGGAAGCTAGAGCTGGTGGTGATCAGAGGAGGGACAAAACGAGTACGAGATGGATGGCTTCATCGTGGATGACGCCGATGATGATGACGAGGAGGAAGAAGAGGAGGCCAGAGCTGGCCATCTAACCTTTAGTCCCGGCTGGTGGGTGCAACCGGGACTAAGGTGGTTTAAAAAGCCATCTACCAAAACTGTCGGCGGGATAAGGACGTGTGGGCAACCATTAGTCCCGGCTGGTGGGTGCAACCGGGACTAAAGGTGGTTTTTTGTGTCATCTAACAAAATTGTCGGTGGGATAAGGACGTGTGGGTAACCTTTAGTCCCGGCTGGTGGGTGCAACCGGGACTAAAGCTGTCGGCAGGATAAGGACGCATGGGTGGACGCACTGCTCGATGAGATAAGGCATGTAGCGCATGACGCCCTGTCGGAGGAACAAGACAAAGGAGAAGCGGCGCCGTGCCTATAAAAGGAGCGTCGATAATCACCATGGCAAGCAGCTCAACAAGCCAACGTAGAAGGTAGGGAGTTTCGTCCCCATAGCCGGAGGAAAGGGTTGGGAAATCTCCCGTGGCGGAGCTTCTCGAAGATGTCGTTGGTGCACACGCCATAGGACATCTTCGGAAGTTCCGCCTCAGATTTTTTTTCCTGCAAGCCCGTGAAAGCCTCCATCTCCTCTAACAGTGTGGGGGAAAGGGTTGGGAAATCTCCTGTGGCGGAGTTTCTCGAAGATGTCGTTGGTGCACACGCCATAGGACATCTTCGGAAGTTCCGCCTCGGAATTTTTTTCCTGCAAGCCCGTGAAAGCATCCATCTCCTCTAACAGTGTTGGGGAATCTCCCTATGGTACGTCACAACCTCTATTTAACTAGTAAAAACAAGCCAACCATCTCCACTGTTAATATATTACATACAATTACATTATTACAAAAAAAATGGGAAATTGATTGCCATATTGAGATACACATGTGTGCCATGAACCTTCTTCGTGTATGCCCTTGTTATGATCGCTTCGGCCGTAACCATGGAGCATCTTCATCATTTAACTTGATGCTTGGGTCAATGTTCACTGTGAAGGGCGGAATTTCATCAAACTTATTATAATCTTCTGACATGTCTGTCTTGTCCTCCACTCCCACGATGTTTCTTTTTCCTGAAAGAACTATGTGCCGCTTTGGCTCATCGTATGATGTATTCGTTTGCTTATTTTTTTGTTTTCTCGGTTTGGTAGACATGTCCTTCACATAGAAAACCTGGGCCACATCCTTGGCTAGGACGAATGGTTCGTCTCTATACCCAAGATTGTTGAGATCCACTGTTGTCATTCCATACAACTTGTCTACCTGAACCCCGCCTCCTGTTATCTTGACCCATTTGCACCTAAACAAAGGGACCTTAAAAGAAGGTCCATAGTCAAGTTCCCATATCTCCTCTATGTAACCATAATATGTGTCCTTTTGGCCTTTGTTGTTTGTTGCATCAAAGCGGACACCACTATTTTGGTTGGTGCTCTTTTTATCTTGGGCGATCGTGTAAAATGTATTCCCATTTATCTCGTACCATTGGAAAGTCAATACAGTCGAAGATGGTGTCTGGGCCAACAAGTACAGCTGATCTCCAATAGTGGTGTCATTCATGAGATGTTTTTGCAACCAACCACCGAAAGTCTCCATGTGTTCACGTATAATCCAGTCGGCCGACTGCCCTGGGTTCTGGGAGCGTACAAAATTCTTGTGTACATTGATATACGGAGCCACCAAGGTGGAACTTTGTAGAACTGTGTAGTGTGCTTGAGTGAAAGAATGTCCGTCCGTACTTATCATTGCTTTCTTTCCTAGCGTGCCTTTTCCACTCAGTCTCCCCTCGTGCCGCGATTCAGGAACACCAATCGGCTTAAGGTCAGGAATAAAGTCAACACAGAACTCAATGACCTCCTCTGTTCCATAGCCCTTGGAGATGCTTCCTTCTGGCCTAGCACGGTTATGAACATATTTCTTTAAGACTCCCATGAACCTCTCAAAGGGGAACATATTGTGTAGAAATACAGGACCGATAATAGAAATCTCATCGACCAGGTGAACGAGGAGATGCGTCATAATATTGAAGAAGGATGGTGGGAACACCAGCTCAAAACTAACAAGACATTGGACCACATCATTCTGCAACCTCTGTAGACTTTCTGGATTGATTACCTTCTGAGAAATTACATTGAGGAATGCACATAGCTTCACAATGGGTACTCGAACATTTTCCGGTAGAAGCCCCCTCAATGCAATCGGAAGCAATTGCGTCATTATCACGTGGCAGTCATGAGACTTCAGGTTCTGAATTTTTTTTCTCTGCCATATTTAGTATTCCCTTTATATTGGAGGAGAAGCCAGACGGGACCTTGATACTGCTCAGGCATTCAAAAAAGATTCCCTTCTCTGCTTTTGTAAGAGCGTAATGACGTCCTTTATCTGTCTCATGCAGTTTGCTTGGGTCTTTCTTACGTTGCTAGTCCTCCCGTGCTTCTGGTGTATCTTTTGTCTTCCCGTACACGCCCAGGAAGCCTAGCAGGTTCACGCAAAGATTCTTCGTCACGTGCATCACATCGATTGAAGAGCGGACCTCTAGGACTTTCCAATAGGGTAGCTCCCAAAATATAGATTTCTTCTTCCACATGGCCGTGTGTCCGGCAGCGTCATTCGGAACAGACTGTCCGCCATGATCATTTCCAAAGATTACTTCTAGATCCTTGACCATACCAAATATATCAGCACCATCACGGTGGGTAGGTTTCTTTCGGTGATCTGCCACACCGTTGAAATGCTTGCCTTTCTTTCTTACGGGATGGGTACGCGTAAGAAATCGACGGTGCCCCAGGTACACGACCTTCTTAGATTTATCCAAATATACATTGTCAGTCTCATCTAAACAGTGCGTGCATGCATTGTATCCTTTGTTTGACTGTCCTGAAAGGTTACCAAGAGCAGGCCAATCGTTGATGGTTACGAAAAGCAGCGCTCGTAGGTCAAATTCCTCCTGTTTGTGCTCGTCTCACACACGTACACATGTTATGGCCCACAGCTGTAGAAGTTTTTCAACTAATGGCTTCAGGTACACATCAATGTCGTTGCCGGGTTGCTTCGGGCCTTGGATGAGCACTAGCATCATAATGAACTTCCGCTTCATGCACAACCAAGGAGGAAGGTTATAGATACATAGAGTCACAGGCCAGGTGCTATGACTGCAGCTCTGCTCTCCAAAAGGATTCATGCCATCTGTACTTAGACCAAACCTTAAGTTCCTTGCATCCTCTGCAAAGTACGGGTAATTTCTATCGATTTTTCTCCACTGCGACCCGATCTTCTTTGTGCCATCGCAACAACCTGGCGTGCTCTTTTTTTCTGAACAAACGTTTCAGCCGTGGTATTATAGGAGCATACCACATAACCTTTGCAGGAACCCTCTTCCTGGGGCGCTCGCTCTCAATATCACCCGGGTCATCTCGTCTGATCTTATACCGCAATGCAGTGCACACCGGGCATGCATCTAAATTCCCATACTCACTGCGGTAGAGGATGCAGTCATTAATTCATGCATGTATCTTCTGCACGTCTAATCCTAGAGGGCAGACAACCTTCTTCGCTTCGTACGTACTGGCGGACAATTCGTTGCCCCTTGGAAGCTGCTTCTTAATTATTTTCAGCAACTTTTCAAACTCCGAGTCAGTCACACCGTTCTCTGCCTTCCATTGCAACAATTCCGGTGCTACCTAGCTTTTTCTGGTCATCTTCGCAAGTTGGGTACAACAATTTGTTGTGATCCTCTTAACATCTGGTCGAAGTTCAACCTTTCCTTTTCAGTTTCATAGTCTCTCCTTGCATCAGCAATGGCCCGACCAAGATCATCAGCAGGCTCATCTGATGCATCTTGATCTTCTGCTTCATTATCTTCATTGCCTTCTGATGGAAAACAATTCCCCTTTGCAGTATCACCGTATTCAGCGAACATGGGATAGTTGTCATCATCCTCTTCTTCTTCATTGTCTTCCATCATAACCCTTCTTTCTCCGTGCTTGGTCCAACAATTGTAGTGGGGCATGAAACCGGACCGCAGCAGGTGGGTGTGAATGGTCCTCGAGGAAGAGTAATTTATGATATTCTGACAGTTAACACATGGACAATATATAAAACCACCCCGTTTGTTTTCCTCAGCCACATCAATAAAAAATTTCAGGCCCGAAGTGAACTCGTGAAGGCGTCGGTCAATGTACATCCATTGCCGATTCATCTGCATGATATAATTAAGCTTATCAAAAACCATTACAAAACATCATGATTAGTGAAGCGATGTATATATACACATGCATTTCATCAATGACAGATGAAAGGATAAAGTTGTTAACCTCGATGGAGAAGGAAAAAGACAGGAGCAAGCTTTAAGTGTGGTTTGTTTTGTGTGAATTCAAGTGGCAAAAGCTCTTAGGCATTTCATCGAACACCTCTTGTGCATAAGAAGAGAACAAAGCAACATACACCTCTCTTGTGCCTTTAGTCCCGGTTGGTAAGCCAAACCGGGACTAAAGGTGCACGGGCCGTGGCGTGGCCTGACGCAAGACCTTTAGTCCCGGTTTGTAATACAAACCGGGACCAAAGGCCTCAAACGAACCGGGACTAGATGGTGGCGTCGCCCCGCGCCAAACGAACCGGGACCAATGCCCCCCATTAGTCCCGGTTCGTTTTTTAACCGGGACTAAAGCTCCCAGGGGCTTTGGACCAAAGGCATGTTTTCTACTAGTGTATAGGGGGCGAGGGGGGACTATAAAGGTATGGGACACCCTCTTCTGAGACCGCTAAGCTTCGAGGCCAGCAACGGCATGAGAGGCGCCCTCCACTTTTAGATTGAGTTCGATTCGTCTGAGCATGTGCTAAGCACGACATCTTATGTGGAAGTATAAAGTCATGCCTAGCCGGCGGTATGCAGGGCGTCTCATCAGGAGGCGTAAAGTCATGCATGATCATGGCTGGTGCTAGCGGCATCAAGTCATCCATGTCGTTGTTGCGATCGAAGGTGGTGCGATAGTGGCTGGCGGTATGTGACTTCATCGGCTTCCAGCGGCATCCGATTAGCGAGGTGTCGATCGTATCAAATGGTCCTTCTTATTTTCCTCTCCCGCATGCCGATCGAACGGTCTGTCTAATTTTCGTCTCCCGCATGTTCTTTTCCTTGCAAAGAAAAGGAATAAAAAATGTGAGGCGTGAACGGCCGGCTCTCTCTTTTCTTTTCCTGGTTGAACTCGGACCAGGAGCAGATCGACCATACTGTGGACTGCAAGGTCCTTCCGACCTTTTGCTTTCTCCCCCGCAGACCATGTCTCGGACCATGTCTGCTAAGAAGCCAAGAAAATAACATGCCTCTGGAGGAAACCAAGAAAAGAGCATGCATCCGGAGGAAGCAAATGGGATCATTTGATAGTCGGTGCTTTCAGCGCGGAGCACGAATCAGAGAAGAGCCACGGAGCAGGCAAGCCGCTCCATTCCCGTCCCGATATATCTCCAACTGATATGCCCGTGAAGCCCGACACAACAACAAAATTTTCCTTGTTCATAGAATTAGCAAGTTTGTTGAAGTAGTAACAACAAGCATTCATGCGTTCACCTTTTTTGAACAAATATATATTGAGTCAGCAGGCTGCCTCATTAAAAACCTTCCAGTCCCCTTCGGTACCCTGGAAGGAAAAGAGTGCATCTGGGACCTGCTGCTCCACAATCACAGTAGCGTTACATCATCCACTAATTGTGGATACAGAAAAACAGGCGGGCTCTCAAGCCAGAAATTTACATTATCACAATCTACTGTCCTAGCTACGAGGTCCGCTGCTTTGTTTGCTTCCCTGGGGCAATGTCCAATGGTCGTAGAGCTGAACCCTGCCATCATAATCCGACATTCATCTAAGAAAGCCCCTCCAACAATTATGTTCTCCAAAAGGATTATGGAAGGCATTAACCACCTCGAGAGATTCTGTTTCAATATCAATATTGTTGCAACCAATGCGTTCAGCCAACCGAAGTCCATCACGCACAGCCTGAGCTTCAGCAGTTGCAACATCAATAACACCCTCGATCTCCACTCTACAAGCAGCTAGGAACTGACCTTGGAAATCACGAATAATACATCCCGTCGAGGCCGTCCTAGTATCCAGGTTAATAGCCGCATCAGTATTTAGCTTAACTTTTCCACTTGGAGGTTTAGTCCAACCTTTTCTTATCATTCCACTCATATTCTTTTTTGCCCGGAGGCTGTTAGACACCATCGCCTTGATTGATAGCGCCAGTCTGCTGGGAATAGGAGCTGTCCCGTTGTGCTTGAGTTCCCTTCGCCGCCACCAAATGAACCAAGCCGCTGTGGCAATCACCTCTTTAACTTCTAATCCGCTCAGACCTGGGATAGCTGGTTGTCTCGACCGAAGAAGGTGTTCCAGAACCACACTTCCTGATCGGTCTTCTAGAGCTGCACTCTGAATAATATTAGTTAAGCCGAGCACCTCCCATACTTCAAGAGCACGATCACATTTGAACATCATATGCGCAATGTCCTCCGCACCCCAATCACATACATGGCATTGACCAGATCCACCAATGTGTCTATTAGCAAGGGTACACATACATGGTATGATTCCATGCAGAGCCCACCAAGTGAAGATCCTCTCCTTGGCCGGAACTATCAATTTCCAGCAAATGTCCCATACAGGGTTTATAGCAGAGCTCCCTGCCTCATCTCTTCTCCTAGTCCTGCTACCATATTGATGTTGCCACTCCATATGATAAGCCGATTTTACTAAGAAAATCCCATTTTTTGGTACCATGCCATACAATAGAGTCCCCAATCTCCCAAGGTGGTAGGGGTATAGCCTGGATTCGTCTCACATCGATTGGGTAGAAGTTGTCCTCCAGTAGCTGGACATCCCATGTACCTGTCGTTGGGTTAATCAGCTCATGTACCTTCCCAATCATGATACCACCTTGTCTTGTAGACATCTTCTTATCTGGGTTGTTTGGCAACCACGGGTCATGCCAGACTAATTTCTGAGCCATTCCCCACACGCCATATATAGCCTCGTTTGAATGTCCCCATTCCCGCCATCAGGCTTTGCCAAGTGAAGGAGGCCCCCTTCTTTAGTTCTGCTTTCAACAGATCCCTAGATGGATAATACTTTGCTCTAAGAATTTGACCACATAAAGATTCATGTGCTTCTACTAATCTCCATATCTGCTTTGCAAGCATAGCCAAATTAAAACAGTGTAGGTCTCTGAACCCCATGCCACCTTGCTTTTTTGGAGTACACATTTTCCACCAAGAATACCAATGCATAGCCTTTTTGCCATCTTTCTCACCCCACCAAAACCTTGCTATTGCCGCCGCTATTGCTTTGCAAATTCCCTTTGGCAATTTAAACACAGACATAGCATATGATGGAATAGCTTGAGCGACAGCTTTCAGCAAAATCTCTTTCCCGCCCATGGACAGGTTCTTCAGATTCCAACCACTAATAATTTGGCACACACGGTCCACTAAGTGTTGGAAACAGTCAGATCGATCTACCCCCACATGTGAGGGGAGGCCCAAGTACCTCTCGGTTAGAGCTTCTGAGTCTATATGGAGCGCTGAACATACAACCTCCCTATCCTCTGCACTTGTATTGGGGCTAAAAAATATACTCGACTTTGGGTCACTCACCAGCTGTCCCGAACTGGCACAGTACAAGTCTAACACCTTCCGAACAGTAGCAGCATTAGGCACATCCGCCTTCATTAGAATCAGAGAATCATCGGCAAAAAGTAGGTGAGATACCGATGGTGCCCCGCGACACACTCTGACTCCTTGAATACCGCCACTAGCCTCTTCATGTGTCAACAAGCTTGAGAGACCCTCAGCACATAGCAGAAAAAGGTACGACGAGAGTGGGTCCCCTTGCCGCAGCCCCCTAGTAGGAACAAAAGTATCCGTCTCCTCGTCATTAAACCGACTGAAGAAACACAAGACATAATCATATTTATCCATTGTTCTGCAAATCCTAGTCTTGCCATCATATCCCTCAGAAAGCTCCATTCAACACGGTCATATGCTTTGTGCATATCAAGTTTTACAGCACAATAACCGTTTTTACCTTGTCTCCTTCCTTTGAGCGTATGAACACACTCGTAGGCAACTAGCACATTGTCAGTTATCAAATGCCCTGGGACAAAAGCACTTTGGGCAA
This sequence comes from Lolium perenne, assembly GCF_019359855.2. Lineage (NCBI taxonomy): Eukaryota > Viridiplantae > Streptophyta > Magnoliopsida > Poales > Poaceae > Lolium > Lolium perenne. The sequence continues at coordinate 325,227,253 of NC_067245.2, forward strand.
GACTAATTACCTCAGGCAGTATCCCTTTCAGTCTATTTGCAAGAACTTTAGATATGATCTTGTACAAAACATTGCACAGACTTATCGGCCTAAATTGAGTGATCAACTCAGGATTATTTATTTTTGGTATCAGAATAATAGCAGTCTCATTCCACCCTGGCGGTATCACACCAGACTGCAAAGACTCCAACACTTCTTTCGTTAGCATAGAATTAGCAAGTTTGTTGAAGTAGTAACAACAAGCAATAAAGGGAAATCTGTTCTAGATAGCCTCATGCGCAGAGACTTTCAGGTACCAGAAGGAACTGAGAGGACCTAGGACCGTGCTGACCAGTTTTGGTATCGGAAGAAAAAAAAATCTTGCAGTGGCATTTTGTTGTAATTTGTTACAAGTGTGACACAAGGCATTCATGCGTTCAGCTTTGTAAGGCCGGGAACGAAATTCCGACAGCCCTCACTCAAAACATTCCGAAAGTACTTTTATAGCCCCATCGATCGATCAGTTTTCCCCAAAGTCGCCCCCTGCTTCTTCCTCTCCTTCCTAGCTGGCCGAATCGAGCGGCCACTCCCAGAATCAACGCCGCCTTTCTACAGTTCTACTTCATCCCCGCCTCCGACCGCCGCTCGCTGTTGTCTGCATCCATGCAGACGCCTCCGACTTCCTAGGTGCTCCTCGTCTAGGCACCTCGGCCAGCACCTCTCCCATCGCTTCGCCGCCCCACATGCTCCTGCTCGCCCAGCACCTTGCCGCCGGCGATCTGCAGCAGCAGCACCTCACCGGCTTCGCCTCCTCGCCGCCACAGCAGTAGCTTCTCCTCTGCCCCAACACTCCATCAGCAACAGCAGCTTCTCCTCTGCCACATTAGCAACAACAACAGTACAATTAGTTCAGTATCGAGTCAATAAAACATGATTACACAGAATAAGCCTATCTACACCTTGCATGATTAAACAGAATATCATAATCACCAAGACAAGAACAACCCACGGATACAGGGACTTCGCAAGTTGCAACTTAAAAGACCACCCAAGCAACCGCTGATACAGTGAAAAGGGAAATAATTTTTACTAGTGACTGGATTTCTTTTCCCAAAAGCTAAACTTGTCTCTGAAAAACAAGAGTTAACTGAAACCTAAACAATACCATCTGGAACCTAAACAGAGTAAAAGAGAGCTAATTGAAATTTTAACCGATTTTTTTAGACGTCTATTTTTTTATAGAGTAAAAAAAGTATATTACTGGATGTCAAACAGGCCAAACCTGAACTTTAGAATTAACATGCTTGGCACAATATAGTGCCAGTGTATTGATGGGCCATTTTTTTCTCCTTGTACGTAGTTGAGATCAAATTCAGGGCTTTCACAGCCAAATTAAGTTACTAGCAGCGCGGTATTTTGCGAAGTACTCTAAGCATGAGTAAGCACATAGCACTATGCACAAGAGATATGAACAATGGAGTAGAAGGCACCTCTATAAAACCAGCAAGGCAACTCCAAGTTCGGGGTACAAATCTTGACTGGCGGCTTATAAGAATATAATGCGAGCATTTTCAGAAATCAGAAATCAAATCAAGCTTAATTTGCTAGATCCTGGATCGCACAGGTATCTCTAAATAAGTGGGGATTTTACTCGTCAACAAGCAAGAGAAAAAAGGCACATACGTGGCCAGCGATGGCGAGCTCCCCCACCACCCCATGGTGTCCTTCTCCCTCCAGTCGGCAGCCACCATGAGCGTCCTCAACCTCGTTGCCGTCGACGCGCCAGTACCCTGGCGCCCTCGACCTCGTTGACGTCGACGCGCCAGTACGCGGCGGCCTCCTTGCCACCACGGGAGCCAAGGAACACGAAGACATCCGGGCAGCAGTTCCCCGCGTCTCCCTGTCACGGATTCCACTGCCGCGCATTCTTGGTAGTACCCGCCGGACAACGCCACGATTCGAGCTCGGCCCTGCCCTTGGCCCGACAGATCGAGCACCGCTGCGGCTGATCCAGCAGCCGGAGAAAAAAATCGCATCTTGAACTCGATCGACCTCGCTGGCGCAGGCAACGGTAGTTAGACGAGCGTGGGAGAGGCGACGATGCAAGAGGAAGAGGACGGCGGTCACGCGGGCGTTGGAGAGGGAGAGGACCGAGGCAAGCGTTGGAGGAGAGTTGAAGAATGCGACCTGAGGTGAGAGAGGCGACACCGTGTCCGAACGGGGGCAAAATGGGAAACCCAAATTTTTCGGTAACGTAGCCGAACGTGACCGTGAAACCCTCTCGGCCTTGCAAAAGGGAGTGACTCAAAATGATTCCCGCCATTCCAAAAAGCTTGTCACAAGCATCTGTAACGATTCAGCTAAATCAATTTTACAAAGACACCCTCTACAATTCAAATTCTTACAAGAAACTCTCTAATTCCAAATTGATCGGCAGCTGTAGCTCGAGTCGTCCAACATAGAATATCATTTTCTTACAAAACAGTAAAACTAATACACAACACATTTTCTTACAAAAAAGATGTGAAAAAAAAACTTACTATACCAACATAGAATATCATTTTGTTTCTTGAATATTTCAGGGACCGTGGTCAATATAAAATCTTACTTTAATCAGTCAAGGTATGGTGTACAACATAGAAAAGTTGGTAAGCAGATCCTCATGGACAGAGTACTGGGCTCATATTGACGCTTTCCACATTCACCCAATAGATTTAGACATCTTCGTGACTTGAGTTTTTTTTTTTTTTGGAACGGTTACGGTGAGGCAAAAGCCCCACAGCTCAAACTTTATTAAAGAGAGAACTATATGTAAAACCAGAAAGAAAAACAACAAACCTAAGGCAAGCTAGATAATCAAACCTTTACATCATCAGCAATTTAGCTTGAGAACCTATGCACATGTAAAATCATGTCATGGATGAAATTACTGCAGCAAATCTGGGTCTTTCATCTCTGAAGATTTTCCCGTTTCTCAATTTACATACGTGCCAACAAGCTATAAAAGCCACTTCAACGAAAAAAAAAAGTTTGCTAAAGCTTCTCCTAGCATTTGCAGCCACTTGTAATACATCATCTCCTGGTTCGCACTTAATCTGAAGGTAATTCTAAATTCTTTGGCCAAAATTACACTCAAAGAACAGATGTTGACGATCATCATAATCTCTACCAGGACACAACTCACAGTGGTTATCATCAGTTACTTTCCAGCTCCTCTTCAATAGATCTCTTGTATTCAGACATACAACCAATGGCTCGTGAACTAAAGCATAGTACTTGGAAGTGAAATACTCTCCATTCTGCACACACATTTCCATTCATCCCTCTTAGATGTGTTCAACTCAATCCATCAAGCCAGGAAGAAATAACAAGGAATTCCTCATAAGCTCGTGCGGATAGGGCCATATGAAACAACTCCGTTCTGTCTTGAGACTGCCGCATGTCTTTGTCGTCAACTGCAAAGGAGAACAATCCATTTAGAATAATAAGGGTTTCCCCCCGTTTCCATTAATATGAAATCAACAGAAGTAACAAAAGTCTTTTTTTTTTGCAGAAAGTAGAACAAAACGAAAATTGGCTGGGCAGACAATAAGCTGTACCAGCTGAAAACTACCAACGCTTATTACAGTCCAGGGGACAAAGCCCGCTACCTCTCTTTTCTCAAACCAAGTTTACTGCCTTAATAAGCCAGGAACAACAAACCAAAACGTGGACTATAAAGCTCAGCCGAGGCCAAGTTTCTTTCTCTTCATTAGCTCGCCTTACACTTGGACCCGCTGCCGGCTTGGACTGGGTTGGAGAAGGCGACTGGAGGGGAGAACCAGTTAGTTAGGAGCAGTTGGCGTTGTAGCTCGGCCATCGTCCACTCGCCTCCTGATGGAACTAGTGCCTGGCTATCTGAAGGAGTTCCTCCCGCTTGTGCTCCATATCCCGGATGTATTGCTGCAAGGTGACTTCCAGAGCAGTCTTGCATAGAATTGCCCACCGATGTATGGTCGAGATCAATCTGTCCCATGCATCCCTCATGGTTTTCCATATCCTGCCCTGAAAGCACATGTCATTACGGTAAGTCCAAAGGCACCACACGGTGGCGGAAGAAATCATGTTAATATGACCATGGTTATTAGGAGCAATCCATAATCTAGCAATAGATAAAAAGTCAGCTCCAATTTGTATTTTCACTATATCAGATATTGCTTCCCAAATGAAAACTGCTACAGAGCAAGAACATAGCAAATGGTGAGAAGTTTCAGGTTCACGAGCTCACAGCAGAATACACATGTAAGGTCATCGACCGGACGTCGTTTAGCTAAGTTATCCCTGGTTAACAACTTATTTTTACTAAACAACCATAGGAACACGTGAATTCAGGGAGGAACAGTAATGTTCCATATCGCTGGCGTGTGGATTCGTTTGATCCCAGGATCATTGACAATCGCATAGAAGCTCTTAAGTGAGTAAACACCTGATGGATTATACATCCATATTGGTTGATCATTCTCATCCGTGAAAGTAATGCTCCTAGCTATCTCAAGCAAATCAGACCATTGTCCCATAAGGGATTCGTCAAACTGTACGTCTAAAAGTAAACTTAAGATCTCTACCATCCCATACTTCCACAATAGTGCAATTTTTCTCATTGACAATATAATAGATCCAAGAAAAGCGTAGCCAAGCTACAATGCCCAAACCAAATATCCTCCTAGAAGTTTACCATCTTCACGTTACTAATATTCCATCTATAACCCATCCTTGCAGCTTCTACTGCCCAAACAACTCCTTTCCAAAAAGGAGAGATATTTTTAGCAGTAGTCCATAGAATATTTGGTTTATTAGTGTCGTATTTATGATCCACAGTTTGTTTCCAAAGCTTATTATCTGCCATAGTATACCTCTTAATCCAACTAGCAAGCAAACAAAGGTTTAATTCTCTGAAGTCATGGACCCCAAGGCCCCCAAACTCTTTTTTCTGCCACACCCTCCCTCAAGTAGTTAGATGGTATTTATGCCTATCACCTAAGTTGTCCCAAAAAAAATGGGTCATTTGGGGATTAATTGCATTAATTGCCCATTTGGGGAACTTAATAACAGGCATCAAATACATAGGCATGCTGGCAAGGCATGCTTTTAGAAGCACTAACCTAGCTGCATAGGAGAGTAATCTCTGGAAATTTAGACATTTTACATCCAGGGTGCCTCTATGGAAATCTCTGGCTAAAGCTATGACATCAACTTTAACTACATGCCAGAATTTTTGGAAAAACAAAAAAGAGAAGACATCAGGGCCCGGTTCTCCGGCTGCATAAGAACCGAAGACCGCATCTTTCATCTCTTCCTCAGAAAATTCTTTTTCTAAAATTTGGTTTTCCGGCTGAGTAACCTTATCACCTTCCTCCCAAAAGTCAGGTGATAGCGAAATATTGGACCTGGGTTCAAACCCAAAAAGCTTTGTGTAAACTGGACCATCTAATGCTGCCAAAGTAGTTTACTGACGCCTTTGGTTTGCTTTTGCATGGAAAACGCTGTGTTACATATGTAAACAACTTTGAATCTTCGGGCGAACCGGCAGAGGTGAAGAGATGTGCCCGCTCCTAGCCCCACCCTCCCACCTCTAGCCCCGCCGCCACCGACGAGCCCCTACCGGTAACCTCTCCTGCCCTCCACCCTCCTAACCCCGCCGGCGCCATGCCCTCCTCCGACGGGAGCAACGGCGACCGCCACCACCGACGCAGCAACCGCTGGCACGGATCCGATGGCGCCTCCTCGAGCTCCGCCTCCCGCTCCTACAGCGAAGTGGCTCGCTCCCCACTGCGCGCCCCCACCCCCACCCCGACGGCGCCGCCGCAGCCCGCGGCTGCCACGACGGCTGAGGCCCGCCGGACCCCCGCCGCCGCCACCGCCGCCACCACCGCCGCGCGCCCTGGACCTCGCTCTGAAGTTCACCGCGCCTCCAACACTGCGCCGCGTGGACCAGATGCTGATGGTTGGGAGCAGCCCGGCGCAAGAACCACCGGCGCCGCCGCCTCGGCCCTCGGCCGCGTTGGAGCCCGGAGCCGCAGGCGTAGTCCCTCGCCGTTGCTAGAGGTGGCTCGCTTCCGCTTGCCTCGAGGCCGGCCACTCCATGCGCGATCGCCCGAACGAGATTCGCTGCCGCAGGTGCCTCCTTTCAGGCCACGGCACTCGCGGCTGCACACCGGAGCAGCGCGCCCACGACCGCGCTCGCGCAAGGCTGATGGTCCAGGGCAGCGTCCCCAGGACGGCCGACGCGCGTCCAGCTGCGCGCAACCCACCCCCGCCGCCACCGCCGCCTACACACGCAACCCACCCCCGCCCTCCACCGACCCCGACGAGCCGGTTCGAGTCATAATCTCCCGCTCGGTCGAGATCGAGGAATCGGAGAGGATGCTCTAGCGTGCGTTCGTGGCGACCATCACGGGCACCAGGCCGGAGGTCTCCGTCGACCAAGTGGAAGTGCTGCTCTGTGCCTCCTTCGAGCTGGTCGTCGGCGAGTTCTCCGTCATGTTGCACCGCCCCGAGGATTTCCTTATCCTCTTCCACTCCAAGGCCGCCTCCGACCACCTGTCTGGCGAGCACTTTGTCAGCGACCCCAGCTTCTCCCTCCTGCTCCGCCCCTTGTGCAAGCTCGCCCACGCTGACCTGGGAAGGTTGGATCACCGCGTCGAGCTTGAACTCCGCGGCATCCCCGCCCAGGCCTGGCACATCTCCACGGCTGAGCATATCCTCGGGAATGGATGTTGGATCGAGCAGCTCCACCCCCGCACACGCTCGCGCGCCGACCTCGCCACCTTCCGACTGACGGCGCGCACCAGCGACCCGCGTTGCATCCGTCGCCGTGCTGTTCTGGAGATTGTCGAGCTCATCCCTGCGAGGCAGCGCACCGACCCGCCGACCCTGAGGACGCTAAAGTACCCCATCGCCATCCGGCGTGCCGACCCCATCGACGCAGACACCGCCACACCACCTGTCCATCCCACGGCCGGCGATGACGATGCTAATGGCGGCCGCGACGGGGCCGACCACGGCAATGACTCGACGCGTTATGGTCGCCAGCGGCGCCGCGGCCGCGGACGCAAGAGACGCCGCTCTGGCTCCGCCCAGGATGGCCGTGCCGACGGCGTGGCGGTCGACTCCGCCGGTTGGACGAGCGCTTCCCACACCCTACGCGCCGATGGGGTCGCCGTCGATGGCAGCTGGGGCCAAGGCCGCGGCCACGGCCGCCGCTCCCGCCCGGGTTCCGACAAGCTAAGATCGCTGGACCCATGGCCTGGTCAGCGTGGGCCACGCCGCCCTCGTCGTAGAGCCAAAAAGGGAAAAAGAAGGGAGAGGCAAAGTGGTGGCCAGGGCATAGATGGGGCCGGTCAAGCTGTGGATCTCTCGGTCCCCTCCCCGACAGGATCTGCCTCCGCTGCGTTGGCCAATGGCCAATCGACACCCACGTCTGGTCCCCCGCCCACGAGAGAGGATCAGGGACAGTCCCCGTCGCCTAGCGCCCGAGACAAAAGCTGCGGCCACGCCTTTCCCTCCGCAACCTCCCCGATCGAGAATGGGGATCGGAGCGCCACAACGGCCGTAGAGCTCTGTGACAGCGAAGTGCCTGATTCCATGCTGGGAGAGGACGACGTTGGTCCTGGGATGGATCGCCTGCCGGCTCCTGGCGACGCTACCCCCACCACGGCGCCCGCCACCCACTTGGCCGTCGCCGACCGCCGCCGCCGACGCATGAGGGTTGTGCACCTCAAACAGCACGAGTTTTCCCGCCACCGACGTAGCAGACGCAGATGCAACGGTTACTCCCCCGAGGATGATTCTACAGCGGCCCACGGCCCATGTATGCCCCAGTGCACCACGCGGAGAGCCAAGTCCAACACCCGGCCAGCCACAGCCCAGTGCAGTGCCATCCACGGCCCGCAACCCATCTCGTTTCGCAACTCCGCCGATCACGCTGCGCCACCGTGGCCGTGCCACACCCCGCTCCTGGACCTTGGGGGAATTTCTCGCTGAGGCCACCAAAAACCTCACCGCCGCCCTCCCTACCCCTGGTCGACGCTCACGGAGGCTGCCGCTGAACTTCTCGCCGCGTCGGGGCAGGTCTGCGACATCTGCTCGCGCTAAGAACGCAGCGCCACCCACTGCGGAACGACGCGCCCAGGTCCAGCTCCTCCGCACCCTGGGGATCATCGGAGCCAACCAGAAGATCACCGCCGCTGAGCTCAAAGCTTACGATGGCCTCTTCGCCGTGCCGATCCCGTTCTCTGTCCTCGCTGCCGTCGCCGCGCTGGTTGACCGCGAGTTGCCACAGAACGTCGACGCGCCCGCGATCACTGTGCTGCCGTCGGGCAGCCCCGCTGGGGTTTAGCGTCGTTGCGCTACCTCTCCTGTCGACCTCTTCGCTTATGGAGCACGGTCTTAGGATTATTTGTTGGAACGTGCATGGGTTGAACGTGCGAGTCCGTCGCCTAGCTATTCGCACGCTGATCGACTCTTCTGGTGCCACGATTGTATGTTTCCAGGAAACAAAGATGGAGTTGATTTGCTCGCCGGTTGTGCTTGAGACACTAGGACCTGCATTCGACGAGTATGTGTACTTGCCAGCCCTTGGCACGCGTGGTGGGATCCTGCTCGCTTGGAAGAGCCAGGTTGTGACGATCACTGACCCCGAGTTCTCCACGTACACGCTCTCCGCGAGGGTGGCCGCGACTCGCGACTCCCCTGCCTGGTGGATCACGAACGTCTACGGGCCGCAAAGCGACGCCGACAAAATTGCGTTCTTGCGCGAGCTTCGCGACGTGCGTGCGGAGTGCCCCGGACCTTGGTTGCTATGTGGTGATTTCAACCTCATATACAGCGACGAGGATAAGAGCAACGACAACCTGAACCGGCGGATGATGGCCAGATTCCGACGTCTTCTCAACGACCTTGCGCTCAAAGAGCTATACCTAAATGGGCGTAGGTACACGTGGTCGAACGGCCAAACACCGCCTACGTTGGTGCTTCTGGACCGGTTCTTCTGCACCACCGATTGGGAGGATTCCCACGCCGACTGCCACCTCCGGTGCATGGCCTCTGTGGTCTCCTACCACTGCCCGCTGTTGCTCGACTGCGCTCCGCTGCCACTCGCGCGCCGCCGGTTCCGGTTCGAGGAGTTCTGGATGCGGCTGGATGGATTCCACGAGACGGTGGCGACGGCTTGGTCATCTGTGCATGATCCTGACCCGTTCCGTCGGCTAACGCTACGGTTGCAAGCCACCGCACGTGCTCCGACGAGTTGGAGCGCCAAGTCCGTGGGTGGCGTCAAGCTCAAGCTCGCGATCGCCCGGGAGCTGATTCTCAAATTCGACGCGGCGCAGGAGGATAGGGTGTTGTCTCCGCACGAGTCCTGGCTACACAAGCAGCTCAAAGTCGCGTACCTGGGATTTGCCTCGCTGGAGCGAACTATCGCCCGGCAGCGCTCCAGAATCGCTTGGCTGAAAGACGGGGACGCGAACACAGCGTTCTTCCACCGCCAGTGCAGTTACAGACGACAAGAACATGATCAGCGCGCTGCAACATGGCGACTCTCTGCTCACGGGGCAGGCTGATATGGCGGAGGCTGCGTTCGCGCACTTCGATGACATGCTGGGCACGGCTGCTATGCACGAGCACACGCTCAACCTGGAGCACCTCATTGCGCCGGATGCCGACCTGGACGACCTGGTCGCGCCCTTCTCGGCGGATGAGATTTGGGAGACGGTGAAGCAGCTGCCGGCGCACAAAGGCCCCGGCCCGGACGGATTCACCGCGGAATTCCTCCGTGCGTGTTGGAGCATCGTCAAGCACGGCATCGTCAACGTCTTCTAGCAACTCTTCGAGCTTCGTGGCCGCGGTTTCCACCGCCTCAACCAAGCGCTGTTGACCTTGCTCCCGAAGCGCGCCGACGCGAGCTCTCTCGGCGACACGCCCATCACCGATTCACCTGATCGCCAAGGTGTTCACGAAGATGCTCTCGCTTCGGTTGGCGCCTAAGCTCGGACGGCTGATCAGCGCTAATCAGAACGCGTTCATTCCGGGGCGGAGCCTGCACGATAACTTTGTGCTGGTCAAGCAGTCCGCGCGCCTGCTGCATCAGCTGCGCGCGCCGCGCATTCTGCTCAAGCTCGACCTTGCGCGCGCCTTCGACACGGTGTCCTGGGCGTTCCTGTTCGAGGTGCTGCGCGGGTATGGCTTCAGTGACCTGTTCATCGATTGGCTTGCCATCTTGCTCTCCTCTTCCAGCACAAGAGTGCTGATAAACGGAGACCCTGGACCGCCCATTTGGCACCGGCAAGGGCTACGGCAGGGCGACCCTCTATCGCCCCAGCTCTTCGTCCTCACCGTCGATGCCCTCGGACGCCTGGTTCAGCGCGCCATTGACACGGGAATCCTGCAACCACTCCATCCCCGCCACCAGATCCCAGCGTTCTCGCTCTATGCGGAGGACGTCATCTTATTCTGCCACCCTACGGTGAGCGACGTGGTCGCAATCAAGGCCATCCTGGAGCTTTTTGGTCCACGCCTCCGGGATACGGACAGTATGGCGCCGGCGATTGCGCTGCTGGGCTGCCCCGTCGTTGAGCTACCCCTCACCTACCTGGGGATTCCGCTCACGATTCGCCGCCCCACTGCCGCGCAGCTGCAGCCTCTCGTCGCTAAGATGGCGGCTGCACTGCCCACCTGGAAGGCAAAGCTCATGAACAAGGCCGGGAGGCTCGCATTCATCAAGGCTGTGCTAAGCGCGATCCCTCTCCACCAACTGTTGGTGTTGAACCCGCCGAAGAAGATCCTCAAGCAACTACAGCGGATCCAGCGCGCCTTCCTCTGGGAGGGGGGCAAAGAAGCCAATGGTGGCAGCTGCCACGTGAACTGGGATCGTGTTTGCCGACCAACCTCGCACGGTGGCCTGGGCGTGCCCGACATGGAGCGAACCGACCTCGCCCTTCGCATGCGCTGGCAGTGGCTCTCTCGCACGGACGACCAGCGTGCATGGCACGGCCTCGACCTGCACTTCCCGGCAGCAGAGCGCGCGGTCTTCTTCGCGTCAACTTCGATGGCCATCGGGAACGGGCGGACAGCCTTATTCTGGGAGGACCGGTGGATTGGGGGCGCGCCGTCAGCGAGCTTGCGCCGCAGCTGTACGATTGCGTCCCCAAGCGACGACGCAAGACCACGACAGTCGCAGCCGGGCTAGAGGCGAACAGCTGGGCCAGAGACATCCACGGTGTGCTGGGCGTGCATGAGGTCGGCCAATACCTCTGCCTCTGGCAAGCCATCGCCCACACAGAGCTTGCCACCGACAGCGATCGCCTCGTCTGGAAGTGGTCTCCAAACGGCGTCTACTCTGCGCAATCGTGTTACAGGGCCCTGTTCCATGGCTCGCTCCTTTCCCAGAGCTGCAAGCTAATTTGGAAGACTTGGGCGCCGCCGCGCGTCAAGTTTCACCATTGGCTTGCAGCACAGGACAGGTGCTGGACCGCTGACCGCCTGGCACGCCGGGGGCTACAGCACCATGCCAAGTGCGTGCTCTGTGACCAGCTACCTGAGACGATGCACCACCTCACCATGACCTGCCCCTTCTCCCGGCAAGTTTGGCATGAGGTCCTGTCCTGGCTTAGACTGCCTTGTCAAGTGCCGAGCGGCGAGGCTAGCCTCACCGACTGGTGGATCGACACACACAGAGACCTGCCGAAGCCGATGCACAAGGGGCTCGCCACCGTCACCCTGCTGACCCCCTGGATGATCTGGAAGCACGGAAATGAGTGCGTCTTCGATAGGGCGAAACCCTCCGTGCAAAGCTTGCTTGACAAGACCAAGGATGAGGCCAGGCTGTGGGTTACCGCTGGGGCCAAGGGCCTAAGGGATGTATGGCCAACAACCTGGGATGTACACTGATATGTCTTCCTCTTTTTTTTTTGGCTCGCTCGTGGCCTCTTAGGAGGCTTGTAAATCTGAACTCTACCTTTCCAATGCAATGAAACGCAATAGTCTATTGCGTTTTCTCGAAAAACATATGTAAACAAGACAATGAAAACAATCTGTGTGACTTAAGTTGTGGGGATGGAGCAGAAAAAGGGGACAGCAGAACATCAGCTAACATATGTAAACAAGATGATGAAAGAAACATACTCCAAGTTAGTATCAGTGTCTTTCCAGCATAAAGTAACTCTAGCTTAGTCCAACATTGACAGATTCCAGCAAAAAGTTACTACATTTTATCTTGAATGAAACAGTAATATGTAGTACATTGATGACAAGAAATGAAACAGTAGACAATATTATTAAGATGACAGTAATATGGAGTTCATTGATGCCTTCTTGGGTAAGTCAACAAGGTAAACACTGCAAGGGATAAACTGAAACATAGGGTAGTTCCAGCTGAGAAAGAAGATGGAATACTTGATGAAAATCAGTCGCTGTTCATGGGAAGAATATGGATGTGACTTGCGGTAGAACTGTGGGAGAAAGGCCTACTAGATTGCGCTGGCTTGCGAGTTTCACAAAGGGCTCCATGAGCAAAATTAGCATCGACTATTCCTTCTAATTATGAGCGAAATTAGCATCAACTGTTCCTTCTAATAAGTGCTCCTCTTAATTGAACACATTGCCCTCACAACTTTACTAAGTCAAGGTCATACAAATGAAGTGCATTTTAGTTACCAAAATGGAGTATATTCTGCACAAACAGTTTCTATTTCTGTGGACACATGCACACTTCGAAAAGGAGATTATTTGATCAATGAGTCACAAGAAAGCCAAACTGTTTTCATAGCAAAGACGCTAAGTTAATTGTGGAACTTCATTTAAGAGCAGTAGCGCTCACAGTTATCTAAGAATAAGCCCCTGGAGAATTCAGAAACTTGCCTTGGAGAATGGGATGGACCGTGCTAGTGCAAAGGTTCTAAGGGGCTATTCTACTGCTTAAGATAGCCTGGAGTATGCGCGAAACCTAACATATACAGCTTGCTAAGATAGCTCGGAGTTTGTATGAACCATAGGTCTCCAACGCGTGACATGTGGATCAATCACATAAAACAGATTACTGTGGTTCAGAAACAGCAAGTGTCATCACTAATATAGTTAATATAAGGAGAGTTAGTGGTGTTTTGGCACATGGGAGCATATGCTCCCTTTATTTTGAAAGCATGTTACACACATTTTGAAATTTCAAAAAAATTGAAACGAGAAATTCACACGTACATCTTCACGTGCTACGAGCTCACAAAGTCGTTTCATGAAAAATCGACTTGTCGTGTGACTTGTGTAAAAAAGACAAAATTCAATGCTAAAAACAAGGTTTTTCAGAAGATAAATTTTCTCTTTTTTACATAGACCACAAAAAATATTGGTTCCTCACGAAACTTGAGGAACGCATATATATCATGAAGATGTACATGTAGAATTTTTTCTCAAAATTTTTCGACATTTCGAAATATAATTTTTTGGTAGAGGGAGCATATGCACCCGGGAGCCGAATTGAATTTCCGGAGTTTAATATAGTTCTGAATATGCAGAGCAGTGTCAAGCTCAAAGAGCTGGCTTGGTTTAGACTCTCTACTACGATTTTTTCCCTGGAAGTATATTTAAAAAGCCATGCCAAAATGATACTAGTACATCCGTTCCAAAATAAGTGTCGCAACTTTGTCCAGATGTGGACGTATCTAAACGCATTTTAGCGTGAAAGGTCAACGCTCTTAAGCGATGTCAATCCAAGAAAGCCCTGGGATAGTTCATTTACCAAGCAAACAATCCGGATAAGCTACTAGCAGAGATGACATAGAAATTCACCTTATGCATGTGTGGGGATCCTTCCATAAGGAGAACCTCAAAGAACACATGTGATCTTGACATCTTCTCTTTGTCCTCATCATCACTCCAGAAGTCCATGCTATAGTCCTCACCAAAACACCTACAGGGAATAGAAAACTGGCTGGTTCAGTCTACATCCAGAAATCAACATGATGTCAAAATTTTGCAATGGACCTAGGTGGAGTCAGGACTTTATTGGTGCATGGCTGTATGCCCGACAAGTATGTAGTATTGGATTACTTTGGTCCTCCGTGGATCTGCAACGCAGCTCCCACCGTACACGCTCCACTTGTGGTACTTCTCCCAGAGGTCCACGAGGTTGAAGTACTCGACACTGGCCATCTCGGCACGGTGCCTACAGTCGGTCAACAACCAGCCATTCATCGTCTGGAGCAAAAGGAGCAGTATATCACTCTCAGACTAAGACATGAAATATTCATAGCCTACCTAGCTACTATGAATCTAAAGAGCATCTATTAATACTAGAGCAGTTGAGCAGGAAGCAGAATTGACAATCCAAAGGTAGAAATTTATGTCAACAGCCGTCACCAGCACAGACAATTCTCAATTGGGCAGGGGGGAAAAAATAAAGTAAAGTTCGATAGTACTAGTGCTAGCAAATAAGCTCTCAAATGGAACAAGGAAAAATTATACAGGACAGCACAAGCACACACACCAGTATATCCCATCTGTTGAGGTTACAAGGAGGGACGGAAGAAAATGAGAAGGTTGTGCAGCTATGATCTATCCCAGTACCACGCAAACTCTAGCATGGGTGCGTGACTGACCAATAACACACACGACTACCAACCAAACAAGAGATTTTGTGTCACAGAAGCCATCCCTGAGTGATCCGGAAGTTCAGACAGACACAAAATATATTGCAGTCATTCTGTCGAATAACGAGTGTGCAAGAGGAGAAAAAAGGGAGGGGACTCCTTCTGCGCACGTCAACGGCGAAGACGGGGTCCTGGAGGCGGCGGCGGAGGTCCAAGGAGGCGACGAGCTTGAGGTGGAGGTCCTCGGAGGCGAGGAGCTTGAGGCGGAGGGAGAGATCTGGGACTGGAAGCGCATATATAGATGTGGAAGCTCAAATACCACCCCCCGATGCCTGGAGGCACAAGAGAAGACAGAGAAAAGCATGTGCATGGTTTAATCACACCGAGGTGAATAATTTAATCTTACCAACAATTCTAATCCTCAGGGTAAGTTGCGCTGCATAAGATTGATTTCACTCTTAACAGAAGGAGCATATGACCGTGAGAAACAGAAGTTACACATGAGCATATTACTTCACTGTTCAAGACCAGTTTAGTCGTGATTATGACTTTGTACGCACACTCTTCGTCATGGACAAGAGATCAAGGATTGGACATGAATATCACGTATATTCAGCAAGGAATCGGCTATTTTTTCCAACGGAGAAAAAGCTAATGCAATTACTATACATATATGAAAAAAGAATCTGAAAAATGATATACCTCGTAAAATTATAAACAGGAAGGAGTTAGCCAAAAAATGTCCAAATATGTGTACCTGATGCCGCGTCTTTCTCAACATTTCCTCCATCCTTGCTGGAACTGCCTTGGCCATCACTGCACCCACCGGCACCAGCTATTCCATTCCATGTTGATGATACAAAGTTAGTGATCATATTTACAGGAAAATGTAACGTGAACAAAAAAAAAATACAGTATCTAGCTGCAGCTTAACAGGACTGTCATGACAGTAGCGATGCGAAAACCTCTTTTCTCTTTCTAACAATGAAATAAGGCTGTACATAAAAACAGTTGTACAGTAAACATAACATCATGATACAAACCAATCTGATGTGGAAAAAGATGTTTCTTTGTATATGATGAACATAAACATGCCACTCTGAACTATGCATAATTTTTATCTCTGCATTTGGGAATGGGCAGTAGCTTCTTATTCTGAAATAAATATCTCTACATTCCGCACATGTGTGCACATGTTTCTGAGCTTCTTATTCATCTCTGCATTTGGAGAGAACATAAACATGTCAGCCTGAAATAAATGTTTCTTATATTCTGCACAAGAAGAAATATAGCATTTCATGGCCTGCAGGAACATGCATTTCATGTTGTGCAATTTCTATGCAAGAAAGATGAGGAAGACCAAAGAAGAAATAGATGACAAACTGAGTATGCAGCAAGCTCAATTTTGAATTAAAGAAGAAATACTAGATGACAAACTGAGTGTCAGAACGGCGGCGCCGTCAACAGGCGGTTGAGGTCGAGGTCGGGTCAGTGAAGCCGCGGCGCGAGGTCCAGGCCAGGGGGCCGTGCCGCTCCTCCACGGGGTCGAGGCGGGGCATGAGCCCCTCAGCAGCGCGCGAGGGCCAGGAAGCAGGCCGGTCTCCCCTGGGGACGAGGCGGTGCAGGAGGTCAGTGGCGCGCGTCGGCGCCGAAGCCAGCGAGGCCGCTGCAGCACGGCGGCGCCGTCGGCCGTGAGACGGCTTCCTCCGGCGGCGGCGGGGGTGGAGTGCTCAGCCGGGGCGAGGTCTTGGCGGCGGCGGCTAGGGTTTTCCCTATACAATCATTTGTGGGAAAGAAGAGAGACAAAGTCAAAGCGCACTGCGCACACACTCTTCTCCTTAATACGTAGTAGTAATAATAAAAAAAGCCAACTGAAACTGCTCACACAAGATAAACTGAAACTGGGGTCTCGGAACTCAAGGACAAGTAGAGATTGCTAGTGCTGTACTAGTAGCAGCTATTTAGACATGAGCAGCCTAGGCGGACGAGGAGGAGGCGGACGAAGAGGAGGCGGACGAGGATGAGGCGGACGACGATGAGGAGAGGGACACCGTCGCCGCCGACGAAGACTCCACGTCGCTGGAGTCGTCGTGGCGGCGATGACAGCGGCGGAGGGCGGTGATGAGCGCCGTGATGGCGGTCAGGAGGGCGGCGACGGCGGAGACGACGCTGGCGATGATGACGATGTTGCTGATGCTGCTGCTGCCGTCTGTTGTCGCCGGAGGGCACGGGTTGAACGGCGGGCAGGCCGGGCACGCTGGGCAGCGAGCCGACACGGAGACCGCCCGATCACTGACCGGAGGCTGCCGCTGGCCGTTCACACACGGCGGCTCCGGCGCGCACGGGCGACAGGGGGCGCAGGGAGAGGGCGGGCAGTCGAGGAGGGCGGCCGCGGGTGCTGCTGCTGCAGCTGCACAAAATGTACTACGATTCAGCCACAAAGCAAACACGAACTATGAATGAAACCGAATGAAACCGGGGAGGAAGAACGGGGAATGCAACTCATTACCCGCGTCGGAGTCGAGGGGAAAAGTGACGCCGGCGACGCGGACGGCCACCAGTAGGAACAGGACCGCAGCCACGAGGGCGACGGCGCTCATCTTCTTGTCCATGCCGGCGCTGTCCGTGCAGGCTCCTCTCGATCGGCTAGCTCTGCTGTGCGCTGCTTGGTCTGCTCTGCCTTGGCCCGCGCGGGGCTTTTAAGGGGAGCGCGGGGGACTGGGGTTGGGTTTGGTTAATAGCGACATGACATGGTTTGGTTAATCTGCGGTCGCCGAGTCAAGCGGGGCGGGGGTTAGTCTGCGGTCGCCGAGTTTTCTAGATTACACTTGCACAGCTTCTTCGCCAGCCGTCGCGTCCTCTAAAATGTCTCCCAAAGGTTTTTGTGTACGTCCAACATTTTTTCGTCTCTAGTCGCGCGTTCCAAAGACTTTTTTCGTCCGGCGTCTTGAGCCCGTTCCCGCTCTACAGGGGACGCTCCGGACACGCTGGACAGAGCGAGAAGCGAGGCGGGAAGTGGCGGCGCCAACGCGTCATTGACACACGGACATGTTTGGGGGCGCTCGTTTGGGGAACGCGACTGGGCAGCGACGCCCCCAAACGCGGCACGAAGAAAAACACGTCCCCCAAACGCTCGATCCAGAGCGCTTTGGGGGACGCTTTGCGAGATGCGACTGGAGATGCTGTTATCCCCCAGATTCAACGCCTTCTGCGTAGCCAACGCCCTTAACTTCATGTTCACCTCCTTCCCGGACTCCTCTGTCCGCAGCCATGGCGGAGCGGTGTTCTCCGCGTGCGCTTCCTCCCCTATCGTCCGTGATTTCATTGTGGCCACCAAGGAGATCTGTCTTGGGAGATCGTCCTACCACTTGCACCGTTCTGTGTCTGCGGCGGCGGAGGCTGTCTCTCGCCTTCCCTCTTGGCCGCCGTGCTGGGAGCTCGTCGTCTTCACGGCCGCCTCGGATGGGCTAGGGTTTCCTGGGCCTGGGTCAAACCTGGCCCCTCTCCCCGCCGACGTGGCCGCTGACCCGCCCGAGGTGCATGTGACCGCTGACCAGCCCACCACATGCTTGGACAGTGTGGCCCCGGCCAATCCCAGGATGGGAAGTTTCGGTCCCTCTTTTCTGCCCTCAGCCCGACCCCCTTCCCCTTCCCCAGTCACAGCCACCCCCTACCTCCCCATTTCCTCCCATAGCTGCTACTCTAAGCCTCACGCGAATCCTGCCGGCCGGAGTGACGACGGAGAGGATGCCTCCTTCCCCCGTGATGTCCTGTCCTAGCCACCCTCGTTTTCCCCCACCCCCTCTTCGGCCCAGCCGTGCCCTCGTTTTCAGCCCACACGCCGATCAAAAAGCATGGGAGCGCCACGATCTCGCCGGAGACTCCCTCCGCGGACCGGTCCGTCGCCTCCACCTGCAGTCTGGGCTCTGTGCCAGCATCCACTCGCACCTATAAGGACGCTCTGCTCTCCTCCCCTCCTCCCCACCGCAGCCCACCCAGCCCTAGACGCCTCCTCTTTTCTCTAGTCAAAGGAAAAGATCTCTGCTTCCGGTGTCTCTCGCCGGAGCACTTCGTCGGCGCCTGTCGGGACCCGCTTCGGTGTAAGGCGTGCGGCCGTTTCGGTCACCGCAAGAAAGGATGTGAGCTCCCACCTCTCTCCTACTCCCACTCCGCCGCCTTTCTGTCCTCCATGGCTGACCCCTGTCCTCCCCTATCCCCTAGGTTGCGCAAGTTGAGCTCCCCTTCGGCTTCCCCCGCGACCCCGTGCCCTGCTGACGACCCGGCGATGCATGCCACCAGCACGGGGCTCCGGCGGGGCTTTCTCATCAGGCCACCCACCCCGTACCCCCGTGGCCATGCTGCTACCTCACCTGCGCCAGCTTCTCTGGCGTCGATGGGCACCCCTCGCACCGGCTCGGCAGCTGCCTTGGGCCATAGGGGCCCTCCGACCTTCGCGCCCTTCCGGCAGGTGGCGCTCCTCCCTGAGGCGCCCGCGCGGTCGGACTACGCCGAGATTTTCATGCCACCCTCGACCGGCATAGCGCGTAGCCAACGCTTCGCCTACGCCCTGTTCGAGCCCCCTGCTGCTGCCCCCGGCGTCCTCCTCCGCCGTGCGCTGGAAGAACGCGGTGGGAACCCTTTGGTGAGGCTCGCTGCTAGTGATTACGGCGCTCTCTTCGTCATCTTTGGCTTGCCGGAGATGCGGGAGGAGGTCATGGCGCGCTTTCCGCTCGAGCTCGAGGGGCACCTGATCAAGCTGGAGCGCCCCGAGGATGGTTGCAACCACTTCGCCTGG
Source organism: Lolium perenne (assembly GCF_019359855.2). Lineage (NCBI taxonomy): Eukaryota > Viridiplantae > Streptophyta > Magnoliopsida > Poales > Poaceae > Lolium > Lolium perenne. The sequence continues at coordinate 325,246,645 of NC_067245.2, forward strand.
AGGTACTCCTCCTTCGCACACATCTCGGCCACTGGGTTCCCGCTCAAACACTGGGACGAGGGCGGGATTCGTACGGCTTTCCGCTCCATTGGGAGCGTCTGCTGTATTGACCCGCTCTGCCTGGACAAGCGCGATTTCTCGGTGATGAGGTTGGTGCTGAAGCTCGAGAACGCCTCCGATGTGCCGGCGGCCCTCCTTGTCCGCGACGCTCTCTGCGCAAGCTCGGCGGTCGTTGACATCCACCTCGTCCATGCATGGGGTTGCGAGGAGGACGGGCGCGCTCCGGGTTGCGTCGACTTCGACAACCACCTGAGCGCTGGCGCCAACCAAGCCCTCGCTGGTGGTCGACGCCAATCGCGCATGAGCGACATCGACGACGATTCCATCCGTGGCATCTCTCCTCCGCCCCCCACGCAGCAAGCCCCTTCCTCCGCCATCCTCAACCTCTAGGGGAGGATAGTGGCGCGTCGCCAAGTTGACCTTGCGCGCGCCGCTGCCCTCGCCACCTTGGGCGGGCTCCCCGCGGACTCGAGCTCCCCCCTGCCCATTGGTCCCTCAGCCCCGCCCACCGATCTCTGGCACAGGGTCCTTGCCCGTCGCCTGGCGACACAGTTCCCTGAGGCAGGGCTCGACGCTGCTCAGGTAACCGTCTTTGTCAAGCCCCTTCTGCCCTCGCTTCGGTTACGGTTGGCCCCAGTTCTCACCCGCTTCTGTTGCAGTGGTACGACACGCTGCAAGTGTCGGCGACGCCGCTCGTGCCGGAGGACAGCGGCTCTGATAAGGATGTGCAGCCCGCGCGCGAGGTGGCCGTTGTCGCTGATAACACGCAGGGTAGCTTCCCCGACGACGCTTTTGCTGCCAACGACGTGGAGCACGAGGATGCGGTTCGCAAACAGCGCGTGTGCCGCAAGCGTGCGGTTGATTCAGCGTTCAAGGCCCGCCAGAGCTCCCGTCTCGCGGAGAAGGAAGCGCCGTAGTTCGTCTCCATCCTCTCCAAGGCCAAAGCCGTCAAGGCTTCTCGCTACGACCTCTCGTGTGGCTCGCCGCGGCTGCGTGCTGCGGCTGAGGCTGCTGGCTTCGGTCGTACCACTGCAACAGAAGCGTCTGAAGGTGCTTGCGGTGTCGTCCCCGATGCCGTCGTCGATACCGCGGCGGTGCCCTCCCCTTCAGCATGATGACGCACAGCGTCTGCGCGGCCCCCCAGCTTCGGTTGCACCTCTCTGTGGGTGCAGCTCGTGGCTGCTGGCCGATGCTCCTCCCTTGCGTGCTTAGTATCTGCTTCTGCTCCGTCCGCTGTGTTGGCACCCCCCTGGAGCTGTTTTCCACCTTTTTCTTTGTTTTCTTTCCTCTCTGGCCTTATGCCACTGTTTGAAGCTGCACGCCTCTGTTTTTTTTTTGCCTTGTACCCCGGTGCTTACCATGTGAATCAATGAATGGGCCTCTTTGTTTTTCTGTGGGCTCCTGGAACGTTCGTGGGCTTGGTGATAGCGATAAGTGCGACCATGTAAAAGCTGACCTGGCCTTTGCGCGGCCCAATTTAGTTGGGCTTCAGGAGTCGAAACTCGGGCCCATTTCTATCTCGAAAGCCGCCTCCTTCCTCCCCCCTCCCTATGTTCTCTCGAATCCGTTGAGGCTATCGGCGCATCGGGGGGGGGGGGGGGGGGGGGTTTTCTCAGCCTGCGATAGCTCCCTCTGTACGTTAGTCAACGCTTCCCCCTCGCGGCATATTCTCTCCGTAGATCTCTCGATCAACAACGACGATAGTTTGTTTCGCTTCACCAATGTCTACGCTCCCTGCGACGGCGCCAAGAAACTAGCCTTCCTCCGAAACCTTGCGACACACGATCCCGGTGATGACATCCCCTAGATCATTGCCGGTGACTTCAACCTCACCCGCCACCCGTCAGATAGAAATAATGCTAACTTCGCTACCTCGGAGGTGGAGCTTTTTAATGACGCGATTAATACCCTTGGGCTCTTTGAGCTCCCCCTTCGCGGCCGCAAGTACACCTGGTCGAACAAGCGGGCCACTCCCACTCTTATCCGCCTCGACAGGGTTTTCATTAATCATGCCTGGAATGTTCGCTTTCCCTCCTCCTCCTTGTCCTCTATCTCTCGTGACACCTCTGATCATGTGCCCCTTTTGGCCAAGATTTCCACCTCGATCCGTATGGGGGGGCTTCTTTCGGTTTGAGCCCGCCTGGGCCCTTCATCCTCGCTTCCGTTCCAGTATAGCTTGCGCTTGGAACTCCACCTACCGGGCAGATTCCACTGCACGGTTGGTTTCGCGCCTCAAGCTCTGCCGTTCCAAATGCAAGGAATGGGCAAGACGTGTTTCCCCTTGCTCCCAGAGGTAAAAGGACTGCCGTCTTCTTATCCAGCTCCTTGACCTCTTGGAGGAAGGGCGTCCCCTCTCCCCCCCCCTGGAAAACCTCCTTCGCTCCCTCACTATGGATGCTCTTCATCTCTCGATCAGAGAAAGGTCCCTGTATTGGCGGACTAGAGCCAAAGTTCGGTATGCCCTGGAAGGCGACGAGAACACCAAATTTTTCCATGCATCGGCGACTTGTAGGCTTCGACGTAACTCCATTCCGTCCCTCGTGGTTGATGGGGTGGGTACCTATGACCACCATGGTAAAGCTTCCATCTTGCACTCATATTACTCAAACCTTCTTGGGTCTGTGACTCCTTCTTCTTGGCGTTTCGACCTTTCCTCCCTCTACCCTAACGCTCTCCCGCTGAACGAGAGTCTTAGTGCAAGCTCTGAGGAGATTAAAAATGCTTTCACTACTATGAACAAGCTCTCCAGTCCCGGCCTGAATGGCTTCGGTCCCTCGTTTTTCGCTACGTTCTGGGCAACGGTCTCTCAGGACGTCCTTGGCATGTTCTCATCCTTCTATGATGGCACCATCGATCTAAGCCGGATCAATCGTGCCTTCCTGGTGCTCCTCCCAAAAATTGATGCTACGGTTCACCCGTCTCAATTTTGCCCCATTTCCCTCCAGAACTATGTCATGAAAGCCATCACCAAGGTGCTTATGACTTGGCTGCAGGCCACCATCCACGCGCTTGTTGATGCCGACCAAACGGGCTTCCTCTCGGGACGCCACATCTCCGAGAACATCGTCTATGTAGCTGACCTCCTCCGCTGCTGCCAATCCAGAAAGGCCCCCACCCTCGTCTTCAAAATTGACTTTCGTAAGGCCTTCGACTCGGTAAACTGGTCCAGCCTCCTAGCAATCCTTAAGACCCGGGGATTCGACGAGCGTTGGTGTCTCTGGATGGAGCGTATTCTTGATACGGGGCACACTGCAATCCTCTTAAACGGCGTCCCGAGATGCTGGATTCGGTGTCGAAATGGCCTTCGTCTGGGCGACCCCCTATCCCCATACCTCTTCATCATCGTGGCTGATGTGCTGCAACGCCTGATTCGCAATGCTTGGGCCTCTGGAACCATTGCCCACCCCCTTTCCCCTGACACCCCGTGCCCAGTCCTCCAATACGCCGACGACAACCTTATCCTCTGCAAAGCCTCTACGGAGGCTGCTGCCTGCCTTAAGCAGGTTCTGGACGACTTCGCCTTAGCCACGGGGCTTGTTATCAACTTCCACAAGTCCTGCTTTATTCCCATGCACGTTGGGTCGGGCGACGCCGCGTCCATGGCGACTTTCCTTGGGTGCCCCATCTCCTCCTTCCCTCAGCCCTACCTAGGGCTGCCGCTCTCGCCCACCAAACTTCCTGCCTCTGCTTTTGCCCCCTTGTCCTCTCCTTTGATCGTAGGCTTTCTGGCTGGCGTGCGCATCTTCTGTCCTCTGGGGGTAGGCTTGTGTTGTGTAATGTTGTTCTGAAAAATCTCGCTACCTATTACATGTGCACGTATTTGCTTCCGCGTGGTGTTCTTGAGAGTATTGATAAGAGGCGACGTGCTTTCTTCTGGACCGGGAAGGATTCCTGTTCTGGTGCTCGTTGTCTTATCGCTTGGGATAAAGTTTTGTTGTCTAAGCAGGAGGGCGGCTTCGGCATCAAGGATCTCCACCGGCAGAACAGGTGCTTGCTCCTCAACGTTGTCCATAAATTACACCAATCTAACCCCCTGCCCTGGAAAACTTGGTTCTACTCTCACACAGGTCGTGACTTGGGGGATTTCTCCGCCTCCCCCTCGTTCCTGGAGAAGATCGTCGCTGAGTGTCTTCCCCTCTGCTGTGCCATCACCAGGGCGACAGTGGTGGACGGCCACTCCACGTCCTTCTGGATGGATAAGTGGCTCCCCGGGGATATGCTTGCGACGCGCTTCCCCGCCCTTTTCTCCCACGGCACCCGCCGCCATGCCTCGGTGGCCACGGTGGTCTCGCAGGGGCTGGGCCTGCAGACTCGCCTTACTGCCGCGGCGGAGTCCGAGCTCCTTGTGATTCGCCGCTTCATCGACGGCACCTCACTTCGAGGAGGACCTGATCGCCGCGCCATCGACTCTCCCTTGACCCCCAGGTTCTCCTCGCGCGAGGCCTACCGCGCCCTCTCGTCGGTGCGCCCCTTCGACACTACCGCACGCTTGACCTGGTCCCTCCGGATCCCTACCAAGGTCAAGATCTTCGCGTACCTCGTCGACATCGACCGCCTGAGCACTCGGGTGAACCTCTTCTACAAGAGTTGCGCCCCCTCCGACATATGTGCCGCCTGCACCTCCCCTGAGACTGGGAGGCACCTGTTCTTCGACTGTCACGTTTCTGCGGCGATCTGGGGTCGGCTGGATGTCCCAATCCCAGCGGGCAGTTTCTCCATCTAGGACCTTCCGGCACCTCCACCGTCACCCCCCGGCGCTTGGCATTTTGGGGTGGCGGCGATCCTCTGGTCCATTTGGAAGTCCCGCAACGACCTCGTCTTCAACAGGGTGACCCACTCCACCTCCTCGACTCTCCGGAAGGTGTGCGACGACCTGGCCCTTTGGAGATGGCGGCTTCGCCCCGCTGATCGCACATCACTCGATGGCCTGCGGGCCTTCCTTCTTGCTCGAGCGGTTGCTTGACACTCTCTCCCCCCTGTATATCTCACCCTTGTACATGGACCGACTGCTTGGCCATTTTCGGGAATGAATAACAAGCGGTGGGGTTCCCCCCCCCCATCCACCTCGAAAAAAAAATTATATCTTATATTTGAGCAGGTTAACGGACGACTTGGAGGGATGCATCGTGCCTCTTCCCGCTCTATGTGACCATCGGTGCGATTTGCCGACTGGAAGCCATCGGACGGTGAGAGGTTAATTGAACCGGTCTGTCGTTATCGTTATATTCAACACGGTTTTGATCCACCATGGTTTTTGATTCAACATGCTGTCAAGGTGTACATCTTTCTACATTTTAGTTATGTATTTGGAGTTGTATGGCTTGATCATAGAACAACTTACACCTTTATGTTGCTGCTAATAATTTTTTAATAACTTGCGTAGTAATTTAGCATTAATACAACTGATACCTAATAAAACTTGTCAACAGTGTGAGTGTCGTTGTTAGTACTTCTTCCTTTGTGAAGGGGGATGCATCAGCTGGGTTTTGTTTGCAGAGTATAGAACTGTTACCTTATGCGCTCTCTCATCTTCTCTGATTAGACGGATGTTGTAGCATGTCTCTTTTGGTTAGTACAAGCTTTGCTGCCGCTAAACTCCACCATATAGCCTGGCAATTTATGTTGTCCACCGGCGAGCACAGCCGGTCTTGTCTCGCAAGTACGTGCCATGGTACTTACCCTCGCCTTTCTTTTCTCTTTTGTCTCTCCTCTCCCTTTTGTCGGCAACCCGTGGCCCGACTTTCGCAGGTTTGAGATGACGACGTTAGTGAAAGGACGAGATATCGCCTAGAGGATGGGTGAATAGGCGTTTTAAAAACTATTACGGATTTGGCTTGTAAGAATGCGGAATTAAACTAACGTTTATTTTACAAGCACAAAACCTAAATATGCTAGGCTCAACTAAGTGCAACAACAACAACTCCAGCTAAGAAAGATAGGCACAAGATATATGTAACACAAGTGATAGCAATATATAAGTACATCAAGCACGATGGCTATCACAAGGAAAGTAAACTCGTGTATAGAGATAATCGAGTCACGCGGAGACGAAGATGTATTCCCATGTTCCCCCACACAAGGTGAGGTACGTCACGTTGGAGAGTGCGGGCTACCAAGAAGGTCTCCCGAATGCCACAAAGGCTCACCTTCTTCTCCAAGCCAATACCACGAAGGTCAAAGGCCTTTCCCTTATGGCTAGCTTTTCCTCCACTCCGGAGATGGCAAGCTCCACAACCACTTCACAAGCTCCACGAAGGAGAATCCTGGGCCTCTTCATAATCTTCCACGAAGAGGTCACCGGAGCACCAACCGCCAATCCAACTAGGAGGTCACCCCTCCAAGAGTAACAAGCTCACGGTCTCTCACTCGAACAAATCGTAATAGAGAGCTCAACACTTATGCAAGGATGCAAAAGCAAGAACACCAAAGGTGTTCAAATCCCTCACACTCAAATCCCACCAAAGCAACAAGTGCTAGGGAGGAATTAGAGAGGAAGAACAATGGAGGAAATCAACAAATGACTCCAAGATCTAGATCCCAAGAGTTCCCCTCACAAAGAGGAGGAAAGGATTGGTGGGGTTGTAGATCTAGATCTCCTCTTTCAAATCCCTCAAGAATATGCAAGAATCATAGGAGGGATGGAGAGGAAGCAAGCTTTTGAGGTTCAACAATGGAGTAGGAGAGAGAGAGAGCAAATAGAATGGTTGGCCTTTTCTCCTCAAGGAGGAAGAAGGACAATTTATAGTCGAAGGGAGAAAACTAGCTGTTTGGGGAATTCATGCGACTCGTACCGGCGGTAAAACCGGCACCGCCGGTTCACACGTCGGAATGTTCCGGCGAGCAAACCGGCTAACCGAAACCACCGCCGGAAATCTCCAGCACACGAGACTGGACCGGTTCTGAAACCGGCACGTCGGTTCTCTCGCCGGAACGAGACCGACTCACCAGAACGAAACCGGTTTTGCCGGAACATCGTACTGGAACGTGTTTCGATGAAACCGGAACCATTTCGGCTCGCCGAGATATTCCGGCAGGAGAGCCGGCACCACCGGTTTCAGCGCCAAAATCGCCAGAACCCCTCAAACGCAGTTTTCTCGAAAGAACTTAACTTTGACAAAGTTCCCGAACTCCGATTGAGATGAAACCAATTTTGTTGGAAAGATAACGACGAATAGAACCCCAACAAAAACCCTCGGAGCTTAGAGCTCTTCTAAGATGAGCTGCTTTTTTTCTTCTTTCTGAAACAAATGACGTAGTGTAGGGGTCTATATTAAGATGTAAGGATAACGTATAAGAGGAGTACATATTTGGATGTATAGACAAAGGATACGAGCACGACAGCCTCTCTACTTACACAAAAGATCCATGAAAATATCTAATGAACATTGTTAGAGATGTATAGTCTTTCTTGTATATCCACATTGAATAAGGGTTTATGCACATTGTCACTCTTGTACATGTATTGGTCTTTGGCCCCTTGTGAATGTCACTTGCTTATTTCCAACATGGTATCAGAATCCAGCTAGGGTCTCTTAGTTCGCACGTTGCAACTCCGTGCTCTCCACCACCGCCATCGTTGCTCTTTCGGCTGGCCGTGTGCTGCTCTTCTCCCTTTAGAGTCGAGCTCGCTTTCTCCCGTTTCCGGCTGGAACAGATCGAGGTCCGCCCATCGCTATCCTCCACTGGATCCGGTTGCTACCCCTCGCCCAAGCTCGCCTTGGCAAGTCTCGCCCAAGGTCGCTACGGCTTTCCTCGTCCTCGTCTAGGACGATGATGCCCAGATCCCATCGGGCAGCCCAGTTCTGGCACCCCGACGGCTAATTCCTCCAATGTTTATGTCATCTAGTTGTTAGCAAAATTAAGAAATTATAAATTTCGATATATTATGCAAAATGACATCATGTTTTGGTAAAACAGCTTTTCTGGTTTCATACGACCCCGATAAAAATAATTATATCAAAATGTATCTACGCAAAATTTTATATCCAATTTTTTTTTAGATTCCTCAAATTCAAAACGGAAATAGGACTTTTTCAGGTTTTAGATTTCGGGGGCAAAAAAATTTCAAAAAAAAGTATAGCTAACCTTCCCTCCATCAAAATTCAAAGTGGACGGCCCCACTACCCTCTTATCCACCTCCCTCCTCCATAGATTCCTCTCCTCCCTCCTCTTCTCCCCCTCCTCTCCTCCATCCTCTCCTCCCCATCCTCTCCCCCATTCTCTCCTTCTCCTCCTTTCCTCCTCCTCTTCTCCTCCAACCACTCCGATGCCCCTTCCTCTTCTCCGGCCGGCCTCCTCTCCTCCAAAAACTCCGGCACCCCTACCTCCTCTTATCCATCCTCTCCTCTCCTCCCTCTCTTCTCCAACCTCTCCCACGGTCCAAACTAAAAACGAGCATCAAAATGGTGCTAGATGAACGAGACAAATAATTTGGAAAACAAAAATAAGCAAAAGAACGAGTAAAAAAATCATGAAAAATATGGTGCTAGATCTAGATCTAGATCCAGATCCAGATTTCAAAATTTTACTAGTGGCGCTCCTTTTTGGGTTAGTAGCGGTGCACCTTTTTTGGTTCGTAGTGGCGCAACTGGTATATGGGATTACCAGTGGCGCACCACATGGTGTGCCACTACTAACCCTTAGCAATGGCATTGTGCTGAGCTTTTTAGGTGCGCCACTACTGAACTTTTTAGGTGCACCACTGCAAGCCTTTTTTTTTCTAGTAGTGAACTATGCTGAGTTTGCCGGCTTCATGCGCATTCATATGCGCGGTCTTCGACTCTGAGGTTTTCTCACTGGCAAGGTCTCCTGTCCACCGCGCCCTGCTGCTCTTATGGCTGTTACACCTCCCATGTCATAGGTCCTTGCTGCTGATGCTTCCCAGGCTACTAAGGATGCAACCAAGACTGCTACAGATGAGGCTTATGATCAGCATGTATTTTCCCACTCAGATGCCCTTGGTGCCTGTTGATGATCTAGCCACTTATACTCAGTGGTGTGATGAGGATGTCAAGGTTGTTGAAGTTCTTTTTTGGAGTGTTCAACCTCAGTTTGCTTATGAGTTTATGAGCCTTAGTACTGTCTATAAGATGTAGCTAGTCTCACCTTCGTGACGGCTATCAACCCTCTGGTGATTCTCTCTATTTATCAGTGGTACGTCAGGAACATGAGCGGTAAACTTTCCGCTAGAATGTTGATGATGTATTCGTATACGACGCCGACCTCAAGGTCGAGTAGAAGTCCTCTCGTACAACGTGGAGTGCCGCAAGTCTAGCACCTTGTAGTTTTGCACACGTACGGTGCTGAACAACGCTCCCGGCTCCGTTCCAACGAAGTTGCGGAAGTAGATCTTCCGGATCCAGATCCCAGTAGCGTTCCCTCGTACTTGGTAGGGTTGTCTCCCTCCCTGTGCATGTGCAGTTCTTCGGAGAACCGCACGGAGAGAAAAAACTAGAGAGAGATTTCTTTATTTAATTATGTATTTTTCTCCTCCCAATTGGCCACTATATATAGATATCACTAGTGGAAAACGGACATTCAGTCCCGGTGCATTTGGGGCTTTAGTCCCGGTTTTGCAACCGGGACTAAGCCTTCGGGATTAAAGGTCTCCCCCTTTAGTCCCGGTTCAAAAATAAACCAGGACTAAAGGGTCCTCCATGTGGTGCGGCCAGGAGGCTCGTGGTGGAGGACCTTTGGTCCCGGTTCGTCATACGAACCGGGATTAAAGGGTCTCTGCCGCGTCAGAGGAACTGGCCGTTTCTCTGCCGCTGCAGAGGTTTAGGGTGGAGTAGCGTTTCTCTGCCGCGGCAGAGAAACTGCCGCGACAGAGTTTCAGGGTTTTATGTTATTCATTCAAATCTGCAATGCATACATCATTCAAGAAACCACAACATCGCCATGAATATATAGACATCGTCATGAAATACAGTACACGTAATGCATGTTTACAATATAAAGTCGATTCTCTTTATCATCTCTATTTTGTATCTCTAATGTCATATATGAACTCACGATGGTATGCTCCAGTTGGAGCTGTGACCTCCCTAACTAAGAATCCCGCAATTTCCTCTTGAATTGCTTGTATGCGATCCTCCGTTAGGAGAGAGTTCCGCACGCGTTCCATCTAATTTGAAAAAAAAATATCAATATATATGAATGAAACTCAATACAATTGGTGGTAATAAAATATGATTGTGAAATATTGTTCACGTACATGAAGGGCATGTAAAATCTTTTCCGGCTCCCGGTGACAGGCCATCTCGCGAATGAACTCGCAGACGTAGTATCCACATAAGTTATTCTCGGGTTCCTGCTTCAAACACTTTACGAAAAATAGTTCGATCAAACTAATAATCAAGCATGATAATGCATGGTAATGAAACAAAAAAACAAAGAGATTTGCGGGCATAGCTATAGTACTACTTACAGGATGATCTTTAAATGTAAGCTCCGGTTTCCATTCACCCCTAGCAGTCTTGATGAACCGTTTCCAAGCCCTGCCCGGCAAAGAAAAAAAATGAGTAAATGAGTTATTAATTAGTTGATATCATGAAATGAGAACAGAAGATGCCGAACAGAAGATACCTCTGGAGCATGGCACCCAGGTTCGCCCATTGCCCATGCTCTTTACGTTTCGATTCCATGACAAGTACTACTCCTTTGTCAAGTTGAATGATTAGGAGAATATAGTGGAAGCTGCACATGCATAACTCACCGGATTAGTTAGACTTCACATCGAGTAAGCGAAATCGAATGTATGTAAGACAGTTATAACACTCACTCGAAGTTGTAAGGAAAGAATATTTCCGATTTGTTTTCTTGCTTCTGTAAAAACCTTAGCAAGTTTTCCTCTATGTCCTTGGGGAATTTGTTTACCGTAACTTCATGAACGGTGTTTGGGTCAATGAACCCAATGTCATAGAGTCCGCCTCTTTTGCATTCGAGCATCTTCATTCTGCATAATATATAGCGTATAAAAGAATATAGTGAGGACAATTGTTAGTGCATTGAACGAGCTGAGCTAGAGACTTAATTACATAAATAAATCACTTACAGACAGTAGCAACTCATGAGAGTTTTGTCGAGGGTGTCTTGATTGAATAACTGAAATAGTTCTTCAAACTCAATGTTTATCTCCTCGTTTCCCCGGAAGTAATGCTCATCTTTAATTCCCACTATGAGGAAGGCCTCCGAGTTAGTAGAGGCTTGCATGTACCAGTCATGCAATTTTCGCATTTGAGTTTGTAGAAGCGGGAGCTTGTCATTACTGACGAGAGGCAGACCGTATTTGTATTTGTATGTGGGTTCAGCCATGGGGAAGTAGTTATCGTACTGAACGGTTGCTCCAAGATGTCTAGCCGACCGTTCGATCAATTCTCTAGTCTCCGGATCATCATAGGGGTGCACGACCAAGGGGGGTAGCGATTGGTTTTCCTGTTGTCCGAGCTGGGCAATTGTTCTCCCTGTTAAGGGTCTACTTCCATACTTTCTCTTGTAATCCGCTCTAGAGGACTGTCCAAGAGAGCGGTCATAATCAGTTGCCAACTCAGCTTGCTTTGCTCTCGTCTCGGCAAAGTGCCTCACTGTATTCGGTGGTATAAACAGCTTTGGCTGAGGCTTCTTCGGTGCAAAATGCTCCTTCGCCTGGGCCTTTATGATTCCATCGGTTTGCTCATCAGTCCTCTCGTACGGTAACAACTCAGGAGTCTTAGACCTCTTCGGAGCTGATGATCTCTTCTTCGGGGCAGTCTTCCTCTTTTGCCGATTCTGCTTAGGTAGCACAGCCGACGGAGTGTCCTGACGAGGAGGAGGCGGCGGAGTATGCTCACGCGGAGGAGACTGCGGAGGCGGTGGAGACGGCGGAGGCGGCGGAGAATGAGCTGGAGGTGGCGTGCTTGGCTTCGACCCTGGAAACACAATGTATTCCTTTCGCCATAGAACGGTGGTTCTAATGGCTTCTCCTAGTTCAGTCAATTCCCTATCTTCACCTGCATGATGGTCAAGCATCACCGGCTCATATCCTGCCATCACTTCATCCACCCCCACAACAGCATAGCCATCTGGAACCGGACGGGAATGGTAAGTTGTTGTAGGTAAGACATAGCCGACCACCGCCTTCAAGGATATGTTCACAACTTTTACATGCAGCTCACAAGGACGGCTCTCTGTGATATCATCCACGGGGTAGCGAGGAGCCAACATCACCTGATCATCACCTGCGTCGAGCTGCGTGGAAGCCACGCTGCTTTTTCGGTGCTGAGATTGCTGCGGGTCGATAGCAGGATCTTCATGCTGCCCTGAGATCGCTGGCTAAGTGACAAGGTATTAACTTGTCAATGCCTACAAGTTGTAGACTAGGGTTTTCGTGGAAGTAGAGGGCAAGTAGATCTCGAGGGTTTCAGCCGGAAAAGTACTTGACTGCTAGAAAACTAGGGTTATGTTGACAATAGAATCGATGATCTCTTTGTCCCTCGACTCCCCCTTATAAAGGAGGCGGAGCCGAGGGTTTCGTATTACACAAGGTTACAGATTCCGGGGGACTCTCTGAGTTCGACCCGTAAAGTTACAAATCTCTTTATTCCTAATACCACTATCTTTTCAAACTATCTCTTAACTAGGCTTCCGAGCTTCATAAACTTCGGGTCGTGGGCCTTCAATAAATCCCGGGTACCATATTCGGCATGCCCATTGGGGATGCCTATGTCAGTAGCCCCCGAGATTTTACTTGAATCGAAGAATCAGGGAAAATCTCCATCATTACAATTAACACCTGATTTCTTCGAGTTATCAATTGCCTTTCATAAATCTATCATATATTGTACAGGGATAATGGTAATTGGGGCTGGTTCATCTGACGGATCAGGTACCAGTTAACTGCTCTCGTGGCAATCCCACAAATACCTACTTCAAGATCAAGTCCTTGGACATGATCTCGGTATACTGGCGTAGTTTCGACATGTGCCGCTTAAGGTCTTACCATATGCCGAACTCCAGTCGCGTTTTATCGGGTACCTAACGCGTCCGTTAGGATTTTTCTTCGCATCTGTTGATACGGAAAAAAAGTAGCAGAGCGCATTCTGGTGCGATGCCACGCCGCGCAGGACGGGTCCTGGGGTCTTACCTTCGCAAAGTACTGCGGCATTCAGAGATTAAATCACGACTGAGGCGCTCTGAGAATATATTGTCGAGTGCCTTTTTCGGCTGCTGGAATAGCACATTTGTCCGAGTCATATGATGACTGTATATTTTTTTTATCTTGTCCTCCCGATGGGAGTATATGAAGAGTTATATCGTAACTCGAAATATGCTCATCATGACTTCCTCAATTTCATCGGGTACACGAACAGCGTTCCCGATGGGAGTAGCCCCCGAGGCTACAGCCAAGTGCTTGTACTTGGTTGTAGGCTCACCTTTTTAGTCTCTCAATCGCTATATTGTCGACTTTTTCCGGTGTTTCCATCTTTATCGGGTGCGCGACCAGCGCTCCCGATGGGAGTAGCCCCCGAGGCTACAGTCGAGTATTTATACTTGGCTGTAGGCTCAACTTTCCTATCTTTGCCAAATCTTGCATATCAAACTTTCTTCAAAAAGTAGCCCTCGAGCATTTGAACAAAAACTTGTATTTGATCAAAGGCTCCCGAAATTGTTTCGTCTGTATCACAAGAACTCCTTTGTCGCCAAACTTCGAAGAACTGAAGTCGAAATGTCCCAATTGGTGACACCAATGCTGACGATAGCCACGATCGCTGTGTTGGGAAGGTGCGAGTTCTGTTCTTTGACTGACATGCGGGCCCTTACCACTGCGTCGTTTGACACGTTACGCAAGTGGGGGCACACGTCCTCCACTTTCCCTGGCACGCGCGCTGTAGCACCTGTCTAGTTACTTCATAGTAAAAAGACCACTTTACCCATGGTCACACGTGTAGGGCGCTGGATCTAATTCTCCATCATCTAACGGCACGACGGTTGAATGGCTCAATATAAATATTCATCATCTTCCTCAGAAATCCCCTTCGCCGCGCCGCACTTCTATCCTCTCTCTCCAAAGCTCCCATTGCAAACACCAAGCTCCTGCGCCCGTATTCCTCCTCAATCTCTCCAGCGCTCACTTTGATGCCACCGCGGGCAAGACTCACAGGGCACACCGCTCCAGAGACCACCATGGCGACGGAAAGCTTCGAGATCTCCGGATGGGAGAGATCCAAGATCTCCAACCAGGACGTCAACATGCTGAAGAAACTCGGGCTGACCAAGAAGGAAGAAGGACTGCTCTTCCCTGGGGAGGAGAGCTTCCCAACACCTCGCATCGGCTATCGGGTAACATTTGTCGACCACCTCATCCGCGGCCTGTCTCCCCCCATCCACGAATTTCTCCGTGGATTGCTTTTTGTTTACGGGCTGCAGCTACATCAGCTGACTCCCAATTCCATCCTCCATATCTCCATCTTCATCACCCTCTGTGAGTGCTTTCTCGGGACCCATCCGAATTGGGCCCTGTGGAAACGCATTTTTTACATTCGCCGCAACAACTCCCACAACACCAACTACAATGTAGGGGGTGTTGTTATCTGTGTCCGCCCTGATGTCGATTATTTCGACGTCAAATTCCCCGACTCCGTCCAAGGGTGGCGCAAGAGGTGGCTATACATCCGCGAGGAGTACCTTGACTCGCAGGAATACAATATCGAGGCCTTCAATGGTGACGCAAAAATCCTTCGACGTCGTTCATGGGACGCGGAAGCTACTGAGGTGGAGAAGATGGCGACAGATGCGCTGATGAAGCGTATCCGTGAACTTCAGAACACCCGCGGTAAGGAACTGTCGGGTGTTCAAATTACTGCGCACTTTCTCAGGATTAGGGTGCAGCCTCTACAGGCTCGCAAAAACCCTCTGTGGCTATATGCTGGCGAGAAAGATGTCGACCGCATATCCAAAGACCTCCCTGTGAAGGATTTGGAGAGGCTTATACGACGTTTTTCGTCGCTGAGCAAAAAGGATTCAGTTCCAACCTCCTGACGTGTGGAGCCATACAGCAGCACCAACGCTCTCCCCAAAGTAAGTAACTTGCCTCTCGAGTTTATGTTTTTCGACTGCTATCTTGGTTAACTTGCTTTGTCGACCTTGATTCAAATTTCGACTGTTATCTTGCTATCTTACTGCCTCGCTATCGACCTCTGTCCTTAACTGTCCTTTGCTGTTGGTATTTGTTATGCAGAACCACCAAGTCATCTCTTCTCTGCCTCCCCTACCTGAAGGTGGGGAGGTCGATGAACGAACCGTCGTTACCGACGATTCTTAGGGCCCTTCTCGCCCTGAGAGTGAAGTCGCGGGATCTCACAAATCCGCGGCTTCCTCTGATAAAGAAACAGAATCGGAAGCTTCGAAATCTGCACACTCACCTCCTTCCGCTGCTTCTCCAAAGAACAAAAGGAAAAGAGGTGAAATTGAAGATTCCGGCACCTCCAAACCCAGCGGGTCACCTGTCGAGGAAGCTTCCCCCGAAGAGGAGGGTGCCTTCGATCCTTACGCTGATGCCCTCATTAGCTCGTAAGCTACCCTGCCTTCTTTTTCTTTTTATATATTGCTTGAATATTCTCATACTATCTTTTATGGACAGTGGCGAAGAAGAGGAAGAACCCGCTGCCAATGTGACTGCTCCGACGAGCACGTCGCAAACTTTAGTTCTTTCGGAAACTCGCCGTGTGACGGAGGAAACCTCGCCTCCTCATCAGAACTTGGAAATGCCGACTCCTGTCGCCAGCCCCCGAGCCCCTTCGCCGAAGAGAGCGAGGATTGAACTTGGCGAAGAACAAGGCTTCTTGGCCGGGAGTTCGTCGACTCCTTCCCTGGATGATGTAAGTACCCTTACAGCTATTTTGTGTCTTTTGTCGAGTTTTCCCCTCAACCTTTCTACCACCTTTCTTTCTACAGCCTCTGATGAAGCACTTCATCAGTCTCGGTACTCAATTTATTGGGTACCGTGACACTGTCGAAGACTTGAAAAGTAAGCCTTCATACAATTGAGATGTTTTTACTCGTCATCGAGTAGACTATATTGCAGTTTTTGACTTGACTTTCTTGCCTTGTTTCCTTCCGTTAGAGGCTCTCGCCAAAGTCAACAAACGCGCTGATGATCTCGCCGCCAATCTTGAGCAGAGCGAAAAAGCTCGCAAGAAGGCCGAACAAGACGCTGCCTCTGTTGGAGATCTTCGAAAGAGACTCCACCAATCTGAAACTGCTTTAAGCGAGAAGACAACTCAACAGATTGCACGTGAAGAGGCTATCATCGGCCGCCTTGAATCGCAAAATCGGCGTTTTGTCAGTAAGTTCACTAATCACTTTGCTCGAGTCCCTTCCAAGATTTACCCTCCTTATATTTGTTGATAACCCGGACTTTGTTTCAGCAGGAAAAATGGGTCAAGATTTTGAACTGCAGGAGCCTGAAGGGGACCATCTTCTTGACGCCCTTTCCCTCCTTGAAATTCACGGGGATCTGGCGCGCCGCAGTATTGCTGATGCGCGGACCGCGTTTACGCGCCTCTTCCCCTACTTCTTCCCGAAGAAAAAACAACCAGACGCCTTCTCCGATCTTGCCAAACATTTTATCCCTGAGGAAGATCTTGGATTGGCTTTCCGGCAGGAGAACTTGAAGATTGGCGTTGAGGGTACCATAGCTTTGGTTGCCGAGAGCCAGCAGAACGTCGACTGGGCGAGAGCTGGTGAGACGAAGAGGATGAACAAGGAGAAGTGGCAGTCCCTGATTAAGGCCGCCAAGCCGCACTCAAAGAAGATTCTCTCTTTCCTCGGATACAAGCCAGCTGACATAGGCATCCCAAATGGGCCTGCCGAAGATAGTACCCGGGGTTTACTGAAGGCCCACTACCCGAAGAATAAGAAGATTCGGAAGCCCAAGATGTTATTAAGGAAAGCTAGAGTTGTAATAGAAAGGGTTATTTGTAATCTTACGGGATGAATTAGAAACCGTCCCGGACTCTGTAACTTGTACAACACGAATCCCTCGGCTCCACCTCCTATATAAGGGGGAGTCGAGGGACAAAGAAGGTATCGAATCATTGTTTACAAACCCTAGTTTTCATAATCGTCGAGTACTTTTCGGCTGAAACCTTCGAGATCTACTTACCCTCTACTTCCAACTAAACCCTAGCCTACAATCCATAGGCATTGACAAGTTAATCCTTTGTCAATTGGCGCCGTCTGTGGGGATTAGAGGCGTAAGGATCTGATTTCGATGGCACGTTCAAGATCTTCGGCATCATCAACCGCAAACAACGCAATGGATCGATGTAAACAGATCGCTGCTGGTCTTGTCGATTTTGTTCCTCACCCACCCTCCCGTTTGGATGCATATGCGTATCTGGCGGAGCCTATGGAGATGACGTTCGGAAGGTTTCGCTTTCGCGTCGAGAAGGAAGGATCGCGCCGTGTCGAAATTCCGATTTCGTCGGGATCGTCGGCCGTCGATTCTGATTTTTTAAGCTATACATCGTCAACCGAATCAGGAGACGAAGAAACTTCGTCGACATGCTACGTCAGCACCAGGGCAAGAGAGAAACTCACCAAGATCTTTAGCGACATGTCCTTCGAGTCGTCTGCGGACTCCAATATAAGCAGCGATTCTGACAGTGTCGACAGTCTCGATTTCATCGACAAATCCATTGCTATGGGAAAGGTCTTCGCCAGTCTACGCGACGGCGTCACCAATCTCGACAAAATAGAAAAAACAAAATATCATCAGATCTACGCGATCGGAGAAACAAGTCGACCTCAAGAGGAGACATCAGAAAACTTCGACGAGGCGGGAAATCCGTTCGTCGATCCCGCGGATCTCACGCGAGGCCTAGGGACAAAATATATCGGCACGACGACGCGAGAGATGGTGCGATTTCCGCAGGCAGTGTGGGATCGAGTGGAGAGAGCCATTAATGGCACAGAGCCGATGACCGTAACAGCGACGCCAGAGGAACTACAGGCATATCAATATAGGCTCGCGCGTACTAGGCGAGAACTTGAAAAACAGAAGATCGCGCTAGACAGGAGGCAAGAAGTAGCATCAGCGTCAAGTAGGCGAAGAGCGGAACAGAGTCGACAATCAGGAACTTCGGAAAGCAATCAAAGAGGAGCTCGCAACAGGGCAAGATCTCGTTTAAACAACATACCCGAAGCTGAGAGGGAGCATCTGGTCCAAAACCTCGACATGTCCTTTATGTCGATAGACACGAGGGGGAACATTATTCCTAAGACACCAGAAGCGGGGTATATGGCGACGCAAGCTTTTATCCTCGCGTCCAAACCACCCGCCGGAGATCCAAGAGAGGCATTGTACAATATGGCTATGGCAGGAGTTGGAGCTATGGGAGCAGCGTTTGCATCCACACCTCCCGAAGGAGCAGCAAGGCAAAATAGTCCACGACCTGCCGGCGGCAACGGCAGCCCCCGAAGGACCAAGTGGAGCAAGAGACACGGCAGCACAAGCAAGGGTCGATAGAGCGCGGCAAAGCAGAAGGGAACATCGGCAATCCCCGGAGCTTAACGACGAGGATATGTGTGGTTTGCCGTGCTTCACGAGGAGAGTCCGAAAAACTCGAGTCCCTTCAGGATTTAAGTTACCTGACAACTTCAAGAAATTCGACGGCCTTCAAGATCCAGAGGATTGGCTAGTTGATTATCTCGAGACAGTGAAGCTCACAGGAGGAACTAGGGCAACAGCTATGCAAAGCATCCAAGTACACTTGAGTGGAGCTGCACGATCTTGGATAAAGAAACTTCCTCCAGGATCTATTGATAGCTGGGAAAGCTTCGAGGACGTGTTCATCAAGAACTTCAGGTCCACCTGCAAGAAGCCTGCATCACTAGAGGAGCTGAGGTCGTGTCGACAAAAGCATGACGAATCAATGAGAAAATATATCCAAAGGTGGAATATCATCAAAAACTCGGCAGAAAATATATCTGACGAGAGAGCGATAGATGCGTTTGTCGCAGGAGTCAGGCGTGGAGATTTCGTCGAGGACTTGGGAAGGACCAACCCAAAGACAGTATCCGCATTAATGGAAATAGCAAACAAATGGGCAGATGGAGAAGATGCTGTCCACAACAAACGACACAGGTCACCAGAGGAGGACCGTGGTCGAAATTTTCAAAATAGACGATGTTTTCCTCGACAGTACTCGAGTTACGACACTCCTGGCCAAATATCGGCTGGTTTTCGAGGAAATAGTGGGGGAAGCAATAGAGATGATCATCAAAGAAGCAATGAGCAACGAGGCGACAATAGAGATGATTCCCGATATAATAAGCAAAATAGTGGACCAAGGTTCCAGCGACCATATATATCTCCCGAAGATATGATGAATGGACCATGCCAGATGCATTTCTATCTCGACAATAACGGGAAGAGGCAGTCAGGACACCTGCATAAGGATTGCCGAAATTTCCAAGCAATGTTGAGGTTCGCAGGGCAAGCCAACGCTCAAGCAGTAAATAGAAATCCTCAAGGACCAAGGAGTGAGATCCACCTACCACCTCCTCCCGCGATTACAGACGACAATCGACATCAGCTCAGAATAGCGGCAGCACCTCCACCACCGCCGTATGTTGATCCTAACTCCAACGGAGCGGTGTCGATGATTCAGAAAGGAAGGCCATCCAATAGAGCTCAGAAAGTAATATCACGACAGGTGTTTATGGCAGAAAAGATGCCCCCACCAACAGTCGAGTATCTTAATTGGTCAGGGCAAGATATTGGCTTCACCATAGCAGATCATCCGCAGCAAGTTCCTCGACCAGGACAATCAGCACTTATCTTACCAGCAGTTATTGCGGGATTTGATGTTTCCCGAGTATTCATAGACGGCGGCAGCAGCTTAAACCTTATGTATGCAGATACATTAAGGAAGATGAACATATCCTTAGCAAACTTGAAACCAACAGACACAAGGTTCCACGGTATCACGCCAGAGAAGCCGAGTTATCCGTTGGGAAAAATCAATCTCGACGTTCAGTTTGGGACCCGAGAAAATTACAGAATAGAAAAATTGGAGTTCGAAGTCGTGGATTTCCCGTCACAATACCACGCCTTGTTGGGACGACCGGCATATGCCAGGTTTATGGCGGTACCACATTACACGTACTTATTATGGAGGTTGCCTGGACCTAATGGACCAATTACAGTCAAGGGCAGTTTCGCGTTAGCTGATAAATGCGACAAGGATTTTCATCGACTGTCAGAAACTTTCGGAATGCAAGCTGAATACATGGCGTCAAGGCTCATGACTGATTATGATGTATTGCCAGATGTAGGGAGACCTCTCAGGGAGCCAACCTTTAACACTACCAAAGATTCCAAGGAGGTGCAGATTCACCCGACAGATCCAAAGAAAACAACGTCCATTGCCACTAACATGGACCTCGCATAGGAAAGCGCGCTCGTCGAGTTCCTCCGTGAGCACTGGAAAATCTTCGCATGGTGTCCAGCTGACATGCCAGGAGTACCCAGGGAACTTGCCGAGCACCACTTAAATGTGGATCCAATTGCGAGACCAATCAAACAACCCTTGCGGCGTTTCTCGGAACCAAACCGCAAAGCTATGTTATCAGAAATTGATCGACTCAGAGAAGCTGGATTCATCAAAGAATTACATACAGAAGCCACGTGGGTAGCTAACCCAGTGTTGGTGCCGAAGAAAAACACTAAGGTCCTTCGCATGTGCGTCGACTTTACGTGTCTCAATAAACACTGTCCAAAGGATCACTTTCCCCTCCCGAGGATCGATCAAATTATCGACTCCACGGCTGGATGTGAACGTCTTTCCTTCCTGGACGCATATTCTGGTTATAACCAGATCAGATTGAAAGAAGAAGATGAAGTAAAAACAGCGTTTATTACACCTTACGGCGTGTTTTGCTACAAAACAATGCCCTTTGGTCTAAAAAATGCGGGAGCAACTTATCAGAGGATGATGCAGAAGTGTTTGGCGACACAGATTGGGAAAAACGTGCAAGTATACATCGACGATGTCGTCATAACATCAAAAAAGGGAGCAACATTGATCGAGGACCTCAAGGAAACCTTTGACAACCTCGACAAATTTTGTCTCAAGCTGAACCCGACGAAGTGTTCTTTCGGCGTCTCTGCAGGAGAACTTCTCGGGTTTCTAGTTTCAGCAAGAGGGATTGAAGCTAATCCAGAAAAAATACAAGCTATAGTAACAATGCGGAAACCAACAAAGCTAAAGGAAATACAGCAACTAACTGGGCGAGTCGCAGCTTTGAGCAGATTCGTCGCCAGGTTAGGAGAAAAGGCGTTGCCGTTCTATGCCTTGATCAAGCAAGGAGAGAAGTTCCAATGGAACGAAGAGGCAGACAGAGCTTTCGAGGACCTCAAGCGCACAATTTCGACACCACCAATCTTGGTGGCACCTAAAGAAAAGGAACCTTTGCTGTTATACATTGCGGCCACACCTCAGGTGGTAAGCACAGCACTTGTTGTCGAAAGAGAGGAAGAAGGAAAAATTCATGGAGTACAGAGGCCAGTATACTTCATCAGCGAAGTTTTATCACCTTCAAAACAGCGGTATCCTCAGTACCAAAAGCTAGCATATGGAGTGTTTACAACCGCAAGAAAATTGCGCCACTATTTTTCGGCGCACCCGATAATAGTGGTCAACGAGGCGCCTTTGTCCAATATACTAAACAACCCAGAAGCTACGGGTCGTGTCTCCCTTTGGGGAATAGAGCTTTCCCCTCGGGACATCACGTATGAAAAAAGAAAAGCAATAAAGTCACAAATTCTACCAGACTTCATTGCAGAGTGGATGGAGTTACAAAATACAGGACCACCGGATTTATCAAGAACTTGGACTATGAATTTCGACGGGTCCAAGAGATTAGAAGGAGCTGGAGCAGGCGTGATACTAGTATCACCTGAGGGCGACAAGTTGAAGTATGTCTTAAGGATGACGTTCCCAAACGCATCTAACAATGAGGCAGAATATGAAGCCCTCATACATGGGATGAAGATGGCAAAGGCTTGTGGCGCAACGCGACTAAAAATATTCGGCGACTCGCAATTAGTGGCTCAGCAAGTCATGAATCAATGTGATGCAGTGAATGATAGTATGATAGCATACAAGGAAGTTTACAATGAGCTAGAGAAGCTGTTTGATGGATGCGAGGTAAATCATATCAGCAGGCTGAGTAATGATGAAGCCGACGTTCTCGCAAATATCGGGTCGCAATGTCTCGCGATCCCACCAGGCGTATTCTGGGAGGAAATAGCCGAGAGATCTACAAAGTCGAAGAAACCAAAAAAGAAGGAGAAGGACAAGAAACCCGCGGGGGCTGCCAAAGAAGCACCAGAAGAAGAAGAAGAGGAACAGGACTTAGTAATGATGGTGCAAATTCCATGGATGCAAGCGTTCATATCATACATCCTAAGAAAACAAGTACCCGATGATCCAGTTGAGGCAAGGCGAGTTATCAGGCGTTCTAAAGCGTTTACTGTGGTCAAAGGGGAGTTATATAAACGAAGTATTTCGGGTGTGCTACAAAGGTGCGTCACACCTGAAGAAGGAAGGATAATCTTGAAGGATGTACACGAAGGAATATGTGGTCATCATGCAAGCAGCCGAGCTATAGCAGCCAAGGTTTTCAGAGCAGGATTTTATTGGTTAACAGCAATCGAGGACGCGAAGGAAATAGTTCGTACTTGTGACGCGTGCCAAAGATTTGCCGCAAAACCTCATTCTCCGGCAGCAGAGTTGATGCCAATACCGCTGTCGTGGCCCTTTGCTCAGTGGGGTCTCGATATGGTGGGAAAATTACACAAAGCTTCGCCAGGAGGATACGAGTACCTGCTTGTCGCTGTCGATAAATTCACAAAGTGGATAGAAGCAAAGCCGATAAATTCACCTGACGGAGCATCCGCAATTAAGTTTGTGAAAAGCATCGTCTTTAGATTTGGAGTACCTCACAGCATCGTCACGGACAATGGTAGTAACTTTACATCCAAAGAATTCAAGGCATATTGTGCAGAGGTAGGTATCAAACTACACTTTGCATCAGTTGCGCACCCGCAAACCAATGGCCAAGTCGAAAAAGCCAATGGAATTATCTGCAATGGCATCAAGAAGCGTTTGTTGACACCTCTGCAAAAAGCTCGACATACTTGGCCTGAAGAGTTGCCCAGTGTATTATGGAGTATTCGAACAACACCAAATACGGCGACACAGGAGACCCCGTTCTTTTTGGTCCATGGAGCGGAAGCAGTACTGCCGATAGAAATAGAACATGATTCCCCAAGGGTCATAGAATATGATGAAGAGGCCTCAAGAAAAGCATTGGAGGATGATGTCGACGCACTTGATGAAGCTAGAGATGAAGTGCTATCACGGGTCACCAAATATCAGCAAGACCTGAAGAACTACCATAGCCGACGTTTACGACCAAGATCCTTTCAGGTAGGCGACTTAGTTCTTCGGCTCACTCAAAAAAGTCATGAAAAACTCGAGTCGCCATGGCTTGGTCCTTACATCATCACAGAAGTACTCGAAGGAGGAGCATACAGGATAAAGGACAAAAAGACAGGGATTGCAGAGCCGAATCCCTGGAACGTGGCGCAACTCAGGCGGTTCTACGCTTAGAGGCAAAATATAGTTCTCATATGTAAAAATACAATGTACTGAAACGCCCGCGAGCTTTCAGACGCACTCTTTTCCTTTTCAGGGCACCAAGTGGGGCTGGAAAGGTTTTTAATGAGGCGGGCTCGCGGTGCTGCAATATAGAAAAGATATTGATGATATACATTTTCTTTCTCGACACGCTCGGGGGCTTGCACCCAGCAGCTACCATATATAAACTACTGACAAAATAGAACTTGTAAAACAATAAACTTCGCCTTGGTGCAATATACCTCGCGAAACAATAAAGAGACAGGAAAAATCAATAAAAGGCTCGGGGGCTCGTTGAAACAAAAATAGTTCGAAATAATTGACAACATATGTGTTATTTACAATATACAGGCGTTCTTCGACAGAGGAAAAACAACAAAGAAATTCTTCAATCAGCATTCAGAATAGCATCTATATTGACACCCTCGTTATTTGCAGCACCAGTGCTATGTTCAGCATAACTACCCCTAACAAAGAATTCTGCATCTAGTCGGAGCAGTTCATCCATCATCTTCTCGGCTACAGGGCGCACAGTGTCGTCAATCTTGTCGACGTTTCTCCTTCGCTTCGCCTGTTTGGCCAGACACTTGTCGATAATTTGAGTAAGATCCAACTTTGGGTAGCAGATCTGTATCATAATCATGGCGAACCTTGCTCCAGCTTCTAGTTGAGCCCGCACAAATTGATGAATACGAGGAGCATCTCGAAATTTCTCCATCAAGGCAGGAAGGGTGTCTGGGATTCTGTTGCGAGGAAACATGGTGCTGTAGACTAAAGATAGAGTTTTCATACAGAAGTCAAGGAAGTCGCGAGTTTGAGAAGCGCGATCTTGAAATCTGACAATTTCTCGGGTGCGCTCAGGAGTAACCCAAAAATTAGACCCATGCTGTGCAGCCAGTCTCAGCAAAGCAGTGGTTCGAGCTTCAACACGTTGGTCTTCGGCAGCGGCATCCAGAAACGAGCCTGACACATCAAACAAACAATCAAGGAACGAATGGTGAAAAATAATATATAACATGGTCACGAGCGAGAAACATACCTGTCATGTCCAAACTAGCATCAGTCATTAGCTGAAGCATATAATTCTCGCGGGAAGAAGCTTCAGCAACTTCAGCAACAGCAGCATCTTTCGCAGCGATGGCTTCTTTTGCCTGTTGAAGAGCAATTTCCTCTCTCTCGGACGCTTGTCGAGATTTTTCCATCATTGCAAGAGTTTGTTTCTTCGTGGATTGAAGTTGTTGTCGAAGTTCTTGCAAATCTTCCGACAAATGTTTGCTTAAAGAACCTTCGAGAGGGTTATCATCGGTTCGCATTTTCTTCGAGAAGGAAGAGGCAGGTGAAGCATCGACAGAGCAAGGATTGGTCGAATAGTTGTCAAAAATTAACTGGAAAAAAGAAATATTTCGACATCAATCACTGAGTAAAGATAGATTTCCATTCATTCCCATAATATATACAGGTCTATTACAAAAGAAGGACCTAAAGACCTACTGAAGCAATTATCGCCAAGAACACTACGGCGACAATGGCAAAAGAAGGAGGTATGCTAAAAAGAAAAAGCAAAGAGGCATTCAACTAGACCTCCGGCCTTGATGAGCTAGGAGTCGAAGACGGCTTGATCCCGAGATAGGCCAGGATTTTCTTCGTGTTGGGCTTAGCTGCCTTGATCAGCGACTTCCACCTTGATTGTTCTATCTGCTCAGTATCGCCAACTTTCGCCCAGTCGATAGTTTGTTGGCTATCGGCAACCAAGGCAACAGTGTTTTCAACGGCGACCTTCATATTTTCATGACGCACCTTCAGCCCAAGATCTTCTGGTGGATTAAAGCACTTGGCCAGGTTAAGGAAAGTTGCGGGTTCCTCTTTCTTTGGGAAGAAATAGGGAAAGAGCCGCGACAGTCCTGTTGTGGCATGATCAATGCCTTCGCGTGCCTCTGACCCATGAAACTCGAGGACTGAAAGGGCGTCAAGAAGAGCATCATTGTCAGGATCTTCGAGTTCAAACTCTTGAGCTGTTCTACCTGTAAGGAAGAAACTTATTGAGCAACAAACGGATGCAGAGAAGAAAATACAAAGGATATGCAGTGGTTCAGATACTTACTGAGGAAGCGGCGACTTTGCGCCCTTATACGTTTAAGGATCGCTTCCTCGCGAGCAGATTGTGCAGCTATCTGCTCGCTCAGCGAAGTCTCGGCAGTGTGAAGTCTCTTTCTAAGATCTTCGACACTAGCAGCTTCAATCTTGGCCTTGTCGGCCTCTGCTCTAGCTTGAACAGCGTCTAATTCGGCCTTCTTACGAGCCTCTTCACTCTGCTCTAATTTTTGAGCAAGAGCATCGGCACGTTCACTGATAGCCGTCAATTTCTCTGCCAGGAAAGATAAAATCTCGTCAAAATATCGACAACAATGGAGTAACAGAGTAATGGTACAAAAAGAAAGCAGTAAGGCATTACCTTCAGTTTTGTTGGCATATTCACGATACCCAATGAATTGAGCACCGATGCGGATAAGGTCTTTAATCATGGGCTGTCAAGAAAAGAAAGGGACAAAGCAAAAAAAAATTCGGTATGAGAAAAATATAATGATATTCAGAAGCAAGCAGAGGAAGCACAGACAGTAACAAGAGTATTGAAAACTTACATCATCCAAGAGAGGGTTAGAAGAGCTACTCAATTGGAGATTCGGCTCCGGAATTGTTTCAGTCCTTGCTCTTTTTGGCGAAGGGACAAGGGGGCTCGAAGGAGGAGTAGACGCGCTGACGTTTTGTTGAGGAGGCGAGGATTCTTCTCCCTCGATTGGCCGCTCCGAAATAACTAGAGTATGTGACGTACTCGTTCGAGCAGCCACATCCAAAGTTGGTGTTTCTTCATCGTCATCACTGTGGAAAAAGGGTGCCAGCATAAAAAGCAAGGCAAATAAAATTCTTCGAATAGAAAAATAAAAAGAGGCAAGGAACTTACGAGCTGACGAGGGATTCAAGATAAGGATCATAAGCTGCCTTTCGCGGTGAAGGAGCAGTTTCTTCGGGTTTGGAGGTCCCGGAATCTTCGACATCACTCCTTTTCCTTTTGTTCTTTGGAGAAACAGCAGGAGGAGGAGATTGTGCTGATGTAGTACCTTCAGAGGCAGCATCCTTTTCAATAGATCCCGCAGATTTTCGGGAATCTGCGGGTTCATGCACAAAAGAGGGGGCTTCCTGGTTGTCATCGGCAACAACGGCCCTTTCATCGACATCTCCACCTTCAGGAAGAGGAGGAAGGGAAGCCATAGTAGGATGGTTCTACAGAAAAATAGAGACAAAAGGAAAATTCGAGAGATATCAATACAATGAGATGCAGGGAAAGTTCGGAACAAAATAGAAATTCGAGAAGACAAAATACCTTGGGGAGAGGATTGGCGGAGCTGTATGGTTCCACGCGGCAAGAGGAGGGAATAGGATCCCTCTTGCTCAGCGAGGAAATTCTTCGAATAAGCTTTTCCAAGTCCTTCACAGAAAGATCTTTGGAGAGCCTATTGGCGTCATTTTCACCAACATACGTCCAGAGGGGATTTTTTCGAGCCTGAAGAGGTTGCACTCTAATCCGAAGAAAATAGGCAGTGATTTGAACACCAGACAGCTCTTTGCCTCGAGTATTTTGAAGCTGATGAATACGAGACATAAGCGCTTCTGTCGCCTTTTTCTCTTCTTCGGAAGCTTCAGCATCCCAGGAGCGGCGGCGTTGAATTTTGGCATTTCCGTCAAAAGGGACTATGTTGTGTTCCACAGAATTGGCACTTTCTTCGTGTATGTAGAGCCACCTTTTGCGCCATCCTTGGACAGAATCAGGAAATTTGACGTCGAAGTAATCAACGTCAGTTCGGACACAGATAACAACACCACCTATGTTGTAGGTGGCGTTGTGAGCGCCATTGCGGCGAAGGCAGAAAATGCGTTTCCAAAGAGCCCAATTGGGAGGGATTCCAAGGAAGCATTCGCACAGCGTGATAAAAATAGAAATGTGGAGGATGGAATTGGGAGTCAACTGGTGCAGTTGAATTCCATAAACAAAAAGAAGGCCACGGAGGAAATCGTGAATTGGGGCAGAAAGGCCGCGGATGAGGTGATCAACGAAACTAACCCGATACTCCATTGGAGGCTTTGGGTAGCTCTCTTCGCTGGGAAAGCGGATGGCGTCTTCTTTCTTCATCAGACCAAGCCTCTTCAGCATGTTGACGTCTTGGTTGGAGATTTTAGATCTCTCCCATTCCAGATCCTCAGAGGCCATCGTGGATTCTGGAGTGCTGTGGCGAGTGAGTCGCGTGCGCGGTGGCATCAATGGCACTGGAAAAGCAATGTCGTGCGTGCGGAAGATCAGAAAGAGTTGGGCGCAGGGGAAGTCTTTGTGAAGAAGAACAGATGTGCGGCGCAAGCGAAGGAGTGAACCGAGGTTGAAGAAAGGTTTATATAGGAATCGGGCGAAGCAACGCATCGTTGGATGGAGAAATCGTGCGGTTGAAAATGAATTCATAACGAGAGGGTACAAAGGTATTTTTACTGTGAAGCAACAGAACGGGCGCTACAGGAGGCGCGCCAGGAAAAGCGGAGGTCGTGTGTCCCCCACTTGCAAGACGTGTCAACGTGGTAGAAACAATGGACCCACAAGACGGAAAAATCTCGGCTATTAATAGAGATGAAGTGAATTTGAATAAGGGAGGCGTGCCGACAAGAAAAATAAAAAAGAAGATTGGCGACAGGAGAAGTTATTTGAATACTTCGGGAGCCTTTGGTCACATACAAGTTTTTGCCCAAACGCTCGGGGGCTACTTCGATAAAAGTAAAATTTCGAGTATGGCAATATAGAAATTGTGGGAGCCTACAACCAAGCACAAGTTCTTGGCTGTAGCCTCGGGGGCTACTCCCATCGGGAGCGCTGTTCGCGCACCCGAGAGAGGAAAAGAAGATTATATCAGGAGATAATGACAATATAGCGACAAGGTGGACTAAAATGTTGAGCCTACAACCAAGCACAAGTTCTTGGCTGTAGCCTCGGGGGCTACTCCCATCGGGAACGCTGTTCGCGTGCCCGATGAAATTAAAAAAGAGAAAAGATAGAAAAGCAAGAGAGTATATTTCGAGTTATAATTAACTCTACATATACTCCCATCGGGAGAGTAATATAAGTCATATTTGACTCGATAAAATGT
This sequence comes from Lolium perenne, assembly GCF_019359855.2. NCBI lineage: Eukaryota > Viridiplantae > Streptophyta > Magnoliopsida > Poales > Poaceae > Lolium > Lolium perenne. The sequence continues at coordinate 325,275,572 of NC_067245.2, forward strand.
GCCATTCCAACAGCCGGAAAAGCACTCGACAATATATTCTCAGAACGCCAAAGTTGCGATCAATTTCTGAATGCCGCAAATTTGCGAAGATAAGACCCCAGATCCGTTACATTGGGCGTGGCATCGCCGAAGACTGCGCTCTGCTACTTTTATCCGTATCAACAGATACGAAGAAAAATCCTAACGGACGCGTTAGGTACTCGATAAATTTAACTGGGACTCGACAGAATGGTAAGACCTTAAGCGGCACCTGTCGAAGTTTACACCAGTATCCCGAGATCATGTCCAGGGACGTGATTTTGAAGTAGGTTTTTGCGGATTGCCACTAGAGCAGTTAACTAGTACCTGATCCGTCAGATGAACTAGCCCCAACTACCATTATCCCTGTACAATATAAAAATTTATATGAAGAAATATAGAAAGGTTTAAGATGTTGAGTAAGCATAAACAGTGGAGATTTTCCCTGACTCTACGATTCAAGCAAAATCTCGGGGGCTACTGACATAGGCATCCCAAATGGGCCTGCCGAAGATAGTACCCGGGGTTTACTGAAGGCCCACTACCCGAAGAATAAGAAGATTCAGAAGCCCAAGATGTTATTAAGGAAAGCTAGAGTTGTAATAGAAAGGGTTATTTGTAATCTTACGGGATGAATTAGAAACCGTCCCGGACTCTGTAACTTGTACAACACGAATCCCTCGGCTCCACCTCCTATATAAGGGGGAGTCGAGGGACAAAGAAGGTATCGAATCATTGTTTACAAACCCTAGTTTTCATAATCGTCGAGTACTTTTCGGCTGAAACCTTCGAGATCTACTTACCCTCTACTTCCAACTAAACCCTAGCCTACAATCCATAGGCATTGACAAGTTAATCCTTTGTCACCAGCTGCTTCTTCCAGTTCCGCCAAGCCGGAGGTCAAGTAGACCAACTTACTCCTCCATTTGCTGTCTTTCTTTTGGTAGATGTCGATATCCTTACGATATGCGACTATTTTCGTCGACTCACTAGGAGCTGACCTTTTGTAATGGACCATCACTCTTGTAAATATCCCAACTTATCAATGAGAAGGAATGATCCGTTGTTTGGTTATTGATGTCGACATTTTCTTTCTTCCAGTTGATATTTGATAACTACTCTAAGACTGCTGGACCATCATCTGCTTCCCCTGCCACTTCTCGCTCCAAACTTATAGCTGACGACGTTTTGCTGGATGATTCCTCGTCTGTAAACCTGAATCAACTAGAATTAGCTGAACTTCGACAACAACTCCAAGCCATGAAGAAACAATCCCTTATTGTCATGGAACAATCCCACAAATCTTCCGAGCGGGAGAAGATGGCTCTTCAACAGGCTCAAGAAGCTTTAAAGTTGAAAGATGCTGCCGTTGTCGAGGCTTTGGAAGCCACTTCTCGAGAAAATTATATGCTTGAACTGCTGACTGACGCAAGTCTGGATATGGCGGGTAAGTCTCGCCCTTTGCGTTCTTTTTCCTATCTTTCTATAAGTTTTTCGATCCTCACCATATTTCCTGATTCGGTTAGGTTCCTTCTTGGACGCTGCTGCCGAAGACCAGCGTGTTGATGCGAGAACCGAGGTTCTTATTCGACTTGCTCAACAAAACAATGCCAGCTTTTGGTCTTCCCCGGACCGGACCCGACAAATTGTACGATTTCAGGATCGTGCTGCTCAGGTTCGGGAATATCTTGACTTCTGCACAAAGACACTGGCCATGGTTTACAACGCCATGTTTCCTCGGAATCTTCAACCCAAAACTCTTCCTGAATTGATGAACAAATTTAGAAGTGTTCATCGAATCCATGGATTTGTGAAGGCTCAGTTAATGGCTGGTGCTAGGTTTTCTATGATCATGTTGCAAGTCTGCTACCCGAAGCTGGTTATGTCCAACATTGTCGATCTCTGCCACGCCAAGCTAAGAAAAAGAAGAAGGAACGTCGACAAGATCAACGAAGCGGTAACACCCGTAGCTGAGGAGATGATTGATGATCTTCTTCGGATGGATGCTGCTTTTTTCAGGGAGTACCATTATGCTGATAACATGGGTGCTTCTGCAGAGACCGAAAGAATAAATATAGATGACCTGATTTGAACCTTCTTCTTTCTGCTTGTCGAGTTTTATCTGTATATTGCGAGAGCCATGCATAGTTAAAGCAAGTTTGTTTTTTCTTTTTCTCTAGCCCCCGAGTGTTTCGGTGGGTGTATGTATGATTATTATTCGCGAGGTATTTGAACCAAGGCAAACAATTGTCGAGGTATATTTTGTAAGAGGCAAGTATATATTGTCAATTTTGCGAGTTGAGGCCCCCGAACCTGTCGAAGAAAAAGATGTATGTCACAAATATCTTTACTATATTGCAGCATCGCGAGCCCGCCTCATTAAAAACCTTCCAGCCCCACTCGGTGCCCTGAAAGGAAAAGAGTGCGTCTGAAAACTCGCGAGCTTTTCAGTACATTGTATGTTTACATGCATATCTCTATTTTGACTTCTACGCGTAAAAACGCCGGAGCTGCGCCACGTTCCATGGGTTTGGCTCTGCGACCCATGTCTTCTTGTCCTTTATTCTGTACGCTCCTCCTGCGATCACCTCTGTGACGATGTATGGTCCTACCCATGGTGACTCGAATTTTTCATGGCTGTCCTGGGTAAGTCGAAGAACTAGGTCGCCAACTTGAAAAGACCTTGGACGCAATCGTCGACTATGATAGTTTTTCAGGTCTTGCTGGTACTTGGTAACTCTTGATAGCACCTCATCTCTAGCTTCGTCGAGTGCATCGACATCGTCCTCTAGTGCCTTTCTTGAAGTTTCTTCATCATATTCCACCACTCTCGGGGAGTTGTGTTCTATTTCTATCGGGAGCACTGCCTCGGCCCCATGGACTAAAAAGAACGGAGTTTCCTGTGTTGCTGTATTGGGTGTTGTCTGTATACTCCACAACAAGCTAGGCAACTCTTCTGGCCAAGTGTGTCGAGCTTTCTCCAAAGGTGTCAACAATCGTTTCTTGGTACCATTGCAGATGATACCGTTTGCTTTCTCGACTTGACCATTGGTTTGCGGGTGCGCAACTGATGCAAAGTGTAATTTGATGCCTACCTCTGCGCAATATGCCTTGAATTCCTTGGAGGTGAAATTGCTGCCGTTGTCCGTGACAATGCTGTGGGGGACACCAAATCAAAAGACGATGCCCTTGACGAAGCTTACCACCGATGCTGCATCTGGCGAAGTTATTGGTTTTGCCTCAATCCACTTAGTAAATTTGTCGACAGCCACGAGCATATATACGTATCCTCCTGGCCACGCCTTATGTAATTTCCCCACCATATCGAGACCCCATTGTGAAAAAGGTCACGACAAAGGTATTGGCATCAGCTCTGCTGCCGGAGAATGAGGTTTTGCCGCAAATCTTTGGCACGCATCACAGGTGCGCACTATGTCCTTCGCATCTTCTATTGTAGTTAGCCAATAGAATCCTGCCCTAAATACCTTGGTTGCTATTGCTCGACTGCTTGCGTGGTGTCCGCACACTCCCTCGTGTACATCCTTCAGGATAATTCTTCCTTCTTCGGGTGTAACGCATCTCTGCAATACTCCCGATATACTTCGCTTGTACAGCTCTCCTTTGACCACAGTAAAAGCTTTGGATTGTCGAATAACTCGCCTTGCTTTTACCGGATCTTCGGGTATCTCTTTCCTTAGGATGTATGCTACGTAAACCTGCATCCAAGGAACTTGCACCATCATCACCTCATGTGATTCCTCTTCCTCTTCAGATGTATTTTGCTTCTGATTCTGCTGGAGCCCCCGAGTCTTTCTCAAGCTTCTCCTTCTTCTTTGACTGTTTCGACGTTTTCTTCGTCTTAGTTGATCTTTCGCTTATCTCCTCCCAAAATACGCCAGGTGGTATTGCTAAGCATTGCGATCCGATGTTTTGCCAAAACATCGGCTTCATCGTTGCTGAGTCTACTAATATGGTTTACTTCACACCCATCAAAGAGTTTCTCGAGTTCATTGTATACCTCCTTGTATGCTATCATGCTGTCGTTGACTGCATCACACTGATTCATCACCTGTTGAGCCACCAGTTGGGAGTCGCCGAATTTTTTTAATCGGGTTGCTCCACAGGCTTTCGCCATCTTCATCCCGTGTATGAGCGCTTCGTACTCCGCTTCATTATTGGATGCGTTGGGAAACGTCATCCGCAGCACATATTTCATCTTATCTCCTTGTGGTGACACTAATATCACGCCTGCTCCAGCTCCTTCCAACCTCTTGGACCCGTCGAAGTTCATGGTCCAAGTACTCGACAAATCTGGGGGTCCCGTATTTTGCAGCTCCATCCACTCTGCGACGAAATCTGGCAAAATTTGCGACTTTATTGCTTTTCGTTTTTCATACGTGATGTCCCGAGGGGAAAGTTCTATTCCCCAAAGGGAGACACGGCCTGTAGCTTCTGGATTGTTTAGGATGTTTGATAAGGGCGCCTCATTGACCACTATTATCGGATGCGCCGAAAAATAGTGTCGCAATTTTCTTGCAGTTGTAAATACTCCATATGCTAACTTCTGATAGTGCGGGTACCGCTATTTTGAAGGCGATAAAACTTCACTGATGAAATATACCGGCCTCTGGACTCCATGAAGTTTCCCTTCTTCTTCTCTTTCCACCACGAGTACCGTGCTGACCACCTGAGGTGTGGCCGCGATATATAACAGGAGAGGTTCCTTTTCCCTCGGTGCCACCAGTATTGGAGGTGTCGAGATTGTGCGCTTGAGGTGCTCAAACGCTCTATCTGCTTCTTCGTTCCACTCGAACTTTTCTCCTTGTTTGATGAGCGCATAAAAGGGTAGCGCTTTTTCTCCTAGCCTGGCGACGAATCTGCTCAGAGCCGCGACACGTCCTGTCAGCTGTTGTATCTCCTTAAGCTTCATCGGCTTTCTCATTGTCACAATTGCTTGTATCTTCTCAGGATTCGCCTCAATACCTCTGGCTGACACCAAGTATCCAAGGAGCTCTCCCGCAGGAACGCCAAAGGAACACTTCGTCGGGTTTAGCTTGAGGCGAAACTCGTCGAGGTTGTCGAAGGTTTCCTTAAGATCATCGATTAAAGATAACCCATGCTTTGTTGTAATCACGACATCATCAATATATACTTGAACGTTCCTGCCGATCTGCGCGGCAAGACACTTTTGCATCATCCTTTGATAAGTAGCTCCCGCATTTTTCAACCCGAAAGGCATCGTTCTATAGCAGAACACACCGTAAGGTGTTATGAAAGCTGTTTTGACCTCATCCTCTTCTTTTAGGCGGATTTGGTTGTAACCAGAATACGCGTCCAGGAAGGAAAGACGTTCGCATCCCGCTGTGGAGTCGATAATTTGATCGATCCTCGGGAGGGGAAAGTGATCCTTTGGACAATGTTTATTGAGACACGTGAAGTCGACGCACATGCGAAGGACATCAGTGTTTTTCTTCAGGACCAGGACTGGGTTAGCAACCCATGTGGCTTCTGTATGCAGCTCCTTGATGAAGTTTGCCTCTCGAAGTCGATTAATTTCCAATAGCATAGCTTTGCGGTTTGGTTCCGAAAAACGCCGCAAAGGTTGTTTAATTGGCCTAGCCATTGGATCCACATTAAGAGGGTGCTCGGCGAGTTCCCTGGGTACTCCTGGCATGTCAGCTGGACACCATGCGAAGATTTCCCAGCGCTCACGGAGGAACTCGACGAGCGCGCTTTCCTATGCGCTATCCATATTTGTTGCGATAGCTGTCGTCTTCTTGGGATCTGTTGGGTGAATCTGTACTTCCTTCGAGTTCTTGGTGGTGTCAAAGGTTGGCTCCTTCAGTGGCCTCCCTCCGTCAGGTAACACATCATAATCAGTTGTTAGCCTTGACGCCATATATTCGGCCTGCATCCCGAAAGTTTCTGACAGCCGATGGAAATCCTTGTCGCACTTATCTGCCAACGCGAAACTGCCTTTTACTGTGATTGGGCCGTTGGGTCCAGGGAGCCTCCACAATAAGTATGTGTAATGTGGTACCACCATAAATCTGGCATAAGCGGGTCATCCTAGCAGAGCATGATACTGTGACGGGAAATCCACAACTTCGAATTCTAGTTTTTCTCTTCTGTAATTTTCTCGGGTTCCGAGCTGAACGTCGAGACTGATCTTTCCCAATGGATAACTTGGCTTCTCCGGGGTGATGCCATGGAAACGCGTGTCAGTTGGTTTTAGATTCGCCAAAGATATGTTCATCTTCCTCAATGTATCTGCATACATGAGGTTTAAGCTGCTGCCTCCATCTATGAACACCCGTGAAACGTCGAATCCTGCAATCACCGCCGGCAGGATCAAAGCTGATTGCCCTGGTCGTGGAACTTGCTGCGGGTGGTCTGCTATGGTGAAGCCGATGTCTTTCCCCGACCAATTCAGGTACTCAATCGTTGGTGGAGGCATCTTCTCCGCCATGTAAACTTGTCGTGAAATCACTTTTTGAGTTCTATTGGAGGGTCTGCCCTTCTGAATCATCGACACTGTCCCATTGGTGTCGATATAAGGACCGTTGGTTGGAGCTGCCGCCAATTGCAACTGGTGTCGATTTTCGTCTGTAATTGCGGGTGGAGGTGGGAGGTGAATCTCACTCCTTGGCCCCTGGGGGTTTCTGTTTGCTGCCTGTGCATTGGCGTGTCCCGCATATCTATGCAATGCTAGGAAAGTTCGGCAGTCCTTCTGAAGATGACCCGACTGTCTTTTGCCAGTATTATCGAGAAATAAATGCATTTGGCACGGTCCATTCAGGAGGTCCTCGGGTGACACATACGGTCTTTGGAACCTTGGTCCACTATTTTGTCTGTTAGAACGGGGAGCGTCCCTGTAGTCGCTGCGTTGTTCATTACTTTTTTGATAGTCGTCTCGATGATTTTCTCCATTATTTCCTCGGAAACCAGCCGATATTTGGCCAGGACCGTCATAATCTGAGAACTGTCGAGAAAAGCGTCGTCTATTTTGATTATTTCGGTTGCGGTCGTCCTCAGGCGACCGGTGTCGTTTATTTTGAACATCATCTTCTCCATCTGCCCAGCTATTCGCTATTTCCATGAGTGCTGCTATTGTTTTCGGATTGGTCCTTCCTAAATCCTCGATTAAGTCCTTCCTTCTGATACCAGCAACAAACGCATCTATTGCTCTTTCGTCAGATATGTTCTCTGCCGAGTTTTTGATGATGTTCCATCTCTGGATGTACGTCCTCATTGACTCATCGTACTTTTGTCGACAAGCCCTCAACTGCTCTATTGACGCGGGTTTCTTGCATGTGGATAGGAAGTTCTTCACAAACATGTCCTCGAAAGTTTCCTAGCTGTCGATGGATCCAGGTGGTAACTTTTTTATCCATGATCTCGCTGCTCCACTTAGGTGTACCTGGATACTCTGCATGGCAGTTGCTTTGGTTCCACCCGTCAATTTTACTGTCTCCAGGTAGTCGACTAACCAGTCCTCAGGATCTTGCAGGCCATCGAACTTCTTGTAATTGTCGGGTAATTTAAACCCAGATGGGACCCGAGTTTTACGAACTCGTCGGGTGAAGCAAGGGAGCCCGCACATATCCTCCTCATCTACTTCTGGTGAATGCCGACGTTCTCTCCTTTCTTGCCGTGCTCTATCGACCCGTGCCTGTGTCGCAGTATCTCTCGCACCACCCGATCTTGTAGGATCTTGCACTACCGCCGCGGGTCGTGGACTATTTTGCCTTGGAGCACCTTCGGGAGGTGTACTTGTGCCTGCGAACGCTGTTCCCATGACTCCAACTCCTGCCATGGCCATATTGTACAATGCTTCTCTTGGATCTCCGGGAGGTGGCCTGGATGCCAGTATGTAAGCCTGAGTCGCCATGTATCCAGCTTCCGGTGTTTTGGGAATAATGTTTCCTCTTGTCTCTATCGACATAAAAGACATGTCGAGGTTTTGGACCAGATGCTCCCTCTCATTCTCAGGTATATGCTGCAGCCGAGATCTTCCTCTATTACGGGCTTCCCTGTGATTATCTCCTGAAGTTCCTGATTGTCGACTCAGCTCAGCTCTTCGCCTACTCGACGCGGAAGCTGCCGCTTTTCTCTGCTCAAGTATCACCCTTTGCTTCTCCAGTTCTCGACTAGCACGCGCGAGCCTATATTGGTACGCTTGCAACTCCTCCACCGTAGCGGCAGTGGTCAACGGATTTGTACCGTTCAAGGCTGTTGTCGCTCTATCCCAAGCTGCTTGCGGTAGTTGCAACTTCTGGCGTGGTGTAGTCCCGACATACTTGGTGCCTAAACCTCGCGTGAGATCAGCGGGATCGACGTATGGATTTCCCAAATCGTCGAAAGCCTCTGATGTTTCATTCTCCGGATGACTGGACTCGCCAATCACATAAACTTGATGGTATGTTGGCCTTGAGTGGTCATCTTCTAGGTCGGTGACACCGTCGTAACGATCGGCGAAGACCTCCCGAATAAGGGTAGATTTGTCGATGAAGCTGAAGCTGTCGATGCTTTCCGAGTCGCTGTCCAGATCGGAATCCGTGAACGACCCGAAAGACATCCCGCCGAACAGATTGGCGAGATCTCCGCCGACGGCGGGCATGACGCTGCTTGTCGACGAGGTTTGTCCGCTTGATTTTGTTGACGATGATGATCCCGAGAAATCAGAACCAATCGCTAACGGTCCCGAACGGATCGGTGCCGCTAAACGACGTGATCCTTCTCTCCCGACGCAGAAGTAGAAGCTCCCGAACTTCATCTCCATTGGTTCTTCCAGATAGGCATATGCATCCAAACGGGCGGGAGGGTGAGGAACAAAATCAACGAGACCAGTTTCGATCTGTTTACCTCCGTCCATCGCATTGCTTGCCACCGAAGATGTCGACGATGTTGAACGTGCCATCGAGATCAGCTCCTTGTCGCCTCTAATCCCCACGGTCGGCGCCAATTGACAAGGTATTAACTTGTCAATGCCTACAAGTTGTAGACTAGGGTTTTCGTGGAAGTAGAGGGCAAGTAGATCTCGAGGGTTTCAGCCGGAAAAGTACTCGACTGCTAGAAAACTAGGGTTATGTTAACAATAGAATCGATGATCTCTTTGTCCCTCGACTCCCCCTTATAAAGGAGGCGGAGCCGAGGGTTTCGTATTACACAAGGTTACAGATTCCGGGGACTCTCTGAGTTCGACCCGTAAAGTTACAAATCTCTTTATTCCTAATACCACTATCTTTCTAAACTATCTCTTAACTAGGCTTCCGAGCTTCATAAACTTTGGGTCGTGGGCCTTCAATAAATCCCGGGTACCATATTCGGCAGGCCCATTGGGGATGCCTATGTCACTAAGTACTTCTTGAATTTCGGCTCTAAGGGCGCTCACATATTCCTCTAAGAACGATATGCGGTTTGCTTCCCTTGCCTTTCTCCTCTCATGGCTTTTATCAGGAAATCTCTTCCTTTCCTCGGGGAAGCCATACTTCCACGGAACGGAGCCTGTTGTGCCTCGTGTTCGTCCGCCATGTTCTTTATTCCCAAGGGCGCGTGTCAGCTCGGCGTTCTCTCTTTCGGGATGGAACCTCCCCTCCCGCACGTCCTTATGTGCAGCTACAAGGTCTTCAACAGGTTTTTTGAGATGTTCTTTTTGTATAAATACACTTCCCTGTTTCTGGGTCCAACTTTCCCCCAACCCCGTAGAACCACTCCTTCGCCCGTTCGGCCCAACCCTCTGTCCCTATACTGATCCCTTTGTTGATCAGTTCCGCCTCAGCTTTCTCCCACTTAGGCCTGTTAGCCTTGTAGCCACCTGGACCCGTAACTTGGTGATATTTCTTCAACGCAGCATTTGCCTTATTTGTTTCCGACCTTTTCTTAGCTTCATCTGACTGCTTGAACTTCACGAATTCGGGCCAGTGATCTTTTAACTTCTCATACGCTCCAATGAAGTCAGGAGTCTTGTTTTGCTTGACAAACAACCGGTAGAATCTTTTCTTATGGTTCATGAATTGTTCGGCCATCTTCTTTAGAGCAAACTCCTTGACTTTCTCCTCCATCTTTCTGGCTATATCGGGATTCTCCTCTGGAGGTAGGTTGAAATGTGCCATGAGTTGATGCCAAAGGTTGTTTTTGGCTATATCATCGACATAAGTACCTTCTTCAACCTCTTCAGCCTTTGGCTTGTGCCAGTCTCGAACGGTGATCGGGATGCAGTCCCTAACAATCACTCCGCATTGACTTACAAATAATTGTGCTGCCTTCTCGGGAGCAGTCGGTCGGCCATTATTAGCGATTTCGATGATGTCGAACCTAACACCATCGGTCAACTTTTTGGCCGGGCCTCTCTTCGACTTTACAGAAGATTGGCTCGATCCGGAGGGCTAAAAAAGAAAGAATTCATCATCAATATATATATACAAATTAGTTAATGCATCTAGTCAGCAGCGGCTTAATTTATATACCTTGGTGGACTTTGAAATAACTAAGGTTCCGGAGCAGTCATCTTCTCCTTCAACGGAGCCATTATCTTTTCCCGCACCGGAGCCATCATCTTCTCTTCGCTCAAGATCCTCCGCACCCTCACCGGAGTCATTCAAATACGTTGCGGTGACATCGGCATCTCCACCGGCTATGAGGTCCGCCATCAATTTTTCTTGTACTTCGTCTCTGTGAGCGTCCATAGTTTCTACAACGACTTGCAAGTTATAGGAACCATCATATAATCACATATATAGATAATAATTAAGTATAATGCACAAAACAGAGATTGGAGTTACATATATAGCTATTAATTAAGGATAATGTAGTGCTCAACACATGCATGTAACGGCGAACGTGCTCCTCCTCCTCTCTAATGCGGCGATGTACCTCCTCCTTGGGGGCCGGCTCCCTCCGCACCGATCGTGGCCCACGCGACCGCCACCAAAGAAGATCCGGGTCGACGACGGGACCCGGATTTCGCACCAAGGTGCGCGCCCCGGAAGGTAACACCTCCCAGTGCCAGCCCGGCGGAGCCCAGTCCCGGACTTCGGTCATCCTAATCTGGTCCAGAACGTGGCCAGAGCCCAGTCCACGACGCGGCGGGCGCGACATCGTAGCTATGAAAACTAAATCATATATATACTAACATAATTAAACAAACATAATATTTCTATAAACTAACTATATATACATACTACGAATATAGTTCTATAAACTAATATTTCTAACTAATACTACTACTAATATTTAGTAAGTAAATATTTCTAACAAATTCTTTTAACTATTATTTCTAACTAAATATTTCTACTACTAATATTTACTACTATATATAGTATTAGTAGTAGTAGTTTTTTTTCTAACATATAAATTTCACTACTAATTTTTCTAACAAATATTACTACTAATACTAAAAAAATTCTAATAATACTACTACATATAAATTTCACTACTAATTTTTCTAACAAATTTCACTACTAATACTAAAAAATTCTAATAATACTACTACATATAAATTTCACTACTAATACTAAAAAAAATCTACTAATACTACTACATATTAATTTCATACTAATACTAAATTTTTTTCTAACATATAAATTTCACTACTAATTTTTCTAACATATAAATTTCACTACTAATTTTTGCTAAAATAAAAAACTTACCGGAGGTGGACGGCGGCGGCGTGGGCGTGGCCGGAGGTGGAGGGCGCGTGGCGGTGGGAGGAAGAGGCCGGCGTTGGCGTGGGCGTGGCCGGAGAGGTGGAGGGCGCGCGGCGGCGGGAGGACGCGGCGGCGGCGGGGGATTTCGGTAGCCTGGCGGCGCTAACTCCTTCTCCGCGCGATGATCTGCGCGGAGAAGGAGGCGTTACAGTTATAGGGAAAGGACCCTTTGGTCCCGGTTCGTCGCACGCACCGGGACCAAAGGGGTATTTTCGCCGTGTATGCTCCGATGCGCGCGCAAAACTACCTTTGGTCCTGGTTGGTATTACCAACCGGGACCAAAGGTCTATTTCTCTATGCATTTTCAAATTATTTCGTTTCCCGCCTTATTTCAAATCAAAATATAACATATGGCATATCAAAATGTTCAGAAAAGAAATTTCTATGTAATAAAAGTATAATTTATACATTATGAACATTTAATTATTTAAATTTCTTATGTTAAGTATTTGAATATGAATTTAAATAACTTATGTATAATTTTGAATGTGACAAAACTTTCAACATAAAAAGTATTTTAATTTAGACAATTAATCTAAAACCATTTTATGTTTTCTAAAATAATTATTCTAACTATTCAAACTACTAACCATTTTGTTATTTCTAATTTAAAATGTATTAATTTATATCTTTTGCATAATTTCTATTCCGAGAAAGTTTTCAACATGAAAATTGTGTTTGAATTTGGATAATTAATCTAAAAGCATTTGATGTTTTCTAAAATAATTGTTCTAACTATTCAAACTATTAACCATTTTGCCATTGATAACGCCGATGATGAGGAGGAGGAGGAAGAAGAGGAAGCTAGAGCTGGTGGTGACCAGAGGAGGAACAAAACGAGTACGAGAAAATGATGGCTTCATCGTGGATGACGCCGATGATGATGAGGAGGAGGAAGAAGAGGAAGCCAGAGTTTGTGGTGATCAGAGGAGGGACAAAACGAGTACGAGAAGGATGGCTTCATCGTGGATGACGCCGATGATGATGACGAGGAGGAAGAAGAGGAAGCCAGAGCTGGCCATCTAACCTTTAGTCCCGGCTGGTGGGTGCAACCGGGACTAAGGTGGTTTAAAAAGCCATCTACCAAAACTATCGGCGGGATAAGGACGTGTGGGCAACCATTAGTCCCGGCTGGTGGGTGCAACCGGGACTAAAGGTGGTTTTTTGTGTCATCTAACAAAACTGTCGGTGGGATAAGGACGTGTGGGTAACCTTTAGTCCCGGCTGGTGGCTGCAATCGGGACTAAAGCTGTCGGCAGGATAAGGACGCATGGGTGGACGCACTGTTCGATGAGATAAGGCATGTAGCGCATGACGCCCTGTCGGAGGAACAAGACGAAGGAGAAGCGACGCCGTGCCTATAAAAGGAGCGTCGATAATCGCCATGGCAAGCAGCTCAACAAGCCAACGTAGAAGGTAGGGAGTTTCATCCCCATAGCCGGAGGAAAGGGTTGGGAAATCTTCCGTGGCGGAGCTTCTCGAAGATGTCGTTGGTGCACACGCCATAGGACATCTTCGGAAGTTCCGCCTCGGAATTTTTTTCCTGCAAGCCCGTGAAAGCCTCCATCTCCTCTAACAGTGTTGGGGAAAGGGTTGAGAAATCTCCCGTGGCGGAGCTTCTCGAAGATATCGTTGGTGCACATGCCATAAGACATCTTCGGAAGTTCCGCCTCGGAATTTTTTTCCTGCAAGCCCGTGAAAGCCTCCATCTCCTCTAACAGTGTTGGGGAAAGGGTTGAGAAATCTCCCGTGGCGGAGCTTCTCGAAGATATCGTTGGTGCACATGCCATAAGACATCTTCGGAAGTTCCGCCTCGGAATTTTTTTCCTGCAAGCCCGTGAAAGCATCCATCTCCTCTAACAGTGTTGGGGAATCTCCCTATGGTATGTCACAACCTCTATTTAACTAGTAAAAACAAGCCAACCATCTCCACTGTTAATATATTACATACAATTACATTATTACACAAAAATAAATGGGAAATTGATTGCCATATTGAGATACACATGTGTGCCATGAACCTTCTTCGTGTATGCCCATGTTATGATCGTTTCGGCTGTAACCATGGAGCATCTTCATCATTTAACTTGATGCTTGGGTCAATGTTCACTGTGAATGGCGGAATTTCATCAAACTTATTATAATCTTCTGACATGTCTGTCTTGTCCTCCACTCCCACGATGTTTCATTTTCCTGAAAGAACTATGTGCCGCTTTGGCTCATCGTATGATGTATTCGTTTGCTTATTTTTTTTTTCTCGGTTTGGTAGACATGTCCTTCACATAGAAAACCTGGGCCACATCCTTGGCTAGGACGAATGGTTCGTCTCTATACCCAAGATTGTTGAGAACCACTGTTGTCATTCCATACAACTTGTCTACCTGAACCCCGCCTCCTGTTATCTTGACCCATTTGCACCTAAACAAAGGGACCTTAAAAGAAGGCCCATAGTCAAGTTCCCATATCTCCTCTATGTAACCATAATATGTGTCCTTTTGGCCTTTGTTGTTTGTTGCATCAAAGCGGACACCACTGTTTTGGTTGGTGCTCTTTTTATCTTGGGTGATCGTGTAAAAAGTTCCCATTTATCTCGTACCATTGGAAAGTCAATAGAGTCGAAGATGGTGTCTGGGCCAACAAGTACAGCTGATCTCCAATAGTGGTGTCATTCATGAGATGTTTTTGCAACCAACCGCCGAAAGTCTCCATGTGTTCACGTATAATCCAGTCGTCCGAAGCCTTACAGGTTACAGGAGGGTACAAAATTCTTGTGTACATTGATATACGGAGCCACCAAGGTGGAACTTTGTAGAACTGTGTAGTGTGCTTGAGTGAAAGAATGCCCATCCGTACTTATCATTGCTTTCTTTCCTAGCGTGCCTTTTCCACTCAGTCTCCCCTCGTGCCGCGATTCAGGAACACCAATCGGCTTAAGGTCAGGAATAAAGTCAACACAGAACTCAATGACCTCCTCTGTTCCATAGCCCTTGGAGATGCTTCCTTCTGGCCTAGCACGGTTATGAACATATTTCTTTAAGACTCCCATGAACCTCTCAAAGGGGAACATATTGTGTAGAAACACAGGACCGAGAATGGAAATCTCATCGACCAGGTGAACGAGGAGATGCGTCATAATATTGAAGAAGGATGGTGGGAACACCAGCTCAAAACTAACAAGACATTGGACCACATCATTCTGCAACCTCTGTAGACTTTCTGGATTGATTACCTTCTGAGAAATTGCATTGAGGAATGCACATAGCTTCACAATGGGCACTCGAACATTTTCCGGTAGAAGCTCCCTCAATGCAATCGGAAGCAATTGCATCATTATCACGTGGCAGTCATGAGACTTCAGGTTCGGGAATTTTTTCTCTGCCATATTTAGTATTCCCTTTATATTGGAGGAGAAGCCAGACGGGACCTTGATACTGCTCAGGCATTAAAAAAAGATTTCCTTCTCTGTTTTTGTAAGAGCGTAATGACGTCCTTTATCTGTCTCATGCAGTTTGCTTGGGTCTTTCATACGTTGCTGGTCCTCCCATGCTTCTGGTGTATCTTTTGTCTTCCCGTACACGCCCAGGAAGCCTAGCAGGTTCACGCAAAGATTTTTCGTCACGTGCATCACGTCGATTGAAGAGCGGACCTCTAGGACTTTCCAATAGGGTAGCTCCCAAAATATAGATTTCTTCTTCCACATGGCCGTGTGTCCGGCAGCGTCATTCGGAACAGACTGTCCGCCAGGACCCTTTCCAAAGATTACTTCTAGATCCTTGACCATACCAAATATATCAGCACCATCACGGTGGGCAGGTTTCTTCCGGTGATCTGCCACACCGTTGAAATGCTTGCCTTTCTTTCTTACGGGATGGGTACGCGTAAGAAATCGACGGTGCCCCAGGTACATGACCTTCTTAGATTTATCCAAATATACATTGTCAGTCTCTTCTAAACAGTGCGTGCATGCATTGTATCCTTTGTTTGACTATCCTGAAAGGTTACCAAGAACAGGCCAATCGTTGATGGTTACGAAAAGCAGTGCTCGTAGGTCAAATTCCTCCTGTTTGTGCTCGTCCCACACACGTACACCTGTTATGACCCACAGCTGTAGAAGTTCTTCAACTAATGCCTTCAGGTACACATCAATGTCTTGCTGGGTTGCTTCGGGCCTTGGATGAGCACTGGCATCATAATGAACTTCCGCTTCATGCACAACCAAGAAGGAAGGTTATAGATACATAGAGTCACAGGCCAGGTGCTATGACTGCAGCTCTGCTCTCCAAAAGGATTCATGCCATCTGTACTTAGACCAAACCTTAAGTTCCTTGCATCCTCTGCAAAGTACGGGTAATTTCTATCGATTTTTCTCCACTGCGACCCGGTCTTCTTTGTGCCATCGCAACAACCTGGCGTGCTCTTTTTTTCTGAACAAACGTTTCAGCCGTGGTATTATAGGAGCATACCACATAACCTTTGCAGGAACCCTCTTCCTGGGGCGCTCGCCCTCAACATCATCCGGGTCATCTCGTCGGATCTTATACCGCAATGCAGTGCACACCGGGCATGCATCTAAATTCTCGTACTCACTGCGGTAGAGGATGCAGTCATTAATGCATGCATGTATCTTCTGCACGTCTAATCCTAGAGGGCAGACAACCTTCTTCGCTTCGTACGTACTGGCGGGCAATTCGTTGCCCCTTGGAAGCTGTTTCTTAATTATTTTCAGCAACTTTTCAAACCCCGAGTCAGTCACACCGTTCTCTGCCTTCCATTGCAACAATTCCAGTGTGCTACCTAGCTTTTTCTGGTCATCTTCGCAAGTTGGGTACAACAATTTGTTATGATCCTCTAACATCTGGTCGAAGTTCAACCTTTCCTTTTCAGTTTCACAGTCTCTCCTTGCATCAGCAATGGCTCGACCAAGATCATCAGCAGGCTCATCTGATGCCTCTTGATCTTCTGCTTTATTGTCTTCATTGCCTTCTGATGGAAAATAATTCCCCTTTGCGGTATCACCGTATTCAGCGAACATGGGATAGTTGTCATCATCCTCTTCTTCTTCATTGTCTTCCATCATAACCCCTCTTTCTCCGTGCTTGGTCCAACAATTGTAGTGGGGCATGAAACCGGACCGCAGCAGGTGGGTGTGAATGGTCCTCGAGGAAGAGTAATTTATGATATTCTGACAGTTAACACATGGACAATATATAAAACCACCCCGTTTGTTTTCCTCAGCCACATCAATAAAAAAATTCAGGCCCGAAGTGAACTCGTGAAGGCGTCGGTCAATGTACATCCATTGCCGATTCATCTGCATGATATAATTAAGCTTATCAAAAACCATTACAGAACATCATAATTAGTGAAGCGATGTATATATACACATGCATTTCATCAATGACAGATAAAAGGATAAAGTTGTTAACCTCGATGGAGAAGGAAAAAGACAGGAGCAAGCTTTAAGTGTGGCTTGTTTTGTGTGAACTCAAGTGGCAAAAGCTCTTAGGCATTTCATCGAACACCTCTTGTGCATAAGAACAGAGCAAAGCAACATACACCTCTCTTGTGCTAAGAAGTGGAAAATGATAAGTGTGGCTCACACTTGAGCAGGGGAAGGATATATATATATAGAGATGGGCCTTTAGTCCCGGTTGGTAAGCCAAACCGGGACTAAAAGTGCACGGGCCGTGGCGTGGCCTAACGCAAGACCTTTAGTCCCGGTTTGTAATACAAACCGGGACCAAAGGCCTCAAACGAACCGGGACTAGAGGGTGGCGTCGCCCCGCGCCGAACGAACCGGGACCAATGCCCCCATTAGTCCCGGCTCGTTTTTTAACCGGGACTAAAGCTCCCAGGGGCTTTGGACCAAAGGCCTGTTTTCTACTAGTGTATAGGGGGCGAGGGGGGACTATAAAGGTATGGGACACCCTCTTCTGAGACCGCTAAGCTTCGAGGCCATCAACGGCATGAGAGGCGCCCTCCACTTTTAGATTGAGTTCGATTCGTCTGAGCATGTGCTAAGCACGACATCTTATGCGGAAGTATAAAGTCATGCCTAGCCGGCGGTATGCAGGGCGTCTCATCAGGAGGCGTAAAGTCATGCATGATCATGGCTGGTGCTAGCGGCATCAAGTCATCCATGTCGTTGTTGCGATCGAAGGTGGTGCGATAGTGGCTGGCGGTATGTGACTTCATCGGCTTCCAGCGGCATCCGATTAGTGAGGAGTTGAGTCGATCGTATCAAACGGTCCTTCTTATTTTCCTCTCCCGCATGCCGATCGAACGGTCTGTCTAATTTTCCTCTCCCGCATGTTCTTTTCCTTGCAAAGAAAAGGAATAAAAATGTGAGGCGTAACGGTCGACTCTCTCTTTTCTTTTCCTGGTTGAACTCGGACCAGGAGCAGATCGACCAGACTGTGGACTGCAAGGTCCTTCCGGCCTTTTGCTTTCTCCCCCGTGTCTGCTAAGAAGCCAAGAAAATAACATGCCTCTGGAGGAAACCAAGAAAAGAGCATGCATCCGGAGGAAGCAAATGAGATCATTTGATAGTTGGTGCTTTCAGCGCGGAGCACGAATCAGAGAAGAGCCGCGGAGCAGGCAAGCCGCTCCATTCCCGTCCCGATATATCTCCAACTGATATGCCCGTGAAGCCCGACGCAACAACAAAATTTTCCTTGTTCATAGAATTAGCAAGTTTGTTGAAGTAGTAACAACAAGCAATAAAGGGAAATCTGTTCTAGATAGCCTCATGCAGAGAGACTTTCAGGTACCAGAAGGAACTGAGAGGACCTAGGACCGTGCTGACCAGTTTTGGTTTCTGTTATCGGAAGAAAAAAAAAATCTTGCAGTGGCATTTTGTTGTAATTTGTTACAAGTGTGACACAAGGCATTCATGCCTTCACCTTTGTAAGAGCATGTCTAACATGCCCCGTATTTTTTCGCCCCTTAAAACGCGAGTAGAGGGCCCTGTATTCACTTTTCGCCGGCCGAAAACTCGTCCGAGCTAGCAGACCCCGTATCCCCACCCCGTAAAACAGAATATTCTGGCGTCTTCGATCTCGCTGTAGTTCGCCGTGCGTGGCTTCGGCGTCGATGAAGAACCGGCGGCAGCCGGATCAACCTCAACCACCTCCTCCTCGTCGTCACCCTCATCCTCGTCGTCATCAAACTCTTCGACGTTGCACTCCCCATCGAACGCAGCGATGCCGGCGTCCAGATTCACCGCGGATTCATTGAGCATGTCGAGGTACGATGTTGTGGACTCAACATCGAACACCTTGTCTACGTCCATGGTGGGTGGCGGCGGCGCATCGGACGGAACGGAGGGAGGAGGGGCCGTGGCCTTGGAGGGCGGTGGAGGCGCGAGGCCGATGCGGCTGATTGCCTTTGTCCTCACCTTGGCCGGCGCGGCGCCCCTCGGCCCGACCGCCTTGGTCTTCATCCTGCCCCCTTTCTTGGCAGCCGACAAGGCTTCGGCCGGCGGAGCTGCGGCCGCCGTAGGTGCTTCGAAGAATTGCTTCGGAATCCTCTTCCTCTTCGACGGGATGGTGGCACAGATCATGGCCGACACGGCGCCGGCGTTCGGCGGACCTCCGACGAGGACATCAACCACCGCGGCCGAAGGAGGTGCACCGCCGGCGGTAGGCGGCCCTTGTGGAGGATCCATGGCAGCGGGATCCGGCCGTCTCGTTGCCGGGAAGGGCGGGGTGGAGGAGATCGGGCGGCGGCGACGGCGGTTGGCTTCAGCGAAACCCTTCGCGCGCAGTGGAGGGGAGGATACTGGTTTGGCCCTCTATCCCCGCTCCCACCCCGCACAAGTAGGGAGCGAAGGCCCGCCCCGTAATCGAAACCAGCAAAAATCGGAGCGGGGGCCGTTTTTACGGGGCCTGCTAGACGGCCGGGTAGAGCCGAAATCCGTATTCCGGCGGTTATTATACGGGTTTGGCCCTTTTAAGGGGTCTGTTAGACATGCTCTAAGGCCGGCAACGAAATTCCGGCAGTCCTCAAAATATTCCGAAAGTACTTTTATAGCCCCATCGATCGATCCAAAGTCGTTTCTTCCTTCTTCCCCGCGTCGCCGCCCAGGTGCACCTCCCCGATCCCCTCCCAGCTCGTCTCCCTCTCCTTCCTAGCCGGCCGAATCGAGCGGCCACTCCCAGAATCAACGCCGCCTTTCTACAGTTCTACTTCATCCCCGCCTCCGACCGCCGCTCGCTGTTGTCTGCATCCATGCAGACGCCTCCGACTTTCTAGGTGCACCTCACCTAGGCGCCTCGGCCAGCACCTCTCCCATCGCCTCGCCGCCCCACATGCTCCTGCTCGCCCAGCACCTTGCCGCCGGCGATCTGCAGCAGCAGCACCTCACCGGCTTCGCCTCCTCGCCGCCACAGCAGTAGCTTCTCCTCTGCCCTATCAGCAGCAGCAGCAGCAGCAGCAGCATCTCCTCTGCCCTATCACTATCAGCATCATCAGCTTCTCCTCTACCACATTAGCAACAACAACAGTACAATTAGTTCAGTATCGAGTCAATAAAACATGATTACACAGAAATAAGCCTATCTACACCTTGCATGTTACACAGAATATCATAATCACCAAGACAAGAACAACCCACGGATACAGGAACTTCGCAAGTTGCAACTTAAAAGACCACCCAAGCAACCGCTGATAGTATTTGAATCATATAATGATATCAGCATCAGCAGCAGCAGCAGGGAAGTCACCAAATCTAATGGCATATGAGAACAGTGTTTTGCAGATGAAACTGTCAGCAAAGCATGCATGAATGCACAGGGCTACATTAGTCAGTGTTCATTTGGTAATGAACTAAAACTGTTCTGGAAGCAAAAAAAAGTGAAGACAATAAAATGGAAAGAAACACACATTTGAGTTGTACGGAAATATCCAGCTTTCCGGTTCCATTTTGTTCTGAACTATGTATCTCTAGCCCTTCTCTACTTCAGCTAGATCTTGAAGATCAGCAAGCAGCGCATTGAAGAACTCAGCATCTTATGCACGTGAACATGAGAAGGCAAATAAAGTTTTTAGCGGTCGAATTTCAAACCTGTAACCATTGTACACCTCTGAAGATTCAGATTACAAACAAGTAAAAACTGGAACCAAGTTTTAAAACTAGAATGTTTAAGAATTGTTGACGAGTGGTAATGTAACAATGCCAGTGAATCCGGGGAGTTATGTTATTGGCACTTCAAACTTATATTTTTCAGTAGTCTAACATACAGTACAATATTATGGCACTGAAGAGGAAACAACCTCCAGATCACCTCGAAATCCTGAGGTTAAGCATTCCACGAATATCCCAGATTTGAGCTCCTGAACATACCAATATCTTTAGTACGCATTTGACCAAAGTTAAATTTAATTTTTGTTACTTAAGTTCCTCAATTAATCATGTTTTCCCTAAAATCCAAATGGCTCCGGTGGAAAATTCAACTGTGTGGCATGACATGCATACAGCAACCCACCATGAAGCATCATCTCCAACCTCTGTTTTTCTCATGGAAAAAAGGGAAATAATTTTTACTAGTGACTGGATTTCTTTTCCCAAAAGCTAAACTTGTCTCTGAAAAACAAGAGTTAACTGAAACCTAAGGGCATGTACAATGGTGATATCTTAGCAGTGCCACGTAGGATAAATGCTGAAGTGGAGGAAAGAGAATGTTGAAAAAGGGTTTGCCTTCTCTTAATTAAGAGATGATCTCTTAGCACAATCTCTCTCACAACAAATTTAGGATATCTGATTACTAGAGATAAGACTAAAAAATAATCCATTGTACATCATGTTTTGTTGTTATATCTAAATTACGTGGCGGCGCTATGATAAGACAGTCTTATCAACCATTGTACATGCCCTAAACAATACCATTTGGAACCTAAACGGAGTAAAAGAGAGTTAATTGAAATTTTAACCGATTTTTTTAGAGGTTTATTTTTTTTATAGAGTAAAAAAGTATATTACTGGATGTCAAACAGGCCAAACCTGAACTTTAGAATTAACATGCTTGGCACAATACAGTGCCAGTGTATTGATGGGGCATATTTTTCTCCTTGTACGTAGTTGAGATCAAATTCAGGGTTTTCACAGCCAAATTAAGTTACTAGCAGTGCGGTATTTTGCAAAGTACTCTAAGCGTGGCTAAGCACATAGCAATATGCACGAGAGATATGAACAATGGAGTAGAAGGCACCTCTATAAAACCAGCAAGGCAACTCCATGTTCGGGGTACAAATCTTGACTGACGGCTTATAAGAATATAATGCGAGCATTTTCAGAAATCAGAAATCACATCAAGCTTAATTTGCTAGATACTGGATCGCACAGGTATCTCTAAATAAGTGGGGATTTTACTCGTCAACAAGCAAGAGAAAAAAGGCACATACGTGGCCAGCGATGGCGAGCTCCCCCACCACCCCATGGTGTCCTTCTCCCTCCAGTCGGCAACCACCATGAGGGTCCTCAAGTCCACGAACGCCGACCCATCCCCCGACTCACCGACCCTGGCGCCCTCGACCTCGTTGACGTCGACGCGCCAGTACGCGGCGGCCTCCTTGCCACCACGGGAGCCAAGGAACACGAAGACATCCGGGCAGCAGTTCCCCGCGGATTCCACTGCCGCACATTCTTGGTAGTACCCGCCGGACAACGCCACGATTTGAGCTCGGCCCTGCCCTTGGCTTGACAGATCGAGCACCGCTGCTGCAGATCCGGCCGCCGGAGAAAAAATCGCATCTTGAACTCGATCGACCTCGCTGGCGCAGGCAACGGAGGACGGCGGTCACGCGGGCGTTGGAGGAGAGTTGAAGAATGCGACCTGAGGTGAGAGAGACGACACCGTGTCCGAACGGGGGCAAAATAGGAAACCCAAATTTTTCGGTAACGTAGCCGAACGTGACCGTGAAAGGCCTTAACAAAAGCGACCCAAAATGATTCCCGCCATTCCGAAAAGCTTGTCGCAAGCACCTGTAACGATTCAGCTAAATCAATTTTACAAAGACACCCTCTACAATTCAAATTCTTACAAGAAACTCTCTAATTCCAAATCGATTGTAGCTCGAGTCGTCCACAATCTCCCGTCCGCATCCCGATCCGGTCTGCAGCCGTCCTCGCCTGCAGCTAAACCAGCACGCCAGCACCTGCCTGAGCAGCAACCTCGCTAAACCAGCTGCCGGAGCAATGGGCATGCTTCCAGTCGCTAAACCAGCACGCCAGCAGCCATCTCATCCAGACTGCTCCATCAATCGCCGGCATCTCCTCCCGCTGTTCCTCGATCGCCAGCATCTCCTCAATCGCTGTCCGCTCGATCTCCCAGCACTTCAGCAGCTAATATAGGTGGCGAATCATGATTAAAAATCCAAGAGTAGTTACTGCCTTTCCTGGTTATCCTAGTAAGAGCCAGTCTCTCATATATCAAGCTATAAAAGCCACTTCAACGGGAAAAAAGTTTGCTAAAGCTTCTCCTAGCATTTCGAGCCACTTGTAATACATCATCTCCTGGTTCGCACTTAATCTGACGGTAGTTCTAAATTCTTTGGTTAAAATTACACTCAAAGAACAGATGTTGACGATCATCATAATCTCTACCAGGACACAACTCACAGTGGTTATCATCAGTTACTTTCCAGCTCCCCTTCAATAGATCTCTTGTACTCAGACATACAACCAATGGCTCGTGAACTAAAGCATAATACTTGGAAGTGAAATACTCTCCATTCTGCCACACACATTTCCATTCATCCCTCTTAGATGTGTTCAACTCAATCCATCAAGCCAGGAAGAAATAACAAGGAATTCCTCATAAAGCTCGTGCGGATAGGGCCATATGAAACAACTCCGTTCTGTCTTGAGACTGCCGCATGTCTTGCACAGATATTTTGTCATCAACTGCAAAGGAGAACAATCCATTTAGAATAATAAGGGTTTCCCCCCGTTTCTATTAATATGAAATCAACAGAAGTAACAAAAGTCTTTTTTTGCAGAAAGTAGAACAAAACGAAAATTGGCTGGGCAGACAATAAGCTGTACCAGCTGAAAACTACCAACGCTTATTACAGTCCAGGGGACAAAGCCCGCTACCTCTCTTTTCTCAAACCAAGTTTACTGCCTTAATAAGCCAGGAACAACAAACCAAAACATGGACTATAAAGCTCAGCCGAGGCCAAGTTTCTTTCTCTTCACTAGGTCGCCTTACACTTGGACCCGCTGCCGGCTTGGACTGGGTTGGGGAAGGCGACTGGAGGGGAGAACCAGTTAGTTAGGAGCAGTTGGCGTTGCAGCTCAGCCATTGTCCACTCGCCTCCTGAGGGAACTAGTGCCAGGCTATCTGAAGGAGTTCCTCCCGCTTGTGCTCCATATCCCAGATGTATTGCTGCAAGGTGACTTCCAGAGCAGTCTTGCATAGAATTGCCCACTGATGTATGGTCGAGATCAATCTGTCCCATGCATCCCTCATGGTTTTCCATATCCTGCCCTGAAAACACATGTCATTACGGTAAGTCCAAAGGCACCACACGGTGGCGGAAGAAATCATGTTAATATGACCATGGTTATTAGGAGCAATCCATAATCTAGCAATAGATAAAATGTCAGCTCCAATTTGTATTTTCACTATATCAGATATTGCTTCCCAAATGAAAACTGCTACAGAGCAAGAACATAGCAAATGGTGAGAAGTTTCAGGTTCACGAGCTCACAGCAGAATACACATGTAAGGTACACGAGGTTGAAGTACTCGACACTGGCCATCTCGGCACGGTGCCAACAGTCGGTCAACAACCAGCCATTCATCGTCTGGAGCAAAAGGAGCAGTATATCACTCTCAGACTAAGACATGAAATATTCATAGCCTACCTAGCTACTATGAATCTAAAGAGCATCTATTAATACTAGAGCAGTTGAGCAGGAAGCAGAATTGACAATCCAAAGGTACAAATTTATGTCAACAGCCGTCACCAGCACAGACAATTCTCAATTAGGCAGGGGGGAAAAATAAAGTAAAGTTCGATAGTACTAGTGCTAGCAAATAAGCTCTCAAATGGAACAAGGAAAAATTATACAGGACAGCACAAGAACACACACCAGTATATCCCATCTGTTGAGGTCACAAGGAGGGACGGAAGAAAATGAGAAGGTTGTGCAGCTATGAGCTATCCCAGTACCACGCAAACTCTAGCATGGGTGCGTGACTGACCAATAACACACACGACTATCAACCAAACAAGAGATTTTGTGTAACAGAAGCCATCCCTGAGTGATCCGGAAGTTCAGACAGACACAAAATATATTGCAGTCATTCTGTCGAATAACGAGTGTGCACGAGGAGAAAAAAGGGAGGGGACTCCTTCTGCGCACGTCAACGGTGAAGACGGGGTCCTGGAGGCGGCGGCGGAGGTCCAAGGAGGCGAGGAGCTTGAGGTGGAGGTCCTCGGAGGCAAGGAGCTTGAGGCGGAGGGAGAGATCTGGGACTGGAAGCGCATATATAGATGTGGAAGCTCAAATACCACCCCCCGATGCCTGGAGGCACAAGAGAAGACAGAGAAAAGCATGTGCATGGTTTAATCACGCCGAGGTGAATAATTTAATCTTACCAACAATTCTAATCCTCAGGGTAAGTTCCGCTGCATAAGATTGATTTCACTCTTAACAGAAGGAGCATATGACCGTGAGAAACAGAAGTTACACATGAGCATATTACTTTAGTGTTCAAGACCAGTTTAGTCGTGATTATGACTTTGTACACACACACTCTTCTTCATGGACAAGAGATCAAGGGTTGGACATGAATATCACCTAGTATATTCAGCAAGGAATCGGCTATTTTTCCAACGGAGAAAAAGCTAATGCAATTACTATACATATATGAAAAAAGAATCTGAAAAATGATATACCTCATAAAATTATAAACAGGAAGGAATTAGCCAAAAGATGCCTCTACCAAATCCAAATATGTGTACCTGATGCCGCCTCTTTCTCAACATTTCCTCCATCCTTGCTGGAACTGCCTTGGCCATCACTGCACCCACCGGCACCAGCTATTCCATTCCATGTTGATGATACAAAGTTAGTGATCATATTTACAGAAAAATGCTTGAACAAAAAAAAGATCTAGCTGCAGCTTAACAGGACTGTCATGACAGTAGCGATGCGAAAACCTCTTTTCTCTTTCTAACAATCAAATAAGGCCGTACATAAAAAAAGTTCTACAGTAAACATAACATTATGATACAAACCAATCAGATGTGAATCAGATGTTTCTTTGTATATGAACATAAACATGTCACTCTGAACTATGCATAATTTATCTTTGCATTTGGAAATGAGCAGTAGCTTGTTATTCTGAAATAAATATTTCTATATTCCGCACATGTCTGCACATGTTTCTTAGCTTCTTATTCATCTTTGCATTTGGAGAGAACATAAACATGTCCCTCTGAACATGTCAGTCTGAAATAAATGTTTCTTATATTCTGCACAAGAACAAGTGGATCAAACACACACCAATGCCTTGAGAAATAAAATAAAATCACATCAAGCTTCAACAAACAATGGAGGTGCTTACATCATCAAGAAACCTTGTATTATTTCATTGTATGAGAGACTTGTTTGTCATTATCCTCTTCCAATTATAGAAGAATTGGTGCATAGCACTGCATTAGCACCAAAGCAGTTGTTAAATTACCATGACCTTACTTTCCTCTAAAATACGACAAACCAATCATTCTGCAAAATAAAATGAAAAATTGTACCAACAATAGGACCTGGTGTATAGGCTTGTATGGCCACAAAAGACATCTCACCTTCTCATATACTGGATGCTAGCAGTTCTATCATAGCAAGCTAATTTCCAGTTTAGATATGCAACCACCTCCAACAAAACAAGTAGCAAGATTCATTTTTTCAGATGCTAATATATCAGTGGAAAGCTAAGTTCACTGAGGGGTCACTAGAAATGCTGAAGCTCCTGGATCCCATAGGAGTCTCAGGTCTCTCCTACTATGCTCAGTATTGAGCTGGCTGGAACTTGTGGCAAATGATTCGGAGGCCTTTAGGACTGGACAATTGCATGCCCTCTCATCATCATGCTGCAGCAGCTCAAGATTGAAATCCCGCACATCTGAGGTAATGTTCAGGCAAGCACAATCTTGTTCTTCATATATATTATATACATGCATTTCCTTGAACACATGGGGAGCATCTTGCACATTCGGCTGCAGGTTGGGAACAAGCAGCGACACAGAACCAGGAGTGTTGTTGGCTTTGGAGGAAAGAACTGGAGCCAGACATGCTGCTTGTGCTCCTATGGACAACCGATCTGTGACACCAACATTCTCCCCTGCTGAAGGTGACCCTGGTGGAGTAGCCTGCTCCAAGGGATAATCTGCCGGCAGAGTAAAGTAAGTATACTCGGTTCCATCTGCTAGGAAAAGGCTTTGGCGATTGAGATTATGGAAACCATACGACTGGGGCATTTCACCGAACATCTCTTGGGCGACAGAAGCAGTGGCCGTACTAGAGGACACTGAAGGTGCAGATGCAACCGTCGTCATGCTTCCGGATGATGGTGTAAAACACACAGGTGGTATCAAGGTAGTGGTGGTACTTGACATTGGCAAGGGTAGCATGGAAGTGGTCAGAGAAGATAACCTGTCCCGCAGTTTGGAGAGCTCGCCTTGCAGTGAATCAAACGAACGCTGTGATTGAGCTTGATGCTCATCCAATCGTCGCTTGATGTCGAGGACCACACGGGGGGCATGTGCTCGCTGACGGTAGCTTCCTTGTGTGCATGTGCTTCTGATGACGGTGTGGTTGTAAGAGCGTTGGTGGATGCAGAATGTGGATAAAGAGAGTTTGTGTAAAGCAATTTTGGTGTGGGTGTGGTGGATAGTATGGTGGGAAAATAAGGAGAAGAGTGATAGCAGGGTTGAAGTATGAGCAAAACTCTAGGATGATCTTGTGGAGCGTAGGTGTGGTTTGACACCGTATCAAACACCCGTGATGTTCTGTCAAACATCTGATGGTTGTAGCCTGGTGCTAACCTTTCATCCAACACCTGATGGGCACCTAGCCACTGGCATGCAAACGAGAATGCAGCTGAACGAGGAATGTGTTGTTGCTGCCCATTCCAGGAGTGCTGGCTCATCAATGATCCAAAATCACCACGATACTCCAAGCAGATATCCTATTCTCCCCGGCTTTTCTGGATACAAAAGATGAGCACGTACTCACCGAATTCCTTGTTGATGAATAGCAGCCCTGGGAGATAGTAAAGCTCAAGCCTTTGTATGGGGTGGGGGGCAATCACTGACGTTACATGCTTGTTGTGGACACGCAAGATGAGAGATTGGGGTTGCTGGAATCAAAGGGAATTTGAAGCTGCAAGGAGGGAGTTGCGGTGGAGGCGCTGAGACTTGGCCTGATTTGAGGAGGACGACTAGTAGAGATTAGTGGAGGCGTGTGGGGTGGAAGTTGAGGAGCGTGGCGGCGGAGGCGGATGGGCGGCTCTCCCAATTTGGGAACGAGATTTGGGTGGGGAACTGTGATTTGGACCGCCGGGATCTACAACTTCCGCGCCGCCGCGAGAAACCCTATAAGATCAGGATCAGGGGAAGTGGAAGGAGATGCTGGACAAGAGAAATTGGGGGAATGAGGGAAAGAGAAGAGGCTGGGCACACACTCCCTAATAATAATAATAAAGCCAAGTAATCTCAATACTGTACTTAGGCTGGTGCCAATGCACCACACCACTCTAGCCTGCCACGTCAGCTTTTTTCCCCACTCTCACCCCACTCTCACCCCACGGTGCCAATGCACGGGCTATAGTGTCAGCTCTCACTTCTCTCTCCTCCACATCACCATTTCTTTTTCAGATTAAGTTATTTCACTCGATTTTTTGTAGACATTCAAAATAATGCAAGAAAATTATTTTATTCAACTCAAAATGTTACCGATTACATAATAATTAATAAAATTGCATAATAAATTTTAAAAATTACATAATAAATAAAAAATAAATTCTAATCCTCTTCCTCCTCCTCGTCGGCATCATCTTCCAGACCAAGCTCATTTTCCACCATCTGGATGGCCTTCGCATGTTTGCGCTTTTCTGCTTCGTTCATGTCGGCGGTCGATCGGTCTTTCATTTTGTTCCATTGCTTGAGTAGCTTAGCCTTCACTAAACCATTCCACATGTTCTTCATCGCGAAGGATTTACTTCCTACCTCACTGCTTGATGAGGATTCCTTCCCCCTCCTCCTATCCTTACGTGCCGCGGCCTTGGCCCTATCGCGGCCCGTTGGACGCTCCTCCTCCGTCGTCGCGTCGCTAGAGCTGTACTCACCAGAAACTCCCAGACGGCTTCTCTTGGAAGTGGAATCGGTTCCACTACCAGGACCATGTTGTCCTTTCCACTTCGCTTCATTGCGAACAGCTTCCCACCAGTGGTGCCGTCTGAACGGCTGAGTCACTCTTTTGTCATTCACGTACCTCTCCATTGCCGCCTTCATGACCATTGCATCGTCTGTTCCACTCTGACGTAACGCTTCTTCTTGGATGTGGTATGCATTGAACAGGGACACCTCCTTGTTGTAGGCGTTCCAATGATCCTTCAGTTGCTTCGAGGTCCGACGACGGGCAGGATCCGAGGTAGAGTTGAAGGTTGCAGCTATCTGACCCCAAAAACTATTGCCGGTCTTGCAATTACCGGCGACAGAGTCTTTGGAGTTAAAAATCCAAGCGTTAACCTACCCGAAATACATATTGTTAGTGAAAAATCCAAGCAAGAACCAACCCCGAAATAAATATGTGATGGGTAAGTAAAGTACCAGTTTTTCCTCGTCCGCAGTTGTCCAGTCAAGCCTCTTTGGACGCGGTGGTACGATTGTTTCCGCGGCATTAGACTCGGAGCTTCGAGCACTGGCTTCAGGAGGTGGTGGGGGGTACGGACCATATGGCGCGTATGGATACGGAGGTGGAGCGTATGAACCATATGGGTAAGGAGGTACAGTCTCACTCCCGCTACCTGTAAATGGAGCATGTGGAGGTGGGGGGTATGGATACGGAGGCGGAGGGTATGAACCATATGGCGCCGGAGGTGGAGCGTATGGCCCATATGGCCCCGGAGGTGGTGCGCCGGAGGAGTATAAAACTCGGGGAAGCGGCGAAGAACCGACATTGGAGCGACGATGTGTCGGAGAGACATCATCTAGGTTTACTGGTGACCCGTCGGGCTGCAAGAGATCCGTGAACGAGGTCATATCTGGAGTCCAACCGGACATGGTGGAGAAGATTTGAGAGAGTGAAGGAGATGAATGAGATGAAATGGGTGTGGAGTGAGTGAAACCATATGGGGGATATTTATAGGGGGTGGGGATGAAATTTTGGGGTTTTTTGGCATTTTTTTCGAATTTTTTGAACCAGCAACGGCTACCCAACGGCTAGCTGACGTGGACGAATCAGATCGCGCCACGTCAGCTAGCCGTTACGCCCGCTCTCTCGCCCGCCCTCTCGCCCCGTGCTGCCAGCGCGCCGCCCCGCCTCTCGCCCGCCTATCGCCTCGCTCTCGCCCCCAGCGCGGGCGGTAGCGGGCGATAGCGCCGGGCGCCCGCGCCACCGCCCCGCGCTGCCCTCTCGCCCCTCTCTCGCCTGGCTCTCGCCCCGCCTCGGGCGGTAGCGCCTCCTCTCTCGCCTGCGTTGGCACCAGCCTTAACCCAACTGTTTGCAGCATCGATTACACGAGTGACAAGAGAAACTGAACCCAACTGGACAAGACAAGGGAACCATAAAGGACAAAAGGGAACCCAACGAGTGTCCGCCTAAGTTAATTGTAGCTATTTAGCGTCCTTGGGTACCATGGGTTCCCTTTACAGTAGATGCTTAGGCGGACGAGCAGGAGCTGCACCGGGACACCGTGGCGGAGGAGGACTCGACGTCGGTGGAGTCGTCGTCGTGGCGACGACGGCACCGGAAGGCCATGATGAGCGCCACGATGGCGCTCAGGAGGGCGGCGACGGCGGATACGACGGTGGCGATGGTCAAGTTTCTTTCTCTTCATTAGGTCGCCTTACACTTGGACCCGCTGCCGGCTTGGACTGGGTTGGAGAAGGCGACTGGAGGGAAGAACCAGTTAGTTAGGAGCAGTTGGCGTTGTAGCTCGGCCATCATCCACTCGCCTCCTGAGGGAATTAGTGCCTGGCTATCTGAAGGAGTTCCTCCCGCTTGTGCTCCATATCCCGGATGTATTGCTGCAAGGTGACTTCCAGAGCAGTCTTGCATAGAATTGCCCACCGATGTATGGTCGAGATCAATCTGTCCCATGCCTCCCTCATGGTTTTCCATATCCTGCCCTGAAAACACATGTCATTACGGTAAGTCCAAAGGCACCACAAGGTGGCGGAAGAAATCATGTTAATATGACCATGGTTATTAGGAGCAATCCATAATCTAGCAATAGATAAAAAGTCAGCTCCAATTTGTATTTTCACTATATCAGATATTGCTTCCCAAATGAAAACTGCTACAGAGCAAGAACATAGCAATGGTGAGAAGTTTCAGGTTCACGAGCTCACAGCAGAATACACATGTAAGGTCATCGATCGGACGTCGTTTAGCTAAGTTATCCCTGGTTGACAACTTATTTTTACTAAACAACCATAGGAACACGTGAATTCAGGGAGGAACAGTAATGTTCCATATCGCTGGCGTGTGGATTCGTTTGATCCCAGGATCATTGACAATCGCATAGAAGCTCTTAACTGAGTAAACACCTGATGGATTATACATCCATATTGGTTGATCATTCTCATCCGTGAAAGTAATGCTCCTAGCTATCTCAAGCAAATCAGACCATTGTCACATAAGGGATTCGTCAACTGTACGTCTAAAAGTAAACTTAAGATCTCTACCATCCCATACTTCCGCAATAGTGCAATTTTTCTCATTGACAATATAATAGATCCAAGAAAAGCGTAGCCAAGCTACAATGCCCAAACCAAATATCCTCCTAGAAGTTTACCATCTTCACGTTACCAATATTCCATCTATAACCCATCCTTCCAGCTTCTACTGCCCAAACCACTCCTTTCCAAAAAGGAGAGATATTTTTAGCAGTAGTCCATAGAATATTTGGTTTATTAGTGTCGTATTTATGATCCACAGTTTGTTTCCAAAGCTTATTATCTGCCATAGTATACCTCTTAATCCAACTAGCAAGCAAACAAAGGTTTAATTCTCTGAAGTCATGGACCCCAAGGCCCCCAAACTCTTTTTTCTGCCACACCGTCCCTCAGTAGTTAGATGGTATTTATGCCTATCACCTAAGTTGTCCCAAAAAAAATGGGTCATTTGGGAATTAATTGCATTAATTACCCATTTGGGGAACTTAATAACAGACATCAAATACATAGGCATGCTTTTAGAAGCACTAACCTAGCTG
The DNA here is from genome assembly GCF_019359855.2 of Lolium perenne. Classification (NCBI taxonomy): domain Eukaryota; kingdom Viridiplantae; phylum Streptophyta; class Magnoliopsida; order Poales; family Poaceae; genus Lolium; species Lolium perenne. The sequence continues at coordinate 325,307,745 of NC_067245.2, forward strand.
CATAGGAGAGTAATCTCTGGAAATTTAGACATTTTACATCCAGGATGCCTCTATGGAAATCTCTGGCTAAAGCTATGACATCATCTTTAACTACATGCCAGAATTTTTGGAAAAACAAAAAAGAGAAGACATCAGGGCCCGGTTCTCCGGCTGCATAAGAACCGAAGACCGCATCTTTTATCTCTTCCTCAGAAAATTCTTTTTCTAAAATCTGGTTTTCTGGCTGAGTAACCTTATCACCTTCGTCCCAAAAGTCAGGTGATGGCGAAATATTGGACCTGGGTTCAAACCCAAAAAGCTTTGTGTAAACTGGACCATCTAATGCTGCCAAAGTAGTTTACTGACGCCTTTGATTTGCTTTTGCATGGAAAAACGCTGTGTTACATATGTAAACAAGACAATGAAAACAATCTGTGGGACTTAAGTTGTGGATGGAGCAGAAAAAGGGGACAGCAGAACATCAGCTAACATATGTAAACAAGATGATGAAAGAAACATACTCCAAGTTAGTATCAGTGTCTTTCCAGCATAAAGTAACTCTAGCTTAGTCCAACATTGACAGATTCCAGCAAAAAGTTACTACATTTTATCTTGAATGAAACAGTAATATGTAGTGCATTGATGACAGTGAAATGAAACAGTAGACAATAGTATTAAGATGACAGTAATATGGAGTTCATTGATGCCTTCTTGGGTAAGTCAACAAGGTAAACACTGCATGGGATAAACTGAAACATAGGGTATTTCCAGCTGAGAAAGAAGATGGAATACTTGATGAAAATCAGTCGCTGTTCATGGGAAGAATATGGATGTGACTTGCGGTAGAACTGTGGGAGAAAGGCCTACTAGATTGCGCTGGCTTGCGAGTTTCACAAAGGGCTCCAGGAGCAAAATTAGCATCAACTATTCCTTCTAATTATGAGCGAAATTAGCATCAACTGTTGCTTCTAATAAGTGCTCCTCTTAATTGAACACATTGCCCTCACAACTTTACTAAGTCAAGGTCATACAAATGAAGTGCATTTTAGTTACCAAAATGGAGTATATTCTGCACAAACAGTTTCTATTTCTGTGGACACATGCACACTTCGAAAAGGAGATTATTTGATCAATGAGTCACAAGAAAGCCAAACTGTTTTCATAGCAGCACGCTAAGTTAATTGAGGAACTTCATTTAAGAGCAGTAGCGCTCACAGTTATCTAAGAATAAGCCCCTGGAGAATTCAGAAACTTGCCTTGGAGAATGGGATGGACCGTGCTAGTGCAAAGGTTCTAAGGGGCTATTCTACTGCTTAAGATAGCCTGGAGTATGCGCGAAACCTAACATATACAGCTTGCTACGATAGCTCGGAGTTTGTATGAACCATAGGTCTCCAACGCGTGACATGTGGCTCAATCACATAAAACAGATTACTGTGGTTCAGAAACAGCAATAGTGTCATCACTAATATAGTTAATATAAGGAGAGTTTAATATACTTCTGAATATGCAGAGCAGTGTCAAGCTCAAAGAGCTGGCTTGGTTTAGACCTCCGCAGCACGGATACGGTGCACTAGTGGCGTGTCCGTGTCAGATACAGTATCCGATACGGATTCGGTCCGGATACCGTATCCCTACGGTTTTGACCGTATCGGTAAATTAAAGCAATTAAAACAATTGTTTTTAATTCGGATACATGTTCTGATACGTTTTGGACACGGTTTTGATACGGCCCAGCCCAAAAGTCCAAAACCAAAAACTCTACCCCGTCCATGACCCCCGTTCCCTTCCCAGTTCCTCCTTCTCCCCCGACACAGCCGCCTCCTCTCCTCTCCCGACACAGCAGCCTGCTCCGGTCCTCCTCGATCTACATCCAGCAGCCGCCGCCGGCGAGCTGGCGACCTAGCCGGCGGAGATCCGGCCATCTCCAGCAGCAGGCAAGCAGCCGCCGCCGGCGAGCTGGCGACCTGGCCGGCGGAGATCCGGCCATCTCCAAGCGAGCAAGCGGCCGCCGCCGGCGAGTGGCGACCTAGCCGGCGGAGATCCGGCCATCTCCGGCGGCGAGCCAGCGGCGGCGGCAGCTCGATTCCTCCTCTCCACTTCTCCGGCTCGATTCCTCCTCTCCAAAGGACAAAGAGTAGCAATTAGCAGTCTCCTTTCTCGGTTTCTCCTTGATCCTCTCATGATTGTAGTTCGATTGCAGCCTTGCAGGCTTGTCAATTGATGAGCCAGAGTTGGAGGGTATCTCGTTTGGAGAGGTGGATGCTGGTGTGGTCAATATGGAAGATGAGGAAGACGACTAAATGTTTATTTCGTGTCGTGTTTTACTATTTTCTAAATCTGTTCTGCCACTTGCTAAGTTGCTATTAGCCTATCAAGCTACCTACATGCTATGCTACATTGCTATCTATGTAATATTTTAACTGCCATTCTGCTATTCTGTAGCTCCCATATGTTACATACATTTATTTTTAGTTTTGAAAAAAATAGTAAAACGTATCCTCGTATCTGCACATTTTCAAAATGCCGTATTTCCGTATCCGTATCGGCGAGATACGGATACCCGTATCCGTATCCGTGCAATTTAGGTTTAGACCCTCTACTACGATTTTTTCCCTGGAAGTATATTTAAAAAGCCATGCCAGAATGATACTAGTACATCCGTTCCAAAATAAGTGTCGCAACTTTGTCCAGATGTGGACGTATCTAAACGTATTTTAGCGTGCAGATACATCCGCATCTAGATAAAGTTGCGACGCTTATATTAAAACGGAGAGAGTGTCTGTTAAGAAACTCCTACATGTAAAGAACAAAAGTAAAGGCTGTAAGATTTAGTCATGCCAGGCAACTGAAATCCAACTAGAGGATGAAAGGTCAACGCTCTTAAGCGATGTCAATCCAAGAAAGCCCTGGGATAGTTCATTTACCTAGCGAAAGCAAACAATCCGGATAAGCTACTAGCAGAGATGACATAGAAATTCACCTTATGCATGTGTGGGGATCCTTCCATAAGGAGAACCTCAAAGAACACATGTGATCTTGACATCTTCTCTTTGTCCTCATCATCACTCCAGAAGTCCATGCTATAGTCCTCACCAAAACACCTACAGGGAACAGAAAACTGGCTGGTTCAGTCTACATCCAGAAATCAACATGATGTCAAAATTTTGCAATGGACCTAGGTGGAGTCAGGACTTTATTGGTGCATGGCTGTATGCCCGACAAGTATCTACTATTGGATTACTTTGGCCCACCGTGGATCTGCAACGCAGCTCCCGCCGTACACACTCCACTTGTGGTACTTCTCCCAGAGGTCCACGAGGTTGAAGTACTCGACACTGGCCATCTCGGCACGGTGCCAACAGTCGGTCAACAACCAGCCATTCATCGTCTGAAGCAAAAGGAGCAGTATATCACTCTCAGACTAAGACATGAAATATTCATAGCCTACCTAGCTACTATGAATCTAAAGAGCATCTATTAATACTAGAGCAGTTGAGCAGGAAGCAGAATTGACAATCCAAAGGTAGAAATTTATGTCAACAGCCGTCACCGGCACAGACAATTCTCAATTGGCAGGCGGGGGGGGGGGGGGGGGGAATAAAGTAAAGTTCGATAGTACTAGTGCTAGCAAATAAGCTCTCAAATGGAACAAGGAAAAATTATACAGGACAGCACAAGCACACACACCAGTATATCCCATCTGTTGAGGTCACAAGGAGGGACAGAAGAAAATGAGAAGGTTGTGCAGCTATGAGCTATCCCAGTACCACGCAAACTCTAGCATGGGTGCGTGACTGACCAATAACACACACGACTACCAACCAAACAAGAGATTTTGTGTCACAGAAGCCATCCCCGAGTGATCCGGAAGTTCAGACAGACACAAAATATATTGTAGTCATTCTGTCGAATAACGAGTGTGCAAGAGGAGAAAAAAGGGAGGGGACTCCTTCTGCGCACGTCAACGGCGAAGACGGGGTCCTGGAGGCGGCGGCGGAGGTCCAAGGAGGCGAGGAGCTTGAGGTGGAGGTCCTCGGAGGCGAGGAGCTTGAGGCGGAGCTCCTCGGAGGCGAGGAGCTTGAGGCGGAGGGAGAGATCTGGGACTGGAAGCGCTTATATAGATGTGGAAGCTCAAATACCCCCCCTGATGCCTGGAGGCACAAGAGAAGACAGAGAAAAGCATGTGCATGGTTTAATCACGCCGAGGTGAATAATTTAATCTTACCAACAATTCTAATCCTCAGGGTAAGTTCCGCTGCATAAGATTGATTTCACTCTTAACAGAAGGAGCATATGACCGTGAGAAACAGAAGTTACACATGAGCATATTACTTCACTGTTCAAGACCAGTATAGTCGTGATTATGACTTTGTACACACACTCTTCTTCATGGACAAGAGATCAAGGGTTGGACATGAATATCACGTATATTCAGCAAGGAATCGGCTATTTTCTCCAAATATGTGTACCTGATGCCGCGTCTTTCTCAACATTTCCTCCATCCTTGCTGGAACTGCCTTGGCCATCATTGCACCCACCGGCACCAGCTATTCCATTCCATGTTGATGTCGTCTACCTGAAAGTGACAACACAGATGATACAAAGTTAGTGATCATATTTACAGAAAAAATGTAACGTGAATAAAGAAAAAATACAGTATCTAGCTGCAGCTTAACAGGACTGTCATGACAGTAGCGATGCGAAAACCTCTTTTCTCTTTCTAACAATGAAATAAGGCTGTACATAAGAACAGTTGTACAGTAAACATAACATTATGATACAAACCAATCTGATGTGAAAAAAGATGTTTCTTTGTATATGATGAACATAAACATGTCACTCTGAACTATGCATAATTTATCTTTGCATTTGGAAATGTGCAGTAGTAGCTTCTTATTCTGAAATAAATGTTCCTTATATTCCGCTCATGTTTCTGAGCTTCTTATTCATCTCTGCATTTGGAGAGAACATAAACATGTCAGCCTGAAATAAATGTTTCTTATATTCTGCACAAGAAGAAATATAGCATTTCATGGCCTGCAGGAACATGCATTTCATGTTGTGCAATTTCTATGCAAGAAAGATGAGGAAGACCAAAGAAGAAATAGATGACAAACTGAGTATGCAGCAAGCTCAATTTTGAATTAAAGAAGAAATACTAGATGACAAACTGAGTGTCAGAACGGCGGCGCCGTCAACAGGCGGTTGAGGTCGAGGTCGAGGTCGGGTCAGTGAAGCCGCGGCGCGAGGTCCAGGCCAGGGGGCCGTGCCGCTCCTCCACGGGGTCGAGGCGGGGCATGAGCCCCTCAGCAGCGCGAGGGCCAGGAAGCAGGCCGGTCTCCCCTGGGGACGAGGCGGTGCAGGAGGTCAGTGGCGCGCGTCGGCGCCGAAGCCAGCGAGGCCGCTGCAGCACGGCGGCGCCGTCGGCCGTGAGACGGCTTCCTCCGGCGGCGGCAGCCGGGGCGAGGTCTTGGCGGCGGCGGCTAGGGTTTTCCTGGGCCTGGGTCATTTGTGGGAAAGAAGAGAGACAAAGTCAAAGCGCATTGCGCACACACTCTTCTCCTTAATAGTAATAATAAAAAAGCCAACTGAAACTGCTCACACAAGATAAACTGAAACTCAAGGACAAGTAGAGATTGCTAGTGCTGTACTAATACTAGCAGCTATTTACATATGAGCAGCCTAGGCGGACGAGGAGGAGGCCGACGAGCATGAGCAGCCTAGGCGGACGAAGAGGTGGCGGACGACGAGGAGGCCGACGAGCATGAGCAGCCTAGGCAGACGAAGAGGAGGCGGACGAGGATGAGGGCCGACGACGATGAGGAGCGGGACACCGTCGCCGCCGACGAAGACTCCACGTCGCTGGAGTCGTCGTGGCGGCGATGACGGCGGCGGAGGGCGGTGATGAGCGCCGTGATGGCGGTCAGTAGGGCGGCGACGGCGGAGACGACGCTGGCGATGATGACGATGTTGCTGATGCTGCTGCTGCCGCCGTCTGTTGTCGCCGGAGGGCACGGGTTGAACGGCGGGCAGGCCGGGCACGCCGGGCAGCGAACCGACACGGAGACCGCCCGATCACTGACCGGAGGCTGCCGCTCGCCGTTGACACACGGCGGCTCCGGCGCGCACGGGCGACAGGGGGCGCAGGGAGAGGGCGGGCAGTCGAGGAGGGCGGCCGGGGGTGCTCCTGCTGCAGCTGCACAGAATGTACTACCATTCAGCCACAAAGCAAACACGAACTATGAACGAAACCGGGGAGGAAGAACGGGGAATGCAACTCATTACCCGCGTCGGAGTCGAGGGGAAAAGTGACGCCGGCGACGCGGACGGCCACGAGCAGGAACAGGACCGCCGCCACGACGGCGACGGCATCAGGGGTCATCTTCTTGGCCATGCCGGCGCTGTCCGTGCAGGCTCCTCTCGATCGACCTCTGCTAGCTCTGCTGTGCGCTGCTTTGCTTTGCTCTGCTCTGCTTGGCGAGGATGGACGATGGAGTAGCTGCGCGGGAGGAGCTTATATACGGGATTATACGGTGGGACGAATACTCGAATAGGGAGGAGTTATATACTTATATCTTTGGTGGCATCCTCGAGCGGTTTTTCTTTGTCGCAGAGGCTTGGCTGATTCGGGCGTTGGGATAGCCGTAGCCGCAACCCCCATAGCTTTTAACGGGGGGGGAGGGGGACGGAAGATCTTCTTTACGGGTGCGGGGACGGAGGAGCTGCTTTACGGGGGCGGGGACGGGAGGAGTTTTTTTTTTTTTTTTAAGAGGAGCTGCGAGGTTGCTCAGTTCTGGATTACACCTACAGCTGGGCATGGGCAGCCCGGCCCAGACGACCCGGCCCGAAAATCCTGGGCTGGGCTGGGTCGGGCTTTGCACTTCGGGCCAGGCTCGGGCCTGAATTTTGAGCCCGAACATCGGGCTGGGCTGGGCTTGGGCTTGCAGTTTTTGTGATTTAGGTAAGGTTTGGGCCAGGCTGGGCTTTTGCCAGTTCGGGCCGGGTTCGGAGAGGATGCCTCCTTCCCCCGTGATGTCATGTCCTGGCCACCCTCGTTTTCCCCCACCCCCCCTTCGGCCCAGGCGTGCCCTCGTTTTCAGCCCACACGCCGATCAAAAAGCATGGGAGCGCCGCGATCTCGCCGGAGACTCCCTCCGCGGACCGGTCCGTCGCCTCCACCTGCAGTCTGGGCTCTGTGCCAGCATCCACTCGCACCTATAAGGACGCTCTGCTCTCCTCCCCTCCTCCCCACCGCAGCCCACCCAGCCCTAGACACCTCCTCTTTTCTCTAGTCAAAGGAAAAGATCTCTGCTTCCGGTGTCTCTCGCCGGAGCACTTCGTCGACGGCTGTCGGGACCCGCTTCGGTGTAAGGCGTGCGGCCGTTTCGGTCACCGCAAGAACGCGGTGGGAACCCTTTGGTGAGGCTCACTCCTAGTGATTACGGCACTCTCTTCGTCATCTTTGGCTCGCCGGAGATGCGGGAGGAGGTCATGGCGCGCTTTCCGCTCGAGCTCGAGGGGCACCTGATCAAGCTGGAGCGCCCCGAGGATGGTTGCAACCGCTTCGCCTGGAGGTACTCCTCCTTCGCACACATCTCGGCCACTGGGTTCCCGCTCGAACACTGGGACGAGGGCGGGATTCGTACGGCTTTCCTCTCCATTGGGAGCGTCTGCTGTATTGACCCGCTCTGCTTGGACAAGCGCGATTTCTCGGTGATGAGGTTGGTGCTGAAGCTCGAGAACGCCTCTGACGTGCCGGCGGCCCTCCTTGTCCGCGGCGCTCTCGGCGCAAGCTCGGCGGTCGTTGACATCCACCTCGTCCACGCCTGGGGTTGCGAGGAGGACGGGCGCGCTCCGGGCTGCGTCCACTTTGACAACCACCTGAGCGCTGGCGCCAACCAAGCCCTCGCTGGTGGTCGACGCCAGTCGCGCATGAGCGACATCGACGACGATTCCATCCGTGGCATCTCTCCTCCGCCCCCACGCAGCAAGCCCCTTCCTCCGCCGTCCTCAACCTCTAGGGGAGGATAGTGGCGCGTCGCCAAGCTGACCTTGCGCGTGCCGCTGCCCTCGCCACCTTGGACGGGCTCCCCGCGGACTCGAGCTCCCCCCTGCCCATTGGTCCCTCAGCCCCGCCCACCGAGCTCTGGGACAGGGTCCTTGCCCGTCGCCTAGCGACACAGTTCCCTGAGGCAGGGCTCGACGCTGCTCAGGTAACCGTCTTTGCCAAGCCCCCTTCTGCTCTCGCTTCGGTTACGGTTGGCCCCAGTTCTCACCCGCTTCTGTTGCAGTGGTACGTGATACGTCTCAAACGTATCTATAATTTTTGATGCTCCATGCTTGTTTTACACCAATTCTACTATGTTTTTCTTATACTTCGTTGCACTTTTATACATTTTCCGGCACTAACCTATTGACAAGATGCCACAGTGCCAGTTCCCTGTTTTCTGCTATTTTTTGTCTCAGAAAAGCTGTACAGGACATATTCTCGGAATTGGACGAAACAAAAGCCAAAGTGCCTATTTTACCGTAACGGAGACGAAGTCCGAAGGAGAGACGAAGGGGGGCACCAGGGTGCCCAGACCACCCAGAGGCGCGGCATGGCCTGGCCCGCGCCTAGGCATGGTGTGGGGCCCTCGGGCACCCCACCGACCTATCTCCTCCGCCTATATATTCACGATCTCGGGAAAACCCTGAAAATGCCAGCCTCCGTCCACGAAAAGTTCCGTAGCTCTGCCGCCGTCGCAGACAAGATCCGGGGGACAGAAAGTCTCTGTTCCGGCACCCTGCCGGGACGGGGAATTGCCCCCGGAGCCATCTCCATCGACTCCACCGCCATCTCCATCGCCGTTGCTAACTCCCACGATGAGGAGTGAGTAGTTCTCCCCCGAGGCTGAGGGTCTACCGGTAGCTATGTGGTTTATCTCTCTCTCCCATGGTGTGATCTTTATGCGATCATGAGCTTTGTAATCTAGATGTCGTTATGCTATTCAAGTGGATTTTACTTATGTGATCTCCGGAGACTCCTTGTCCCACGTGTGTAAAGGTGAGGGTGTGTGCACCGTGTGGGTCTCTTAGGCTATGTTATTAGTATGAATTCTTTGAACACCATTATTGCTAATGTTATGGAAAAGTCTAAGCTTGGGGAAGCTGATTTTGATGAGCATGATATTTTTAGTCCCCCAAGCACGGAGGAGAAAATTTACTTTGATGATACTATGCCTCCAACGGGAAAACAAAAGATAATACTAACTCTCGTCGAGACCTGGAGTTGTTCAATATACGGACGGATCTTCATCCTGTTCCAGTAGGAAAAGATACATTTGACTTGCCTCCTGCCTCATACTCCATGAGCCCTGAGTTGAAGAGGTTATTTTGTCAAGTTCTGAAAGGAGCCATGTTCCCGCATGGTTATGCATCCGACATAAGAAAGAATGTCCATGTAAAGGAGAAAAAGATTGTTGGGCTGAAGAGCCATGACTGCCATGTTCTCTTGCAGCAATTGTTTCCATTAACAGTTAGAAAAACATTGCCAGAGGGAGTTAGCGCTGCATTGATCCGTCTGAGTAGACCATGGTGCCTGTTACGATTATATACATGTCTATATATCAATGTTACAACATGGCCATATGCTCTATAGTTTGCAACTTAACTCCATTCGATCTACATCATTTTAGTTATCAGGTTCTGAACCGTAACATTAATATCTCTAGGTTTTGAATATGGACTGGCTTAATTAAACGAATTTTTCTTTACGTAATTGAAGTTATTGTGTTGTATTAATATCAGTCAGTAGTATTTCAGTCAGTAGTATTTCAGTCGTGCTGAATACACAAGGTAAGATGGGAACCTGGGAATGCTAGGTACAGTCCAGATCATCCAAACAAGCTTGCTTGGCAGCTGTATGTGTGTTGTTTGCTACTCTGGTTCCCAATTTCTATTCGTAATGCATTTGCTCAATTTAGATGAATTTCATCTCTACAAATCTACAATTGAAATGAACTTGAAGTGCTTAATTACTTCATTCAATTGTCGCTAAAAAATGGTTTATCAAGTATTGCTCTGGTTGTCAAATGAAGATTGTTCTTGTACTCATTTGTTTCATATTTTCGTTCATATGGTCTAGCCTCACAAAAAACATGGTAAATTTTGTGCTCTAGGAATAGGCTGCTGCGTAGAACGATGGCGATACATCCTTTGGGACATCTATCTTTGTTTTGCACGTAGAACGATGGCGATACATCCTTTGGGACATCTATCTTTGTTTCGCACCTGCATGGAAATAAATCTTACGTGGTCTAATATGGTCTGGTGCCAAAACGACATGCATTTATCCTAGAAAAAGCTAGTTGCCTTATAGCGTGCCTAGGCTTCGGTAATTTTTTTGGGTTCGCCACTGGTAGCAGGTAGTGTTGCTGCTGGTGTTACATGCCTTCTAGTGTTGCTGGTGCTCAGCGATTACCATGTTTTTTTCCTGGATTTGGTCTAGTTATCTTCTAGTAATATTGAAAGGCTTTCAGTTTTGCCGTGGAGCAAGCTCCAGTTTTTTTTTGTTTAAAGGTAGCTACCCGAACCTGCCGTTCGGTAGCAAGCTCCAGTTTTGTCAGATGGTATAGGACTATAATCAAAGCTCACACTGAAACTTCATCGGTTAGTTCATAAAGGAAAACTGCTGTAGTGGAAATGTAGGTCTGACAGTGATCAACAAAAATACCTTGCACTCTGTGCCCTCAATTTTCTTTTGTCTTCATGTTGTCTTCGAATAACTTTCATGTGCTTAATTAAAGATTGTTATTAACTCTCATCTCTCACTTTGTTTTGTTCAGGTTAATTAACAGCAGAAGAGGTTGATCATCAGGGCAAGAAATAACTATTGGATTTCCATGGACTAGATGCATGCCCAACCACTGTCTTGGACTTATTTATGCACTATTCGTTGTCTTAGGAACAAACATATGCACTGTCATTGTCTTAGAAACAAACCTATGCACTGTTGTTGTTCACTTTGTTGTCGATGGGCGAACTATTTATGGTTTTGTGCACCTGATGAAGTATTCGACCTATGGATTGACCATGCTTTATGAAGAATGTGAATTTTTGATCATGTTTCACTTCTGCAAGATATATTATTATAATGTTTGTCAAAGTTTGATTGAATTGTGTGTTTGAGTTGACATACTGCCAAACAGGGGAGCTAGGGGTTTGAGGTTGAACCAGTTCTAGCATGCCAAGGCAGTTAGACTGCCAGGAATCAGATCTAAGGGCAGGCCCACTACCGGGACAACTTGATTATTCAATGGCAATTAGACTGCCGGGAGATGTCCAACCTGCCGGGACAACTTGTCCGGCAGGTTACAGACCTGCCGGGTGAATGTATGACCTGTCGGGAATTGTTCCGATAAGAGGGCAATCTAACTGCCGGCATAGATGAACCTGCCGGCAAAGAGTTATAGCGGGCATGCCGAACTGCCGGTATCTTTGCCGGCAGGGTTATAGCGGGCATGCCGAACTTCCGGGCAAAAATCTTTGCCGGCAATTACATTGCCCTCTTAGGCGACTTCTCCCGGCAGCAGAGCTGCCCTTATGTTTGGTCCATGGTGTAGTGATAATGTTGATTTAGAAACTGAGTGTGTTAAAATGGTCAGAGCAGCAAGAAATAAAAAACCGATATTCTAAGGTTTTTTCTGCGGATTAACTAAGGTGGTCTAGTATTTTAAACTGACTGTCTGTTTGCGATTTTTTTAAAATAATACATATTTTTATAGCAATTTTACAATTAATATGTGTTTAAAAAAATTATAGATCTGTGACTCGGTCGGTCCTCATAAGTGTGCTTTTTGCCCTGGCTGGCTCACACATATATCTGGTCGGTTAACAGTCGGCCGATCGACCGACCGAGTCACAGATTAGTAAATTTTTAAAATCGTGTATTATTTGTAAATTTGATCAAAAAATGTATTATTTTTTAAAAAATCGCCTGTTTGTTTTACATTCTTTTTCAAACCGATTTGGCTAGACGTTTTTTTTTTTTTTGTAAACGGACTCAACTAGGTAGCTGGATGGCTCTTTTGTTTTCAAACGGACTCGGTTATCTAAATGGTGTACGTTTTTCACGGAAATGCACTTTGGCTCCCGAGTCTATCTACTCCCGCATCCCAGACCAACCCGCCCGTGCCAGGTGGAAGCTCTTGCGCGTATACTGCTGTGTATTGGACTGAGTATCAGGATTATTGAACAGTACCACTGGCCCACGCCAGACGTTACTTTCGCCAACGCCGGTACAGATTGTGGGCCGATCGTCCTTGACCAACTTCAGGTGCTTGCCCAAGACGACAGTGACCCTTAAATCAAGGGCCTTTGGCAACGATGTCGACCGAGGAGTCGCTCGACGATCGAATAGTACTGCAGGTGGGGGAGCTCGTGCGGGGGAAAGCGGTGATGTTGGTGCAGGTAGGGGTGGGGAGGGGATGGGGAAACCATGGCGCGGTGGAGCGGTGCTCTGGCCTTTGCACTAGCTATCAGGGGCGGGGAAGCCATGACAAGGTCGTTGTTTTGCTGGAGAGCCCCGGAGGCCCGAGGGCCATGAGCTCATGAGTCATGATGCACAGCGCGAGGAGATGCGCTCGCCAGCTTTGGTCATGGCATGCTCGACGCGGCGAGAGTCGACGATTTGGTGGCGGCCGCAGGTCTGATGAGCTTCTGCACCACGGGTCCAGATTTTTGGGCCAACCTGTACCATGTATGCCGTCAAACTCTGGCCCACGTATACGTATGTATGTAGCACATATAACATGAAGCTGCAGTAGAACTACTCTGCCTTCCGTGTCTGACTAAAAGAAGAGACAATGCACATATATCGAGACAACCTGATTGGTCTAGAAAACGTGTCCATCTGCACTCGGGAGCCAAAACTGCGCTCCCACGTTTTCCATCTCTTTATGAGTCCACGTCTCAAAGAAAGAAAAAAACATGAACATGTATAGAAATTTGGTCTTTCTTTGGGGGAACGGACTCGCCTACCCAGAATCGTTTGTGTTTCCTTTCGGCAGGAGATGTGGTGGTGCTAATCATAAATGGGGAAGACCTGTTCCAAGAACGTACAGGGCATGTCCCGATTGGCCGCTGCCCCTCGGTTCATATACGAAAGCTGCCATGCAGACTCGATCGATTAGGAGGCGGCGCGGTCCACGTCCGTGCCGGTCTGCACTATTATTCTCAAACGGACTCTATTGAGAGGAATAATATAGACACATATGGAAACATAATTTTGTAGTTATAAGCCATGACATAGGTTTACTTTTGTACATGTATATAATTATACGTAACACCTTTTATCTTTAAATCTTGTGCGTTAAGATTAAAATCATCGGTTTATATTTTTTAAGCATATGTGGATTAACCTAATGGCTCGAAAAACATCCTTATTTTACTTTTAGTATTTTAGTATATAATAGAATAGATAGATATAATAGATTAAGAAAATATAAATTTTGATATATTATGTAAAATGGCGTCATGTTTTGGTAAAACAGCTTTTCTGGTTGCATACGACCCCGATGAAAAAAAATTATATCAAAATGTATCTACGCAAAATTTTACATCTGATTTTTTTTAGATTCCTCAAATTCAAAACGGAAATAGAACTATTTCAGGTTTTAGATTTCAGGCAAAAATAATTCAAAAAAGTATAACAACTAATGCTAGAGGTGCACCACTGCTAACCTTCCCTCCATCGAAATTCAAAACGGATGGCCCCCACTACCCTCTTATTCACCTCCCTCCTCCATAGATTCCTCTCCTCCTCCTCCTCCTCCTCCTCCTCCTCTCCTCCATCCTCTCCTCCTCCAACCACTCCAGTGCCCCTTCCTCTTCTCCGGTCGGCCTCCTCTCCTCCAAAAACTCTAGCGCCCCTACGTCCTCTTCTCCATCCTCTCCTCTCCTCCCTCTCTTCTCCAACCTCTCCCACAGTCCAAACTAAAAATGAGCATCAAAATGGTGCTAGATGAACGAGAAAAAAAATTGGAAAACAAAAATAAGCAAAAGAACAAGTAAAAAAATCACGAAAAATATGGTGCTAGATCTAGTTCTAAATTTCAAAATTTTACTAGTGGCGCACCTTTTTGGGTTAGTAGCGGTGCACCTTTTTTTGGTTCGTAGTGGCCCCACTAGTTAATGGGATTACCAGTGGCGCACCACATGGTGTGCCAGTACTAACCCTTAGCAATGGTATTGGTAGTAGTGGCGCACCACTACTGTGCTTTTTAGGTGCGCCACTGCAAACCTTTTTTTTCTAGTAGTGAACTATGCTGCGTTTGCCGGCTTCATGCGTATTCATATGCGCGGTCTTTGACTCTGAGGTTTTCTCACTGGCAAGGTCTCATTTCCACTGCGGGCTGCTGCTCTTATGGTTGTTACACCTCCCATGGCATAGGTCCTTGCTGCTGATGCTTCCCAGGCTACTAAGGATGCAACCAAGACTGCTACAGATGAGGCTTATGATCAGCATGTATTTTCCCACTCAGATGCCCTTGGTGCCTATCGTGATGATCTAGCCACTTATACTTAGTGGTGTGATGAGGATATTAAGGTTGTTGCAGTTCTTTTTTAGAGTGTTCAACCTCAGTTTGCTTATGAGTTTATGAGCCTCAGTACTGTCTATAAGATGTAGTCTCACCTTCGTGACCGCTATCAACCCTCTGGTGATTCTCTCTATTTATCAATGGTACGTCAGGAACATGAGCGGTAAACGTTCCGCTAGAATGTTGATGATGTATTCGTATACGACGCTGACCTCAAGGTCGAGTAGAAGTCCTCTCGTACAACGTGGAGTGCCGCAAGTCTAGCACCTTGTAGTTTTGCACACGTACAGTGCTGAACAACGCTCCCGGCTCCGTTCCAACGAAGTTGCGGAAGTAGATCTGGATCCCAACAGCAGTCCCTCGTACTTGGTAGGGTTGTCTCCCTCCCTGTGCATGTGCGGACGGAGAGAAAAAACTAGAGAGAGATTTCTTTATTTAATTATGTATTTTTCTCCTCCCAATTGGCCACTACATATAGATATAGGGGAATGGAGGCCGAGCTACACATAGCTCTTTATTTGCAAACACTTAGAATTCCTATTTCTAAGTTTCAAAAAATTTGAAACAAAATTCTAGAGAGAGTCAATGATGTATACTACAATGGTGTAAAATCTCAATACAAACTGCTTCATATTCTAGGCTACACAAAAATGACAAATTCTGGCAAATTTTATAGTGAATAGTGCCCATTTGAATACTATAAAATTTCTTAGATTTTGTCTTTTTCGTGTAGCCTTCTACAGTTCTACTGTACTTCATCCCCGCCTCCGACCGCCGCTCGCTGTTGTCTGCATCCGTGCACACGCGTCCGACTTCCTAGGTGCTCCTCGTCTAGGCGCCTCGGCCAGCACCTCTCCCATCGCCTCGCCGCCCCACATGCTGCTGCCCGCCCAGCACCTTGCCGCCGGCGATCTGCAGCAGCAGCACCTCACCGGCTTCGCCTCCTGGCCCCCACAGCAGTAGCTTCTCCTCTGCACTATCAGCAGCAGCAGCATCTCCTCTGCCCCATCAGCATCAGCAGCTTCTCCTCTGCAGCTCTGCCCCGACAGCATCAGCAGCATCTCCTCTGCCCCAACACTCCACCAGCAACAGCAGCTTCTCCTCTGCCACATTAGCAACAACAACAGTACAATTAGTTCAGTATCGAGTCAATAAAACATGATCACACAGAATAAGCCTATCTACACCTTGCATGATTAAACAGAATATCATAATCACCAAGACAAGAACAACCCACGGATACAGGGACTTCGCAAGTTGCAACTTAAAAGACCACCCAAGCAACCGCTGATATAGTATTTGAATCATATAATCATATCAGCAGCAGCAGCAGCAGCAGGGAAGTCACCAAATCTAAAGGCATATGAGAACACTGTTTTGCAGATGAAACTGCCAGCACAGCATGCAGGAATGCACAGGGCTACATTAGTCAGTGTTCATTTGGTAATGAACTAAAACTGTCCTGGAAGCAAAGAAAAGTGAAGACACTAAAATGGAAAGAAACACACATTTGAGTTGTACGAAAATATCCAGCTTTCCGGTTCCATTTTGTTCTGAACTATGTATCTCTAGCCCTTCTCTACTTCAGCTAGATCTTGAAGATCAGCAAGCAGCACACGTAAGTCCATATCCTGCCCTGAAAACACATGTCATTACGGTAAGTCCAAAGGCACCACACGGTGGCGGAAGAAATCATGTTAATATGACCATGGTTATTAGGAGCAATCCATAATCTAGCAATAGATAAAAAGTCAGCTCCAATTTGTATTTTCACTATATCAGATATTGGTTCCCAAATGAAAACTGCTACAGAGCAAGAACATAGCAAATGGTGAGAAGTTTCAGGTTCACGAGCTCACAGCAGAATACACATGTAAGGTCATCGACCGGACGTCGTTTAGCTAAGTTATCCCTGGTTAACAACTTATTTTTACTAAACAACCATAGGAACACGTGAATTCAGGGAGGAACAGTAATGTTCCATATCGCTGGCGTGTGGATTCGTTTGATCCCAGGATCATTGACAATCGCATAGAAGCTCTTAACTGAGTAAACACCTGATGGATTATACATCCATATTGGTTGATCATTCTCATCCGTGAAAATAATGCTCCTAGCTATCTCAAGCAAATCAGACCATTGTCCCATAAGGGATTTGTCAACTGTACGTCTAAAAGTAAACTTAAGATCTCTACCATCCCATACTTCCACAATAGTGCAATTTTTCTCATTGACAATATAATAGATCCAAGAAAAGCGTAGCCAAGCTACAATGCCCAAACCAAATATCCTCCTAGAAGTTTACCATCTTCACGTTACTAATATTCCATCTATAACCCATCCTTGCAGCTTCTACTGCCCAAACAACTCCTTTCCAAAAAGGAGAGATATTTTTAGCAGTAGTCCATAGAATATTTGGTTTATTAGTGTCGTATTTATGATCCACAGTTTGTTTCCAAAGCTTATTATCTGCCATAGTATACCTCTTAATCCAACTAGCAAGCAAACAAAGGTTTAATTCTCTGAAGTCATGGACCCCAAGGCCCCCAAACTCTTTTTTCTGCCACACCGTCCCTCAAGTAGTTAGATGGTATTTATGCCTATCACCTAAGTTGTCCCAAAAAAAAATGGGTCATTTGGGAATTAATTGCATTAATTGCCCATTTGGGGAACTTAATAACAGGCATCAAATACATAGGCATGCTGGCAAGGCATGCTTTTAGAAGCACTAACCTAGCTGCATAGGAGAGTAATCTCTGGAAATTTAGACATTTTACATCCAGGGTGCCTCTATGGAAATCTCTGGCTAAAGCTATGACATCAACTTTAACTACATGCCAGAATTTTGGAAAAACAAAAAAGAGAAGACATCAGGGCCCGGTTCTCCGGCTGCATAAGAACCGAAGACCGCATCTTTCATCTCTTCCTCAGAAAATTCTTTTTCTAAAATCTGGTTTTCCGGCTGAGTAACCTTATCACCTTCCTCCCAAAAGTCAGGTGATAGCGAAATATTGGACCTGGGTTCAAACCCAAAAAGCTTTGTGTAAACTGGACCATCTAATGCTGCCAAAGTAGTTTACTGACGCCTTTGGTTTGCTTTTGCATGGAAAAACGCTGTGTTCCATATGTAAACAACTTTGAATCTTCGGGCGAACCGGCAGAGGTGAAGAGATGTGCCCGCTCCTAGCCCCACCCTCCCACCTCTAGCCCCGCCGCCGCCGACGAGCCCCTACCGGTAACCTCTCCTGCCCTCCACCCTCCTAACCCCGCCGGCGCCATGCCCTCCTCCGACGGGAGCAACGGCGACCGCCACCACCGGCGCAGCAACCGCTGGCACGGATCCGATGGCGCCTCCTCGAGCTCCGCCTCCCGCTCCTACAGCGAAGTGGCTCGCTCCCCACCGCGCGCCCACACCCCCACCCCGACGGCGCCGCCGCAGCCCGCGGCTGCCACGACGGCCGAGGCCCGCCGGACCCCCGCCGCCACCACCGCCGCGCGCCGGACCTCGCTACGAAGTTCACCGCGCCTCCAACACCGCGCCGCGTGGACCAGATGCGATGGTTGGGAAAAGCCCGGCGCAAGAACCACTCGCCGCCGCCCGGCCCTGGCCGCGTTGGAGCCCGACGGCGCAGCGTAGTCCCTCGCCGGAGCTAGAGGCGGGCTCTGCTCCGCTGCCTCGAGGCCGGCCACTCCGTGCGCGATCGCCCGAACGAGATTCGCCGCCGCAGTGCCTCCTTTCGTGCCACGGCACTCGCGCCGCACACCGGAGCAGCGCGCCCACGACCGCGCTCGCGCAAGGCTGATGGTCCAGGGCGGCGTCCCCAGGACGGCCGACGCGCGTCCAGCTGCACGCAACCCACCCCCGCCGCCGCCGCCTACACACGCGTCGCCTACACATGCTCCCCCTGGCGCCGCCGCTGCGCCCTCCACCGACCCCGACGAGCCGGTTCGAGTCATAATCTCCCGCTCGGTCGAGATCGAGGAATCGGAGAGGATGCTCTAGCGTGCGTTCGTGGCGACCATCACGGGCACCAGGCCGGAGGTCTCCGTCGACCAAGTGGAAGCGCTGCTCTGTGCCTCCTTCGAGCTGGTCGTCGGCGAGTTCTCCGTCATGTTGCACCGCCCCGAGGATTTCCTTATCCTCTTCCACTCCAAGGCCGCCTCCGACCGCCTGTCCGGCGAGCACTTCGTCAGCGACCCCAGCTTCTCCCTCCTGCTCCGTCCCTGGTGCAAGCTCGCCCACGCCGACCTGGGAAGGTTGGATCACCGCGTCGAGCTTGAACTCCGCGGCATCCCCGCCCAGGCCTGGCACATCTCCACGGCTGAGCATATCCTCGGGAATGGATGTTGGATCGAGCAGCTCCACCCCCGCACACGCTCGCGCGCCGACCTCGCCACCTTCCGACTGACGGCGCGCACCAGCGACCCGCGTTGCATCCATCGCCATCCTGTTCTGGAGATTGTCGAGCTCATCCCTGCGAGGCAGCGCACCGACCCGCCGACCCTGAGGACGCTAAAGTACCCCATCACCATCCGGCGTGCCGACCCCATCGACGCAGACACCGCCACACCACCTGTCCATCCCACGGCCGGCGATGACGATGCTAATGGCGGCCGCGACGGGGCCGACCACGGCAATGACTCGACGCGTCATGGTCGCCAGCGGCGCCGCGGCCGCGGACGAAAGAGACGCCGCTCTGGCTCCGCCCAGGATGGCCGTGCCGATGGCGTGGCGGTCGACTCCGCCGGTTGGACGGGCACTTCCCACACCCTACGCGCCGATGGGGTCGCCGTCGATGGCAGCTGGGGCCAAGGCCGCGGCCACGGCCGCCGCTCCCGCCCGGGTCCCGACAAGCTGAGATCGCTGGACCCATGGCCTGGTCAGCGTGGGCCACGCCGCCCTCGTCGTAGAGCCAAAAAGGGAAAAGGAAGGGAGAGGCAAAGTGGTGGCCAGGGCATAGATGGGACCGGTCAAGCTGTGGATCTCTCGGTCCCCTCACCGACAGGATCTGCCTCCACTGCGTTGGCCAATGGCCAATCGACACCCACGTCTGGTCCCCCGCCCACGAGAGAGGATCAGGGACAGTCCCGTCGCCTAGCGCCCGAGACAAAAGCTGCGGCCACGCCTTTCCCTCCGCAACCTCCCCGATCGAGAATGGGGATCGGAGCGCCACAACGGCCGTAGAGCTCTGTGACAGCGAAGTGCCTGATTCCATGCTGGGAGAGGACGACGTTGGTCCTGGGATGGATCGCCTGCCGGCTCCTAGCGACGCTACCCCCACCACTGCGCCCGCCACCCACTTGGCTGCTTTTGCTGACCAGTCGCCGCTGACGCATGAGGGTTGTGCACCTCAAACATGCACGAGTTTTCCCGCCACCGACGTAGCAGACACAGATGCAACGGTTACTCCCCCGAGGATGATTCTACAGCGGCCCACGGCCCATGTATGCCCCAGTGCACCACGCGGAGAGCCAAGTCCAACACCCGGCCAGCCACAACCTAGTGCAGTGCCATCCACGGCCCGCAACCCATCTCGTTTCGCAACTCCGCCGATCACGCTGCGCCGCCGTGGCCGTGCCACACCCCGCTCCTGGACCTTGGGGGAATTTCTCGCTGAGGCCACCAAAAACCTCACCGCCGCCCTCCCTACCCCTGGTCGACGCTCACGGAGGCCGCCGCTGAACTTCTCGCCGCGCCGGGGCAGGTCTGCGACATCTGCTCGCGCTAAGAACGCAGCGCCACCCACTGCGGAACGACGCGCCCAGGTCCAGCTCCTCCGCACCCTGGGGATCATCGGAGCCAACCAGAAGATCACCGCCGCTGAGCTCAAAGCTTACGATGGCCTCTTCGCCGTGCCGATCCCGTTCTCTGTCCTCGGTGCCGTCGCCGCGCTGGTTGACCGTGAGTTGCCACAGAACGTCGACGCGCCCGCGATCACTGTGCTGTCGTCGGGCAGCCCCGCTGGGGTTTATCGTCGTTGCGCTACCTCTCCTGTCGACCTCTTTGCTTATGGAGCACGGTCTTAGGATTATTTGTTGGAACGTGCATGGGTTGAACGCGCGAGTCCGTCGCCTAGCTATTCGCACGCTGATCGACTCTTCTGGTGCCACGATTGTATGTTTCCAGGAAACAAAGATGGAGTTGATTTGCTCGTCGGTTGTGCTTGAGACACTGGGACCTGCATTCGACGAGTATGTGTACTTGCCAGCCCTTGGCACGCGTGGTGGGATCCTGCTCGCTTGGAAGAGCCAGGTTGTGACAATCACTAACCCCGAGATCTCCACGTACACGCTCTCCGCGAGGGTGGCCGCGACTCGCGACTCCCTTGCCTGGTGGATCACGATCGTCTACAGGCCGCAAAGCGACGCCGACAAAATTGCGTTCTTGCGCGAGCTTCGCGACGTGCGTGCGGAGTGCCCCGGACCTTGGTTGCTATGTGGTGATTTCAACCTCATATACCGCGACGAGGATAAGAGCAACGACAACCTGAACCGGCGGATGATGGCCAGATTCCGACGTCTTCTCAACGACCTTGCGCTCAAAGAGCTATACCTAAATGGGCGCAGGTACACGTGGTCGATCGGCCAAACACCGCCTACGTTGGTGCTTCTGGTCCGGTTCTTCTGCACCACCGATTGGGAGGATTCCCACGCCAACTGCCACCTCCGGTGCATGGCCTCTGTGGTCTCCTACCACTGCCCGCTGTTGCTCGACTGCGCTCCGCTCCCACTCGCGCGCCGCCGGTTCCAGTTCGAGGAGTTCTGGATGCGGCTGGATGGATTCCACGAGACGGTGGCGACCGCTTGGTCATCTGTGCATGATCCTGACCCGTTCCGTCGGCTAACGCTGCGGTTGCAAGCCACCGCACGTGCTCTGACGAGTTGGAGCGCCAAGTCCGTGGGTGGCGTCAAGCTCAAGCTCGCGATCGCCCGGGAGCTGATTCTCAAATTCGACGCGGCGCAAGAGGATAGGGTGCTGTCTCCGCACGAGTCCTGGCTACACAAGCAGCTCAAAGTCGCGTACCTGGGATTTGCCTCGCTGGAGCGAACCATCACCCGGCAGCGCTCCAGAATTGCTTGGCTGAAAGACGGGGACGCGAACACAGCGTTCTTCCACCGCCGGTGCGATTCACGACAGAAGAACATGATCAGCGCGCTGCAACATGGCGACTCTCTGCTCACGGGGCAGGCTGATATGGCGGAGGCTGTGTTCGCGCACTTCGATGACATGCTGGGCACGGCTGCTATGCGCGAGCACACGCTCAACCTGGAGCACCTCATTGCGCCGGATGCCGGCCTGGACGACCTGGTCGCGCCCTTCTCGGCGGATGAGATTTGGGAGACGGTGAAGCAGCTGCCGGCGCACAAAGCCCCCGGCCCGGACGGATTCACCGCGGAATTCCTCCGTGCGTGTTGGAGCATCGTCAAGCACGACATCGTCGACGTCTTCCAGGAACTCTTCGAGCTTCGTGGCCGCGGTTTCCACCGCCTCAACCAAGCGCTGTTGACCTTGCTCCCGAAGCGCGCCGACGCGAGCTCTCGGCGATTACCGGCCCATCAGCCTGATTCACCTGATCGCCAAGGTGTTCACGAAGATGCTCTCGCTTCGGTTGGCGCCTAAGCTCGGACGGCTGATCAGCGCTAATCAGAACGCGTTCATTCCGGGGCGGAGCCTGCACGATAACTTCGTGCTGGTCAAGCAGTCCGCGCGCCTGCTGCATCAGCTGCGCGCGCCGCGCATTCTGCTCAAGCTCGACCTTGCGCGCGCCTTCGACACGGTGTCCTGGGCGTTCCTGTTCGAGGTGCTGCGCGGGTATGGCTTCAGTGACCTGTTCATCGATTGGCTTGCCATCTTGCTCTCCTCTTCCAGCACAAGAGTGCTGATAAACGGAGACCCTGGACCGTCCATTTGGCACCGGCGAGGGCTACGGCAAGGCGACCCTCTATCGCCCCAGCTCTTCGTCCTCACCGTCGATGCCCTCGGACGCCTGGTTCAGCGCGCCATTGACACGGGAATCCTGCAACCACTCCATCCCCACCGCCAGATCCCAGCGTTCTCGCTCTATGCGGACGACGTCATCTTATTCTGCCACCCTACGGTGAGCGACGTGGTCGCAATCAAGGGGATTCTGGAGCTTTTTGGCCACGCCTCCGGGCTACAGGTCAACTTTGGAAAGAGCTCTACATCCCTCCTGAATTGTGATACGGACAGTATGGCGCCGGCGATTGCGCTGCTGGGCTGCCCCGTCGTTGAGCTACCCCTCACCTACCTGGGGATTCCGCTCACGATTCGCCGCCCCACTGCCGCGCAGCTGCAGCCTCTCGTCGCTAAGATGGCGGCTGCACTGCCCACCTGGAAGGAAAAGCTCATGAACAAGGCCGGGAGGCTCGCATTCATCAAGGCTGTGCTAAGCGCGATCCCTCTCCTGTTGGTGTTGAACCCGCCGAAGAAGATCCTCAAGCAACTACAGCGGATCCAGCGCGCCTTCCTCTGGGAGGGGGGCAAAGAAGCCAATGGTGGCAGCTGCCACGTGAACTGGGATCGTGTTTGCCGACCAACCTCGCACGGTGGCCTGGGCGTGCCCGACATGGAGCGAACCGGCCTCGCCCTTCGCATGCGCTGGCAGTGGCTCTCTCGCACGGACGACCAGCGTGCATGGCACGGCCTCGACCTGCACTTCCCGGCAGCAGAGCGCGCGGTCTTCTTCGCGTCAACTTCGATGGCCATCGGGAACGGGCGGACAGCCTTATTCTGGGAGGACCGGTGGATTGGGGGGCGCGCCGTCAGCGAGCTTGCGCCGCAGCTGTACGATTGCGTCCCCATGCGACGACGCAAGACCACGACAGTCGCAGCCGGGCTAGAGGCGAACAGCTGGGCCAGAGACATCCACGGTGTGCTGGGCGTGCATGAGGTCGGCCAATACCTCTGCCTCTGGCAAGCCATCGCCCACACAGAGCTCGCCACCGACAGCGATCGCCTCGTCTGGAAGTGGTCTCCAAACGGCGTCTACTCTGCGCAATCGTGTTACAGGGCCCTGTTCCATGGCTCGCTCCTTTCCCAGAGCTGCAAGCTAATTTGGAAGACTTGGGCGCCGCCGCGCGTCAAGTTTCACCATTGGCTTGCAGCACAGGACAGGTGCTGGACCGCTGACCGCCGGGCACGCCGGGGACTACAGCACCATGCCAAGTGCGTGCTCTGTGACCAGCTACCTGAGACGATGCACCACCTCACCATGACCTGCCCCTTCTCCCGGCAAGTTTGGCATGAGGTCCTGTCCTGGCTTAGACTGCCTTGTCAAGTGCCGAGCGGCGAGGCTAGCCTCACCGACTGGTGGATCGACACACAGAGACCTGCCGAAGCCGATGCGCAAGGGGCTCGCCACCGTCACCCTGCTGACCCCCTGGATGATCTGGAAGCACAGAAATGAGTGCGTCTTCGATAGGGCGAAACCCTCCGTGCAAAGCTTGCTTGACAAGACCAAGGATGAGGCCAGGCTGTGGGTTACCGCTGGGGCCAAGGGCCTAAGGGATGTATGGAAAAAACGCTGTGTTACATATGTAAACAAGACAATGAAAACAATCTGTGTGACTTAAGTTGTGGGGACGGAGCAGAAAAAGGGGACAGCAGAACATCAGCTAACATATGTAAACAAGATGATGAAAGAAACATACTCCAAGTTAGTATCAGTGTCTTTCCAGCATAAAGTAACTCTAGCTTAGTTCAACATTGACAGATTCCAGCAAAAAGTTACTACATTTTATCTTGAATGAAACAGTAATATGTAGTACATTGATGACAGTGAAATGAAACAGTAGACAATAGTATTAAGATGACAGTAATATGGAGTTCATTGATGCCTTCTTGGGTGTCTCCAACGCGTGACATGTGGATCAATCACATAAAACAGATTACTGTGGTTCAGAATCAGCAATAGTGTCATCACTAATATAGTTAATATAAGGAGAGTTTAATATACTTCTGAATATGCAGAGCAGTGTCAAGCTCAAAGAGCTGGCTTGGTTTAGACTCTCTACTACGATTTTTTCCCTGGAAGTATATTTAAAAAGCCATGCCAGAATGATACTAGTACATCCGTTCCAAAATAAGTGTCGCAACTTTGTCCAGATGTGGACGTATCTAAACGCATTTTAGCGTGCAGATACATCCGCATCTAGATAAAGTTGCAACGCTTATATTAAACAGAGAGAGTGTCTGTTAAGAAACTCCTACATGTAAAGAACAAAAGTAAAGGCTGTAAGATGTAGTCATACCAGGCAACTGAAATCCAACTAGAGGATGAAAGGTCAACGCTCTTAAGCGATGTCAATCCAAGAAAGCCCTGGGATAGTTCATTTACCTAGCGAAAGCAAACAATCCGGATAAGCTACTAGCAGAGATGACATAGAAATTCACCTTATGCATGTGTGGGGATCCTTCCATAAGGACAACCTCAAAGAACACATGTGATCTTGACATCTTCTCTTTGTCCTCATCATCACTCCAGAAGTCCATGCTATAGTCCTCACCAAAACACCTACAGGGAACAGAAAACTGGCTGGTTCAGTCTACATCCAGAAATCAACATGATGTCAAAAATTTTGCAATGGACCTAGGTGGAGTCAGGACTTTATTGGTGCATGGTTGTATGCCCGACAAGTATGTAGTATTGGATTACTTTGGTCCTCCATGGATCTGCAACGCAGCTCCCACCGTACACGCTCGACTTGTGGTACTTCTCCCAGAGGTCCACGAGGTTGAAGTACTCGACACTGGCCATCTCGGCACCGTGCCAACAGTCGGTCAACAACCAGCCATTCATCGTCTGGAGCAAAAGGAGCAGTATATCACTCTCAGACTAAGACATGAAATATTCATAGCCTACCTAGCTATATATAGATGTGGAAGCTCAAATACCACCCCCCGATGCCTGGAGGCACAAGAGAAGACAGAGAAAAGCATGTGCATGGTTTAATCACACCGAGGTGAATAATTTAATCTTACCAACAATTCTAATCCTCAGGGTAAGTTCCGCTGCATGAGATTGATTTCACTCTTAATAGAAGGAGCATATGACCGTGAGAAACAGAAGTTACACATGAGCATATTACTTCACTGTTCAAGACCAGTTTAGTCGTGATTATGACTTTGTACGCACACTCTTCGTCATGGACAAGAGATCAAGGATTGGACATGAATATCACGTATATTCAGCAAGGAATCGGCTATTTTTTCCAACGGAGAAAAAGCTAATGCAATTACTATACATATATGAAAAAAGAATCTGAAAAATGATATACCTTGTAAAATTATAAACAGGAAGGAGTTAGCCAAAAAATGTCCAAATATGTGTACCTGATGCCGCGTCTTTCTCAACATTTCCTCCATCCTTGCTGGAACTGCCTTGGCCATCACTGCACCCACCGGCACCAGCTATTCCATTCCATGTTGATGATACAAAGTTAGTGATCATATTTACAGAAAAATGTAACGTGAACAAAAAAAATACAGTATCTAGCTGCAGCTTAACAGGACTGTCATGACAGTAGCGATGCGAAAACCTCTTTTCTCTTTCTAACAATGAAATAAGGCTGTACATAAAAACAGTTGTACAGTAAACATAACATCATGATACAAACCAATCTGATGTGAAAAAAGATGTTTCTTTGTATATGAACATAAACATGTCACTCTGAACTATGCATAATTTATCTTTGCATTTGGAAATGTGCAGTAGTAGCTTCTTATTCTGAAATAAATGTTCCTTATATTCCGCACATGTTTCTCAGCTTCTTATTCATCTCTGCATTTGGAGAGAACATAAACATGTCAGCCTGAAATAAATGTTCCTTATATTCTGCACAAGAAGCAAGTGGATCAAACACACAACAATGCAATGCCTCGAGAAATAAAAATAATCATATCAAGCTTCAACAGACAATGTAGGTGCTTACATCATCAAGAAACCTTGTATTATTTCACTGTATGAGAGAGCTGTTTATCCATTATCCTCCTCTTCCAGTTATAGAAGAAGAAGAATTGATGCATAGTACTGCATTAGCACCAAAGCAGTTGTTAAATTACCATGACCTTACTTTCCTGTAAATTAGCGAGGGCCAGGAAGCAGGCCGGCCGGTCTCCCCTGGGGACGAGGCGGTGCAGGAGGTCAGTGGCGCGCGTCGGCGCCGAAGCCAGCGAGGCGGCGCCGTCGACTCGTTGACGGGAGGGCGGCCAAGGCACACGCGCCCACCTGCGCGAGGACGGCGGAGGCCATGGAGTCACGAACTCGAATGGGGATCTGTGGGGGAGTTGTGTGAGCAAGGTGTGGGTGGGGTTTGGATTGGATTGGTTGGGGGAGGAGACCTCCCGCCGTCGCCGTCGGCCGTGAGACGGCTTCCTCCGACGGCGGCGGCCGGGGCGAGGTCTTGGCGGCGGCGGCGCGGCCAAAGGAAGCTACTCCAGAAAAGTAAGTTGGGGGAAAGAAGAGAGGCACACACTCTTCTCCTTAATAATAATATAATATAATAATAATAATAATAATAAGCCAACTGAAACTGTGCATCCATTATTAGGCTGGCTGAAACAAGATGAACTGAAACTCAAGGACAACTACTCCCTCCATCCCAGATCATAGGGCTTGCGCGTATCCCTAGGTTGTTAATTTGACCAACATAATATCATTTGTATAATATAAAAATTATATCATTAGAAAGTAGAATGTCTAAACTTTCTAATGATATATATTTTGTAATACATATGTTGCATTATCATATGTTGCATTATCATCGTCAAATTTACAACCTAGGATACGCGTAAGCCCTGTGAACTGGGACGGAGGGAGTAGCGATTATGTACACATGAGCATGAGCAGCCTACACGGCATGGGCGGGCCCATGTGTATTCATGGGTATTCAGGTGAATACCCAATTGTTTTGAAAAACTTTTCATATTATATGATATAGCCATCAACTCAGCTTTACTATGTATAAAAACCAAGTCTATTGTTGATACACGGATGTGTTGGTATAGTTGGATAGAGGCAGCGAATGCTTAGTACCAATTCTTGAGTTCAAACTCTCTTCCGTTCACTTAATTTCTATATTTTTTGATAATTCTTTTTTATTTTGAATACCCATTAAAAAATCCTGGGCCCGCCCATGCTACCGGGCGGACGACGACGAGCAGCCTACGCGGCCGACGATGAGGCCGACGCCGACGACGACGACGAGGAGCAGGAGCGGGACACCGTTGCCGGGGACGATGACTCGACGTCGGTGGAGTCGTCGTCGTGGCGACGACGGCACCGGAAGGCCGTGATGAGCGCCGCGATGGCGCTCAGGAGGGCGGCGACGGCGGATACGACGGTGGCGATGATGACGATGCTGTTGCCGCCGCCGCTGCTGCTGCTGTCATCTGTCGCCCGGGGGCACGGGGGCGGCGGCTGGCAAGCCGGGCACGCCGGGCAGCCAGCTGTCGACGTTCCTGACGCTGGCAAGCCGGGCACGGAGACCGCCGGGAACGGAGGCGGCTGCTGGCGCTGGCCGTTGACACAGGGCGTCTCCGCCGGGCACGCGGGGCAGGAGGCGCAGGGAGATGGCGGGCAGTTGAGGTTGAGTGCGGCCGGGGGTGCTGCACAGAGAACGTACTACTAGGAATCAGCGACAACCAGTAGCGAAATTAACGGAGGAGGGAGGTAGGATCAGACCTTGGTCGGAGGGAAAAGGTGGGACGCTGGCGGCGGCGGCCACGGCGACGGCCACCAGCTGCAGGAGGAAGAGCGCCGTCGCCGTCACGACGACGGCCGCACCCGCACCGCCCTTCTTCGCCATGCCGCCGGCCGGGCTTGACGGGGGTGGAGTTGAGCGACTGCGACTGCGAGGTGCGAGCAGAGCTAGCGGGAGGTGCTGGGGTTGTGCTTTTCCGCTTTGTGCTCGTGGCACAAATTGAATTATATATACAGGGTGTCCGCGCGCTAGAAAATTGACTCTTTTCTGAGGGGAGAGGATTTTCTAACGGCACCGGTAACTACCGGTCATCATCCGATCGGTAGTTGCCTCGCGATTCGTGCTAATTTGTCTCCAATTTCTTGTCAATTTTACTACGATATGATATATCTATAATATTTATTAGATATAAATAACAAATTTGTTATTTCAACCACATTATACATATATTTCGCGCATATTTGAATTGTTGTAGTTATTTTTTTTGTTCAAAGTATCACGAATCACATATTCACGTCTTATATAAAGAAAATACGAAAATTTATCAAAATTTCTTTTAAATTTTGTAGATATATTATATGGAAATGATATACACTAGATATAGAAAGGGAATGTAGCACGAATCACGAAGAAGCGAACGGTGGATACGTATCCGGTAGATATCAGATCCGTTAGAATGGACTTTCCCCTTTTCTGAGGCCACTTTCCCCACCAGAGCTCTCACCTCGCTACAGTAAATCGAGGGAGAGACTCCAAAGTTCTCGGTCTCGCCGGTGGATTCGCCGCTCCCCTTCGCCTCCGGTGGCCATGTGGGCACTGCGAGGTGGAGGGGAGCTCCGGATCTGTCCGTGCGTGTACATAGTAGGTTAGGGTTCCCGGGCGGCGCTGGCGAGGTGGTGGCGGCAGCGAAGCTCTGGAGTAATGGTGCCGGTGCTCGATCCTCACCTCGGCGGCGCTCTTCGGGGCTCTGCTGGCGAGCTTACGACGTTGGTCTCGCGGGTGTGGTCCTGGCGAGGTGGACTTCACCATCTCGCGAGTTTTGGTCCTCCCGGCTGCTTCCTCGTGCTCGCGTCGGTTGCTCCGTCGGCGCTGGCAAGTTTGTGGAGGACGGGGGCGATGGTTCTGGTCTTCCAGATCCTTGTCGTCCGTGTACAGGAGTCCAGGCGCCTCGTGCTGCTGAGGCGTATCTTCAGCTGCTTCCTCTTCTTCGGTACAAGCTGCTGCAGGCCTCGCTGCTGGCTCCGGCCAGTACGTCTGGCCTGACTGTCGGCGAGATGCGGGGCGTGTCCCCCGCCGATTTGCGGTCAATCTCCTTCAGATCCCGGCGTCCGCGACGGGTGGAAACTGCGGCGACTTCAACGAGGTTCATTCCTCTACAGTATCTCTCCGGCAACACAGCTGCGGTCGGCGACGCTTCTTCTTGCTCTCCGGCGAGGTCGAAGTGTTGGCTTAGGCGGTGGCCGATCTTGGATGTTCCAGAAGATCCCAAGGACTCATCTGTAATTTTAGTTTGGCTAGGGTTCTTTCTGAAGTTTGGGGACAGCTGTCTTCTATCTGTTTTTCCTTACTTAATATATTCCAGATATTAGTATCAAAAAAATTGACTCTTTTCTAGCAACCTCGCATCCGATCTGCATCCATGCGGGACCCACGTACGAAAGCGAGGCTTCTTCTCGTTCAGACTTTCTCTGCCGAGAGTCTTTCCCTTCACTCATCCGCGCGTAAGAATGTCCTGATCGATGAACAGTGCACGTTCGGTGCCTAGCGATGCAGATCGGACGGCCGCGCGTCCGGAGGTTGCTAAGCGTTCCATCCTCCGACATTCCATCCGGCCTCCCTCTTGCGTTCGGATGAGTGGAGGGAAAGACTCTCGGCACGTTAGCTACATGTAGATATAGTGTCCTGATCGATGAACAGTGCACATTAGCTATAAAATTTGTTGAATTTGTCTTTTTTGCTGAGCCCAAAATACAACGTATTTTACAGTGAATTTTTGCACGATTGTAGTACATAGAGTTAGCTACATGTAGGTATTTTTTTCGAATTTTTTGAGATATTTAAAAAAAATTCAAAACGGGCTACTATTCATAGATCAGGATAATGTGGACACCACGGGCAACGGCGGCAGACCCTGCCGCCTCCGGCTGTGGCGGCAGGCGACACGTGTCGCCTGGGGGCTCTGCCGCCACACAAGAGATGGTCCTTTTTGTCAATTCTACTCACAGGTGATCCTTTTTGTCAATGAATTGGGGAGGGTGGTCTTTTTTGACAAAAAATCACAAATGTAGCCATAAAGAAAACTAAAGAAGATGTTCAGAGGAAGACCGTGTCAGACTGGCCCAGCTGACCACAGTACCCATTCGGATCCATACTCTGGCAGCACGGCGCCAACCTCTCGTCGAAGAAGCTTGAGACCTCCGTGTTGTCGCCTACACATATACACATCAGAGGTTTATCATCACTATATGCAAAGTTCAAGCTAACAAGTAATTAATGGGTATTAATGTTGCATGCAATTTATATATGAATGAGGTTTCGATCCTATCACAAATAAACCATAGAAATGTAGTAAAAATATATCATTTTTGCGGCATTTTTATGCTATTGATTTCGCCCTACCTCAATATTTTTTCGTCCTCCGCCACTGCGCACCGGCAAAAACTCAGATTCTTCCATGAGGAAGTTGTTGCAATTTTTCTTGTCTGGCTCGGCGGCGGATTTTTGTTTTAAGCTTTGCCCTATTCATTCATCAAGAAGAGGTTTGAAGTTTTGTTACAAGACC
This sequence comes from Lolium perenne, assembly GCF_019359855.2. NCBI lineage: Eukaryota > Viridiplantae > Streptophyta > Magnoliopsida > Poales > Poaceae > Lolium > Lolium perenne. The sequence continues at coordinate 325,338,810 of NC_067245.2, forward strand.
GAGCCAAGCTTGGCAAAAAAAAAGGATCACTCTCGCGGCATGATTGAACCCAAGTGTTTGGCACCCGCCACGTTTCAAAGAGCCGTCTCTCCCTTAATGTTAGTTACAATAACGGTTTGCATGGAGGAAACATTTCGAAATACGGGAGGAAAATGACTTCCCTCTAGTTCCATTTTGGAAGATGAAGTTTAGCCACCACTCCTTGACCGAAGCCAAATTCCCCCATGCCGAAGGGTCCACGGTGGTGATGCCAAGCCAAGCCAAGACTAAGCTCAAATCCTAAAAGAGTAACGACATTTGAAGAGGAGATGGGCCGCGGTTTCGGGCTCCCTTTTGCAAAGTTGGCTTGCACCACAATTTGGCCACCCTCGCTTTTGAAGGAGATCGGCCGTCCACACCTTCTGGTCATGAATGAAAATTTCTGGTTCTCTTCGCGGAGTGTGGTACGGTCACGTGGTACGGTCGGCACACCCGTACCAGTGATCGTTAAAACTTTTGCGGCCTTGAAATGACTTGTTTTCTTAAGAATTTCTTTAGGACCTGTCAAGTTAGTTGGTAGAGAAAAAAAGGACAACATGATCTTCAAAGAATTTTATCAATATGATTTGCGAGTATATTACCATGTTCTTCTCCTCTCCATTGTTCGAACTTTGAACACTTTTATTAACATAAGTACAAACTAAAACTTACATATAAGAACTCATATTTATCATGGGTTGCTTGCCAAGAATCGCTTTGTTTTTGGTCGTTTAGCTCGACCTAAATGAAGATCAACTCTTCTTTGTTATGGGGATTCCAACCCCAAACTAGTTCGCTTTCAAGGTCATTACTCCGTTAGCCTTGTTATTCTTCTTAGGAAAGTGAACAATAAAAGGTGTATGCGAGGGTAACTCAAATCTCACGTTCCCTTCATGAAGATTAATCAAGGCTTTGACAATTCTTAAGAATGGCCTACAAGAATGATAAGTGCAATAGGATCCCGAGGCATATAACCTATGACAAGATCAACAAGTGCAGGGCAATCTTTAATTTGAACACCTGTATTATCTTTAATGCCCACGGCTTGTTTGAAGGTGGAATCAGCTAAGTGTAACTTTAGTTCAGTAACCATTAAATAACCAAGATTAAGCCTATCAAATGATGAAGTTTTGAGAATAACGGAGACACTCGCACTAGGATCACAAAGTACAACAATCTCATTAGCCCCTATTTTTATCTTAATAATTGGCTCAAAAATATCATCCAACTTAGCAGGTAGTTTTTCAGACAATTTCTTGTATTCCATCTGAAGCCCACGTACCTTTTCAGCAACTTGATTAATAAAGATTTGGTACGCTGCTTTGCTACCACCTTCTATGCCGGGATTCTTCACAGTGATCATTTTCACAAGATCTTCAAGAGTGTGCAACAGGGTTAGGCTCCGCACTCTTAAATTGAGCAAAACAATATTTTTATTAAAATGACAGAGAATCATGAACTACGTACAATAGGCTAACTATCTAAACAAGTAGTTGTTCTAAAAACTAATATACATGAGGTGCAAGATAGAACTAAAAATGTGGAGGCTCAGTTAGGTAAAACTGTTGAAGGTCAAACAGTAATCCTCGCTAATTTTGCGGGAAAACCCGTTGCAGACTTGAAGATGATGAGTAGTTGGGATGAGAACACACCTGGTGAAAAAATACTAGTGCTATGGTCAACAAGTAGTGATGAGTCAGGACCGTTTGATCAGTTGGTATGTGTCTATCCCCAGCGTAAAAAGCCTCCGCAATAATAAAGAACAAATGGGTAAAGAGATGGGCAAACCAAGATGGAAGCGATTCCGAGTGAGAATTCGGGGATGGCAATGCGAAGAAATTAAGGAGGTTTCCGGCAGGTCCACGGAGCGAATGCGGCGGAAAAGCTAACGGACTCGCAACTCCGGCGACGTACAGTATCTTTGCATTGGAAGATGTACCCCCAAGTGAGATACTGTGTCCGTACATATATACACGTACGGCTCCGTCGTACATACCTGCTGGTCTATAAAAGTTACTAGCACGTATCTGAGTGGCTTGGCCGCCACGCGCGCACAAGCTGTCCCTTTCAAGATGCGGTAGAAGTACACGGTTTTACCTTAACTGAGATGAGCAGAGCGGGAGCATATATCTCCCACTGCAGGAGCAGTGCAAGTCACAAGATAAGCAACACTCATGGCTTTTCTGCTTCAAGCCATCCCGGCCGGTACACATTCTTGACCAAGAAGCTGGCTCGAAATTTACCTTGCCCGTTCGTGGCGCGTGGTCGGTGCTAAATTTGCACATTCTTGCGACGCGCGAAACCACACTTCCTCTCCGATGGCAACTGCGGTTTCTCAAATACATTTTGACTTTGCAACTGCAGTGACTATGTGACAGACATGGCATTATTCCCTCCCGTTTCTTGCTTTTGCGGCACCTGGTCGTTTTCTCCCACGAGTACGTGGAGGGAGTGTCGCTCTTTCAACACGCTCTCTTCATTCATAGCATGGTCCATAGCTACAGGAACCAACGTGCCATGAGGATGGATGCTCTACATGTTGCCTCGACGCTCCAGTTTTAAACTTCTCCATGTTGTCAAAATTTTTCTCTACTGCCAGTTTGGGGGTTTAGTGAAGTCCTTATATTTAGCGCATAGACTGCACAATTGGTATTCCCTGTGTTTTGACAGGTTAGTAGTATCTCCACTTACACACTCCTTGATATATATATATATATATATATATATATAATATAATATTATTTTGAGCACCACGCCAACCCTTATAAGCTCGATCCGGTCAAACGGCCCGAACACAACTCGTGAAAAAAAAACTACCCAGTTATCCCCTACCGCCCGCACAACCCACGATGTGCCCACCCAACCGTGCGGATAGAGATCAGGTGACATGCAGCTTTGCATGTTACACGGTGACATGCGGCCTAAATCCAAATTTAAACATTGCGAAAAAATTTGAAAAAAATCATGCATGTTCACAGCACACATTAAGATAACCCCTAAAAATTTCAGATCAAAATTCGAAACACACATCGAGAAACAAAAAAGAGAAATCTGTCATGAATAGTTCCCGAATTCAAATCTGAGTTTCTCTGTAGACTATTCACATCTGAGTTTCTCTTTTTTATTTCTTGATGTATGTTTCGAATTTTGATCTGAAATTTTTAGGGGTTATCTTAATGTGTGCTGTGAACATGCATGATTTTTTTCAAATTTTTTCGCAATGTTTAAATTTGGATTTAGGCCGCATGTCACCGTGTAACATGCAAAGGCTGCATGTCACCTGATCTCTATCCCAACCGTGCGCCCCCGTCCCGTGCGCCGCCGGCTCCTTCCCCAGCGCGCCGCCGCCCCTTATCCCGTGCGCCCCCGGCTCCTTCCCCCGTTCGCCGCTGGCTCCTTCCCCAGCGCGCCGCCAGATCCTTCTCCCGCGCGCCGCTCTGCCAGCAGACGTCGGCGCCGTGCTCCAAATCGTCGGCGGTGCGCCTCCGTGACCCCCTGCCGCCGGCGGGATCCACTGGTGCCCTCCAAGGCCGGGTTCTCGCGCGCCGATACCCTCTGCCCCGCGCGCGGCTGCCTCTGACCCGCACGCCGCTGGCCCTCGACCGGCGCGCCGCCACCCCTCTTCCCCTCGTCCCTGCGACCCGCGCATGTCCGGCCCCTACTATCGCGTCGCCGGCCACTCCCACCAGACAATGCCACCGGATTTCGGGCCGCCCACGCCTTTTTTTCCTTGCGGCATCGTCCCCTGTGCGTCGACCTACTCTGCATCGCCACCGCCGACCTGTACTGCCTACGACCCTCCACGCCCCTTCCAGCTCCATCCCCGGCAGGTCCAGCACCCCTCGAGCAAGAAGACCGCCTCCCTGCAACATGTTTTGGATAGTGTCTTGAACTGCCTGCTCCGGTGTATCCAACTGCCTGTTCTCGTGTACTCAACTGACGCATCCGACTCATCCGGCCGCGAGCGCTGCTGCCCGCTGCCTGTTCTCGTGTACTCAACTGACGCATCCGACTCATCCGGCCGCGAGCGCTGCTGCCCGCTGATGGCTGCCGTGCCGCCCCTCAAAAACTAGCATGCCTGCAGCGCCATGTCAGCCCGCTAGTTGATGCTACTCTACTGCTTCTGCTGATGTGAACAAGGTGTTGAGATGAACTAAACTGTAGTGCTCTACTTTGATCTCTATTTCTTGCTGATTTCTAGCTGATAAATGCAAAATACGTATCTGTTGTTGATGTGAGGCAGATAGAAAAGAAAATTAAAACTTCAGTCTGCTCATGTGAGAACCTATTTCTTCAGTAGTTCAAAATCCCCTGATGGCCGCTCTCTCTGTTTGCGCGCTTACATGGGAATTTTGATTTTTGAAACTGACATGGCTTTGTTCCTTTTCGAGTCCCTCTTCTGATCTCCAATTCTGAAGATTTGCACTCATTCTTCAGAAGCATCAACCGCTAAATATGGCGAAAATGTAGCACCACTGTCTCTAGTTTTTTCTGTGTGGAAGTTTATGCGTTTTATTAAACCGTCAGTACACTGTAAGTATCTGAAGAACATCCGTTAAGGCTCAGCTATGGCAAAATTGCATCCGTGGTAAAGGTACAGCCGATCTATGCGGGAAATATCAAGGAAGAAGCTCGTCTTCTGCATTTTGCCCGTGAGGTACAGGCCTGCCGCTACAGAATACATGATTGTTGTGTCCTATATGGTACATGCATCTCTGCATTTTCAAAGTTCAGTTTTCGTTTCCGAGAAGTAAATTCCATGCATTGCGCTATGTGTTTTTAGGTCATTACAGTAAGCAAGTACTGATGGATTAGATTGTGAAGGATAGGTATTCAACGGCGGCAACAAACCATGTTTTGGACAAGGTCTGGTGCAGTACTAATTGTTATGACATGGTGATGGTTTGTGGACCCGAGCTCCTCCCGGTCTCTCCCATCTCTCTCTTCTCTATCAGGAAGTGCAATCATGTTTCCACGGACAGTGCATGATTCTGCACGCGGCAATTTCTCAGCTTTCTAGCTCACAGATTAAAAATGTTTTTGCTTTCTTCGATCTGCAAGGGGCAGGCTCCCAGTGGCGTTGGTCCAAAGCTTCAAGCGTAGATCAAGGGGAGCAGCAGAACAGGGTGAGCTTTGTCATGCCTTTATGTGAAGAAATTTTTTGCTATCTTTTTCCCTGTAACTATACGCCCAGATGATTTTTTTAAAACTCAGAGTAAACCAGCTAGCTAAGAAGTGTGACGCCCCATGATGTTTGTGTTTATTCCTCAACGGACGGAGTGTGGAATAAGAAGTGCATATGTACAGTTACGGGAAGGACACATAACTTCATAAAGTGTGATAAAAGGTGAAAATTATAATCTAAGAAAAATCATTTCTTGTTGAGGAGTTCAATCTTTTTTTTAGGGAATCGGGCAGTTCAATCTCCTTTTCCAAGCAATGCAACTTTCCCTGTTTAAGTGCACATGCATTGTCTCGGAATATACACAAAAATGACATCACGTAATACACAACCCATTGGAAAAAAAACATATAGTGACGGGCAGTGAACACATGTTGCTTGAGCGTCTAAGAACGAGATAGAAAAACTCACCATGTAATTACACGTATTTAATGTTTTGAAGTTCAAGACTCATTTTCCAATGGTATATCATTTTCATTGTTTGAATATCTCATTTGGGAACTACGGGAAAACCATTTGGCGCTCGTCACTCTAAAATAGGCGGACATTAATTCAACAATAAACAATAACATGGTAGGAAGTTCAACCTTAACAGGTAGGCAGTTCAACCTTGACAGTCGCGCAGGTCAACCTTGCAGGTAGGCATTTCAATATTTCGTAAAACCACGTCGGGCAGTTCAAGCTCATTGCACAAGCAGTGCATGCTCATGTCACCGGACAGTTCAATGCTCTGTTTTTTGCTGGGCGGAAATCTATTGTGCAAATCTCATCGTTTTGATCACCGACCAACTCAATCTTTGGCACCAAAAACTTTATATGGTAGAATTTGAGTCTAATTTAATTACCTACTGCATTTCACAACAAATCAAGGGATTGAACCCATCAAATTAAAGTCATCATCTCGCAAAGAACACTCGAAAACGTGATTTTAAAACTTCTAAAATTAGTTTTAAACCGTACGGACTTGGGACAAATGTTAGATACAAAAAAATGCGCCTTGTTGACACCTTTCCAATGGTATATCATTCCTATTGTTTGAATATCTCATTTGGGAATTGCGGAAAAATCATTTGGTGCCCGTCACTCGAAAATGGGCGGACGATTTTAAATTTATCTCGTTGGTATCCTTGATAGATTGATAGGGCGGGCAGTTCAACAATAACAGGGCAGGAAGTTCAGCATTAATGGGTAGGCAGTTCAACCTTGACAGGCACACATGTCAACCTTATCAGGTAGGCAGTTCAACCTCGACAGGCGCGCAGGTTAACCTTTTAGGTAGGCATTTCAACATTCCGTAAAACTGCGTCGGGTAGTTCTAGCTCATTGCACGAGGAGTGCAAGCTCATGTCACCAGGAAGTTCAATGATCTATTTTTTGTTGGGCGGAAATCTATTATGCAAATCTCGTCGTTTTTATCACCGACCAACTCAATTGTGGGCACCTAGAGCTCTATATGATAGAGTATGAGTCTAATTTAATTACCTACTGCATTTCACAACAAATCAAGGGATTTAACCCATCAAATTTAAGTCACCATCTCGCAAAGAACACCGAAAACGTGGTTTCAAAACTTCTAAAATTATTTTTAAACTGTACGGATTTGGGACAAATGTTAGATTAAAAAGATGCCCTTGTTGACACCTTTCCAATGGTATATCATTCCCATTGTTTGAATATATCATTTGGGAATTGCAGGATAATCATTTGGTGCCTGTCACTCAAAAATGGGCGGAGAGTAATTCAATATTTTAAAAATTATCATGTCGGTATCCTTGATAGATTTGAAGAGCAGGAAGTTCGACCTTCATAGGGCAGACAGTTCAACCTCAACGGGCAGCCAATTCAACCTTGAAAAGCGCGCAGGTCAATAATTTTGCAAAAAACGCGTCGGAAAGTTCAAGCTCATTGCACAAAAAGTGCAAGCGCATGTCACCGGGCAGTTCAATGCTCCGTTTCTTGAAAATCAACCCGTGCATAATTTGAAAAAGTTGAAACATGAAAGGTTTCAAAATTTTATTATCTTTTCAATGCCGTATCATTTTCATCATTCCGACTAACGGTTTTTAAAAAAATCGTTCTAACACTATCCGCTTGGTTTTGAATAATTCCAAATTTGGTATTATCATAATTTTTTAAAATGCATGCAGAATTTGCAAAAACTTAGAACATGAAAAATTTGCGTATAATCCATAGCTTTCCAACGACATATCATTAGGATCATTCCAAGAAATGGTTGAAAAATATCATTGAAATTACCGTCCGCTCGTTTTTTAGTACGTCCGGATTTCGGTATTTTCAAAAAAAATTAAACACTGCTCAAAACATGAAAAAGTTGCGAAATTTCATTATCTATCTAAAGGTATATCATTTGCACCATGTGGATAAAGGGTTCGAAAATTCGAGTAAAAGTTTGTTTTCTAGCCATATAGGGACGTTCTGTATTTTCAAAATTAAATTTAAAATCGTGCAAAACCTGCGTAAATTGTGAGCATGAAAAAGTTGAGGTTTTTCATTACCTATCCAACGGTATATCATTTTCACAATTGTGACAAACGGTTGAGAAACTTGAAGTATAATAAATAGCTCTGAAGAAACGGGAAGTTCGAGTAAGCACTAACAGAAAGTTCAACCCTGTTATCCGGGTGGTTCAACCCTGTTCCAGGAAAGTTCAGGTCGGTGCTCAAAATCGCGTCGGGCAGTTCAATCTTATTGCACGAGTAGTGCAAGTTCATGTCACCGGGCAGTTCAATGCTTTGTTTTTTGCGGGGCGGAAATCTATTATGCAAATCCTATTGTTTTGATTACCGAATACCTCAATCTTTGGCACCAAAAGCTTTATATCATAGAGTATGAGTGTTGTGGGTATACTTTATGGGTATATCAACGGCGTGGCCTAGATCCGGCAAGCCCGGGTGGCCCACGGATGGTGATGTGGCATGTGGCCCATCGGGCGGCCCAGTTGCTGTAGATCAGAGAGGATGTAATCCAGCCCAGGAGCAAGGAGCCGGATCTTAACCGACCTACGAAGGAGGCCGGATCCGTGATGGCCCATGAAGTATCCGGATCCAATACGACATTGGTGGAAGGCGGATCCTTGACGTGCACGGCAATGTGATATTCCGTAGTTAGGCAACTTGCATTCCGGCTAGGACTCTCCGTGTAAACCCTAGATCCGGACGTCTTTATAAGCCGGATCCTGGAGGCCCTAAGGGGCACAACCACAACTCATTGTAACAATGCGAAAGCGCCCAGATAATTCCAGACAAGCAGCAGTAGGCCCTGTCATCGAGCAGGTGTTCCGAAGCTGGGTAAATCGCGTACCACCGTCCCGAGGACTCTCCGCCCAATGGCCCCTACTACTTCTCCCCCTCGTGAGGATCCCTCCTCCGAGGTACCGTCGAATAGACAACGGAATGTGCACGCTTACGTCGACGACATAGCGATCATGACCCGGAAAGGATCCGACCTGATCAGCGACCTCACAGAAACCTTTGAAAATCTCCGACGGTACAAGATGATGTTGAATCCGCTAAAGTGCGTCTTTGGCGTGCCAGCCGGAAAACACCTTGGCTTCATAGTCTCTCATAGAGGCATCGAAGTAAACCCGGAAAAAAGGCAATCCTGTGCATCAAAAGGCCAACTTGTCTCAAAGATGTGCAACGACTAACTGGTTCTGTTGCAGCAATCAGTAGGTTTGTTAGCCGTCTTGGCGAGAAGGCACTACCTCTCTATAAACTACTGAAGAAAACGGACAAATTTGTCTAGGACGACGCCGCAGATGCAGCACTTCAGGGGTTGAAGGATTTACTTACTTCCCCACCTATTTTGGCAGCTCCGGCTGAGTCAGAGCCTATGCTCCTCTACCTGGCAGCTACCAATAAGGTCATCAGTCTCGTTATCGTGGTGGAGCGACAGGAAGAAGGTCATGAATATGGAGTCCAGAGGCCAGTCTATTACATTAGCGAGGTACTGACGGAATCCAAACAACGCTACCCTCACTTTCAGAAGCTAGCCTATGGTGTGTTCCTAGGTAGCCGGAAGTTGAGGCACTACTTCCAAGAGCATCCAATGACAGTTGTGAGCAAAGCTCCATTGTCAACCATTCTTAACAACGCTGACGCAACAGGACGCACAACAAAATGGGGCATAGAACTATCAGCCTTTGACATTAATTACAAAGCCAGGACTGCGATCAAGTCCCAGATTTTGGCGGATTTCGTCGCGGATTGGACAGAAGCTCCGGATGCTGAACTTGAACCGAAACCCGAAACCTGGGTCATGCACTTCGACGGATCCAAGCAGCATCAAGGCTCAGGAGCCGGAGTCACACTGAAGTCCCCCACCGGAGAAGAGTTGCAGTACGTTCTGCAGATTCACTTCGAAGCTACAAACAATATGGCGGAATACGAGGCTCTACTACACGGTCTGCGCATCGCTAAGGAAATTGGGGTCAAGCACATCATATGCTGCGGAGATTCCGACCTGGTGGCACAACAAGTAGCCGGAACCTGGAACGCCAGAAACTCCGTCATGGCGGCTTACAGAGACGAAGTTGATGAGATCGCTAAGTGTTTCCTCGGATATGAAGTCAAGTACGTCAGGAGAGACGATAACACAGCGGCAGATATGCTATCCAAGCTCGGATCCGGCAGGAAACCCATCCCTCCCGGAATTTTCCTTGAGCACCTACGGATACCCTCGGTGAAGGGCGCTAACCCGGAAAACCCAGAAGTGGCAATGTCTCCGGCTAAGGAAATAATGGTTATCATTTCGGCCTGGACGCAGCCTTTCCTGGATTACCTCATTGATCAGAAGCTGCCGGAGGACGAAGTCCTCGCGCGACAGATCATCAGACGAGCAAAATCCTACACAATAGTTGATGGACAGCTCTACAAGCGAAGTGCAACTGGGGTATTTTTGAAATGCGTCTCACATCAAGATGGCATTGAAATCCTCAGAGAGATCCATGCTGGTGATTGCGGGCATCATGCCGCTCCCAAATCCCTCGTTGCAAAAACTTTTTGGCAAGGATTTTACTGGCTCACAGCCAAAGAAGATGCTGAGAAACTAGTGAAAACCTACCGAGGTTGTCAATATTACGCTACCCAACCAAATGCTCCGGCTCAGGAGCTCAAGACCATCCCTATCACTTGGCCGTTCGCGGTCTGGGGGCTTGATATGGTTGGAAAGCTGAAAAAATCATCTCCTGGCGGTTTTGAGTACCTCTTGGTCACTATTGACAAGTTCAGTAAGTGGATCGAGGCAAAGCCAGTGAGAAAAGCCGATGGTGCTACAGCACTAAAATTTGTCTGCAGCCTCGTAGTGAGATACGGCATCCCACATAGCATAATCACAGATAATGGTACGAACTTCGCACAAGGAGAGCTCAAGGATTATTGTTACGACCTTGGGATCCGGCTGGACCTAGCATCTGTAGCACATCCACAGTCTAATGGGCAGGTCGAGCGAGCCAATGGTCTCATACTAGCCGGAGTCAAACCTCGCCTTGAGGAACCGCTGCGACGCGCAGCCGGAGCTTGGGCTGAGGAGTTGGATTCTGTTCTGTGGAGTTTGCGAACTACCCCTAACAGATCAACAGGGTTTACCCCTTTCTTTCTAGTATACGGATCTGAAGCTGTGCTTCCCTCCGACATCATCCACGACTCCCCGCGAATTTCCGCCTACAACGAAGATACAGCTGACAAGGCTAGACAGCTTTCTGTGGACCTGATTGAAGAAGCTCGGAACTTAGCTGACCAGCGTTCCACCATTTACCAGCAGAAACTCCGACGCTATCACAGCCGTCGAGTTCGGTATCGCTCGTTTACAACAGGAGACCTGGTCCTCCGCCTTCGACATGTGAAAGAGCTTAAGTTGCAATCTCCATGGGAAGGACCCTTCGTCATCAGCAAAGTGCTGCATAACGGATCTTATTACCTCGTTGATTTCCGTGAGTTGAAAGATAGACCCGCCAATTGGCACCGGAAACGTAAACGGGAGGATCCGGGTGACATTTACGATGAAACAGACCGCCCCTGGAATATAACACAGCTACGTCCTTTCCACACTTAGCAATTTTTACATACTTTGTAACAGTTATACATGATCAATGAAATAAAGCATATGGTTCACTCTTTGAGTCTTTTACCTCCTTTAGTTGTTTCATTTTTAGATCATGTTAAGTTTTTCGACTAAAACCGCAGAGCTGGATATTTCCGCCTAAGCGTGTATGAAAGTTGTGATTTTTTCAAAATCGTCCTTTAGGACGTGAGCTTAAGTTTTCTGGTGGACAAGTTTTTTGTTGCGAATTCGCGGATTCCTGGTAGCGACTTCCGGCACCTCGGCTGGGGGCTTGTTTCCGCTGTTATTGACGGATCGCCTTTAGGCTTCGTTGCCGCAGGCGAGCATTTCCGGCTAAAGGTCTTCCGGCTCGTGGAAGGTCAAGTGAGCTAGCCGGAAAACTTAGAAACTAGCACTTGCTTTTCCAACAAACGAAACATGCATATATATGTTAAACGGATAGCAGGATAAGTTTTCCGCCCATGCAAATCGTTTCGTTCCTAGCTACTTAAGAATTTAAGTTATATATTACAAACCCTCGATGGGGCCAAAATGATGCTTTGTTTTTCCGCAGGATCAAGTTTTCTACTTCTCCTTAGCCGGAGAAGAGCTGGTTCCTTCTTCAGTTCGCGCTGCTTCATCTTCCGTTTCCTTGGTCGGAGAAGAAGCATCATCATCATCTTCATCCTCGGCTTCCTCAGTCGGAGAAGTGGCGCCATCCTTGGATTTATCCTTCGAGCTGGTCCATGTCATTTGGCCTTCGTCGCCGGATCCGGTGGGTCGCGTCTCCGCTGCTCGTTCCTTGGCATATTCTGCCTCGAGGACTTCATCAGCAGGAAGCACCACCTTCTCGAAGAATTCGTCGTGGCAGATGCGGCGCGCGATCCGGGTATCGTAACCACTGCACGCATCTAGTAGTGCGTCTACATCTGTATTCGGAGGAATTCCGGTGGTGGCAAGATCGATATCTAAACCCGGAGAGCGCGCCAAGCACATGGCCAGAGACATTTGGGCGGCGCCCCTGGCAGATGAGGCCTGAAGGTCAACAACCAGCTCCGGGAGAAGGTCCATCCTTTTGATCAGTTCCCGGACATTGCAGGTTCTGCTATCCTTGATATTCAGATTGTGGCAGATTTTCCGGCTTGCAGAGATTAGATCTCTACAATCGTCTCCGGCAAGTCGGAGAAGATCGTCCCGAGGGAACTGGTTGCGCCGATCTTCATCATAACCAAGGGGCTCTGCACAAAAATGTTCGGAGCCACATATCAGTTTGAGTTTAGCGGATTAGTTTGACTCAGAAAAGTTCCGGATACTTACCAAAGACATCTGCGTTGAGAACGTCCCAAGCTTTCTCCGCAGTATCCATATATTTCCGGAGCCCATTGACCTCTTTCTGCAGCTTCTGTATTGTTTCACTGTCATTCTTTCGCTTTAGCGCAAACTCACCTTCCTTTCTAAGGAATTCAGAATTTTTCTCCTTCTGCTGCTTCTCCGCAGTTTCTCGCTTCTGATCCGCCTCCAAGAACTTTGTCTCTAGATCTTTGTAAGAGGAGCGCAGGTTCTCGAGCTCGGAGGAAGCAGTGGCAAGGGAGGAAGATGCACCTGACAACAGATAAGTTAAAATCAATTCAAAGTCGGAAAATTGGAACAATGGCAAGCTTGGTCGGAGACCTACCTTGGGCTTCCGCCAGTTGCTTCTCCAGATCCGCAATTGTGTCTCTGCATGCTTGGATCTCATCCGCCTGGCTCAAGGTGACGCGACGCTGTAGGGAGATGTTCTTGTTCAGCTCATAATGCAGCGCCTGCTGTTCCTGTAAAAGTTGGAGCATGGATAAGTTTCCGAATGCACTTAGTTTTGTGTGTAGATTCTTCTGAAGCATCATTGCCGGAAATGATTCCGCCATGACGCTTGGGGGCTACCACGGCAAAGTTTTCAGTTTAGTTTTCTCAAAGTATCAAGGTGCTAACTGTCGCTAGTTTCCGCCTAGATACTTGGGGGCTACTGGGAATATTGGTTTACCTTGCGCTTGACGAGCAGCTGGTCGAAGAAATCGCCGATCTCCTTTTTGTGAAGTTGAATCTCGGAAGATTCAACATCAGCCCTACCCCAAGCATTGCTCGTCATGGAGTTCAGCAGATCCTGCTCCAGTTCCCACTTCTCCGCCTCAGTTAGCTTGTGGAAGAACTTCTGCGAATAAGCCTTCGGAGTGGAGTACAGATTTGATGGGTCCCCGAAGTTGGCCGGAAAGGTTACGGCATTATTAGCCGGAGCTTCAGCCTTATCTTGGGAGTTTACTTCGGCCCCTTCCGGGATCTTGTCCTGAGGACCTTCCGGAGCTGCCTTTTTCGTAGCAGAACAACTTCCGCCAACCTTTTCGCTGCTCACAGGAATGATTTCCGGAGCTTGGGCGATTGGGTCAGTGGAAGGCTGGGCTTCAGGCGGAGATGGATGTGGAACTTGGGTAGAGGTGCTTGGTGGTGTTGGGGTGATCGGAGGCACGACCGGAGATGTCGTCAAATATTTGGTAATAGGCTTCTGGGTGTTAGCCCGTGAAGCTGGGATTTTCTAGCTCCTGTAACAAGCATAAGGAAAAAACATAAGTAACAAATTTACACAAAAATTGAGAGATGATCTTGGATACTTACGAAGCTCCGGGTATCAGGGGGCGTGATCCTTTTCCTGCATTTGCAAGCAGTTTGAGACGCTCACGCTCCGCCTTCTTTGAGTCGAGCGGAGGTGGCTTTGTCTTGGCCTTCTTGGCAGAGGCCTCGCCGCTGGCACCGGCTTCGGAGCCGGAAACCTTGGCGCGGGGACGCTTGGCGGGTCGGGGAGCAGCTTTCTTGAGAGCTTGCTCCTCCTCTTCGCCGTCGTCCTCCGGATCCTCCTCCGCCCCTTCGGCGCTCGCAGGTACTCGGAGTACATTCCTGAAATCCTCCTCCGCCAAAGTATCGAGCTGGAGAGGTAAAAATGATAAGTCAGAAGCATTTTCAGTTTTGAGAAGTTAAAAATATTGAGATGCAAGTACGTACCAGAGTACATTGGTTGTTCGTCTTGATATCCATTACAATCTCCGGGACCGGCTGGCCCCGGGTAACCTTCACAAGGGTCTTGATCCTCCTTTTCAGAGAATCTGCTGGCAACGTGTCGCGGGTGACTCGAAGTTGATCATCCAACCCGGTGTACTCGCAAATTAGTCATGTGTTGTACTTCAGGGGCTGGATTCGGCGAGAGAACCAGCTGAGAGTTAAATCCGTTCCGGTTAGCCCATCGTGGACTAACTTGGAGATTCTCCGCGCTGCCTTATTCAGTTCCGGATATTGCGCAAGCGCAGGAATAAAACTCCAGCTGTCTAGTTCCTCCGGAGGCTCGTTGACGAACTTGGGGAGCCCTTGGTGAACGTTCAGAACTTCGATGTTTTTTACGTAGAACCATCCGGCGTTCCAGTACCGGACGGACTCGTGAGAGGAATGAGGCGGATACATCCTCCCGGGGCGGAGCATGAAAGTCATGCTTCCGCAGTTTACCATCGCCTTATCCTTCGTTTCCTTCTTCACTCGGAAAAAGAATTGCCATAGACGGATGTCCGGGCGAATTCCGAGGTGCCCTTCGCAAAGGGTCACGAAATTGGAAAGGAGGAGGTAGGAGTTGGGACAGATGTTATGTGGCTGAAGGCCATAGGTGGTAAGGACCGAAAGGAATAATTCCGAACAGGGGAGCAACAGACCGCGCTCTACCCAAGCCTTCGCGAGAACACGCTCGTCTGGATCCGGCTTGGGGGTGACGGAGTCCTTCATAAAACTCCAGTGAGGAGAGATCATGCCCTCCTCTTGGAGCTCCCTGAGATCCGAGTCCTTGACCTCACATGGCCACCATTGTCCTTTCTCGCCTTCACGATTCCGGGCTTTGGAACCCTTCTTCTGCTCCATCTCTTGCACTTTAGCTGCCATCCTTGCTTGGCCCTTGAGTTCTTCTTAGATCTCTTGGGCGGTTGGGATCCGGCCTAGCGCGTTGCTGGAAGATGCGGAGAAAGGTTGAGCCAGTCTGGTGTCGGAAATATGTGGTGGTAGGAAAGCTAAAGGTTCCGGACATATTGGTTTCGGTAAGCTTGGCTCTGGACTATTCGGAGAGCTACCAGTACACTTAGGTGAATTACAGGACATGTTTCCGGCTGCATACATGTATTTAAATGATATGAGTAGCCGGAACTAAACTAATCTACGCTGATTCTTCTTCTTCTACGAGTCTGGTGAGGCTTACCGTTAATGGCGCGGTGGTTCTTCGTCGTTACGGTGAAGTTGAGGTCGCCGGACTTGACGCGCGTGGCCCTGGGTGACCACAAATCGGCGGCGGAGGAGATTTCTTGATCAACCGCGTGCTGCTTGGGTTGAATGGGACGCTGGAGTGGCGCCGGAAGAAGCTTCCCGCGGGGGAGCTCGCCGGAGATGGGATCCAAGTGGCGGCGCAGTCGGGAGGAAGAAGATGAAGCAGTGGCGCGGTGAAAGGAATGGAAAATTACCGGACGCGAGGGGTATTTATAGGCCCTACGCGGAGATTCGTGTGTCGGATCTAACGGTGGAAACGGAACGGTCACACCGTTGGATGTTCGCCACGTGTCTTAGGGTAATGCGGTGAAATCGAGGCAGTGGTAACCTGAACTTAATAACTCCGAGTTTTCCGGCTGAAGATTCGCATCTCCGAAAATTTAGCGCCGGAAAAAAGGGAAGTTGGAGCGCTACAAAGGTGAAAAATCTGTCAAGATACCACCGCAGAAAGGCAAATGTTTTCCGGTTGATTGGAGTCGGAAACAAGAAAGTTTTGGAAGTTCTTCAATATTCTCTTCGGATCCGGGTTGAATGAAGCCGGAGGAATGATGAATCTCGGAGAATTTCGGGGGCTACTGTTGTGGGTATACTTTATGGGTATATCAACGGCGTGGCCTAGATCCGGCAAGCCCGGGTGGCCCACGGATGGTGATGTGGCATGTGGCCCATCGGGCGGCCCAGTTGCTGTAGATCAGAGAGGATGAAGTCCAGCCCAGGAGCAAGGAGCCGGATCTTAACCGACCTACGAAGGAGGCCGGATCCGTGATGGCCCATGAAGTATCCGGATCCAATATGACATTGGTGGAAGGCGGATCCTTGACGTGCACGGCAATGTGATATTCCGTAGTTAGGCAACTTGTATTCCGGCTAGGACTCTCCGTGTAAACCCTAGATCCGGACGTCTTTATAAGCCGGATCCTGGAGGCCCTAAGGGGCACAACCACAACTCATTGTAACAACGCGAAAGCGCCCAGATAATTCCAGACAAGCAGCAGTAGGCCCTGTCATCGAGCAGGTGTTCCGAAGCTGGGTAAATCGCGTACCACCGTCCCGAGGACTCTCCGCCCAATGGCCCCTACTACTTCTCCTCCTCGTGAGGATCCCTCCTCCGAGGCACCGTCGAATAGACAACGACAATGAGTCTAATTTAATTACCTATTGCATTTCACAGCAAATCAAAGGATTTAACCCATCAAAATCAACTGATCATATCGCAAAGAACACCGAAAATATGATTTTAAAACTTCTAAAATTAGTTTTAAACCGTACGGATTTGGGACAAATGTTAGATACAAATAAGATGCGCCTTGTTGACACCTTTCCAATTATATATCATTCTCATTGTTTGAATTTATCAAGTGAGAATTGCGGGGAAATCATTTGGTGCCCCGTCACTTCAAAACAGCGTCGGGCAGTTCAACCTCATAGCACGAGAAGTGCAAGCGCATGTCACCGGGCAGTTCAATACTCTGTTTTTTGCGGGGCGGAAATCTATTGTGCAAATCTCATCGTTTTGATCACCGACCACCTCAATCGTTGGCACCAACAGCTTTATATCGTAGAGTATGAGTCTAATTTAATTACCTATTGCATTTCACAACAAATCAAGGGATTTAACCCATCAAATTCAAGTCATCATATCGCAAAGAACACCAAAAACATGATTTTAAAACTTCTAAAATTAGTTTTAAACCGTACGGATTTGGGACAAATGTTAGATACAAATAAGATGCGCCTTGTTGACACCTTTCCAATGATATATCATTCTCATTGTTTGAATTTATCAAGTGAGAATTGCGGGGAAATCATTTGGTGCTCCGTCACTCCAAAACAGCGTCGGGCAGTTCAACCTCATAGCACGAGAAGTGCAAGCGCATGTCACCGGGCAGTTCAATACTCTGTTTTTTGCGGAGCGGAAATCTATTGTACAAATCTCATCGTTTTGATCACCGAACACCTCAATCTTTGGCACCAAAAGCTTTATATCATAGAGTATGAGTCTAATTTAATTACCTATTGCATTTCACAGCAAATCAAGGGATTTAACCCATCAAATTCAAGTCATTATATTGCAAAGAAAACCGAAAACATGATTGTAAAACTTCTAAAATTAGTTTTAAACCGTACGGATTTGAGACGAATGTTAGATATAATTAAGATGCGCATTGTTGGCACATTTCCAATGATATATCATTCTCATTGTTTGAATTTATCAAGTGAGAATTGCGGGGAAATCATTTGGTGCTCCGTCGCTCCAAAACAGCATCGGGCAGTTCAACCTTATAGCACGAGAAGTGCAAGCGCATGTCACCGGGCTATTCAATACTCTGTTTTTTGCGGGGCGGAAATTTATTGTGCAAATCTCATCATTTGATCACCGACCACCTCAATCGTTGGCACCAAAAGGTTTATATCGTAGAGTATGAGTCTAATTTAATTACCTATTGCATTTCACTACAAATGAAGGGATTTTACCCATCAAAATCAAGTCATCATATCGCAAATAACACCAAAAACTTGATTTTAAAATTTTTTATTTGGAAATTACTGGACAATCGTTTGGTGCTCCGTCACTCCAAAACATCGTCGGGCAGTTCAAGCTCATATCACGAGCAGTGCAACCGCATGTTACCGGGCAGTTCAGTACTCTGTTTTTTAAAATTTAATCCATGCAGAATTTGAAAAAACTTAAAACATGAAAAAGATGCGAAATTTCAATATCTATCCAACGGTCTATCATTTGCACCATTTGGATAAGTGGTTCGAAAATCGGATTAAAAGTTCGTTTTATGGCCACATAGAAACGTTTCGTATTTTGAAAATTAAATTTCAATCGTGAAGAATCTAAGAAAAGTGTAAACATGAAAAAGTTGTGGTTTTTTATTATCTATCCAACGGTATATCATTTTCACAAATCCGACAAACGGTTGAGAAATTCAATGTAGAATCAGTAGCTCCAACCCCTGTTATCCAGAAAGTTCAATCCTGTATTCAGAAAAGTTCAACTCGGTGCTTAGAATATTATTCTATCCAACTATATATCGACGCGGATTTTATACCCACATGGCTAGCTGTGCATAGGCCAGCCACCATTGGATATAGGGAGCATGTGTGCTGAAACTAGTAGATTGGCTCCCTTGTTGGTTGTGCTGAGCTAACGATGTTAGTTTCCGTCCGGGCGTATGCACTGGAACACAGTGGCAAGGCAAACTCGTGGAGCTGAACGTAGCTGAACAAAAACATCATGCATAGAAACCCTGAATGATGGCGTGACTTGAATTCTGCCCGGTTTTTGTTGAGACTATTCACGTGCATGGCATTCTGTTGCTTGTATCGTTTGGATGTTCGGTAGATTCTCAGTATCTTAGTTACATTTTTGTTGCCACAAAAAAAATTGACAAGGTGATGCCAGACACATATTTTCGCTCGGTTCATGAGACCATTTTCTGGCTAGTGTTTCTGCCATCTGTGGCATCCACGTGACGGTGATTGTTTTGGTTGTGCAAATTTTTACATTGCTGGTACCATCAGCTTCGGTACCAGGAAGTGTCTCCTACAGTAAAATATTGTCAGCTGATTTTGCTGCCCGCAAGTATCTCAACAGAATTGTCCAAAAAATAAAAATTGATAAACCACGAAACTACGAATTTATGGTTCCGAAAAAATAGGAGAAGAATTAGTATTGTGTAGCACTTCAGTATCATTGACAAATGAATTTAACTGGCTAGTACAAGGTCATGAACAAACTAGATTTTTTAAAGTCTAAACTGGTCCTGCTTCCCGCATCTCCTTTGGTGCTAGACCTGAGCCACACCAACGCCCGCCTGCTGCCGCTCAACGCCGCGACCGGTGGTGTTGGACCCGAGCGCCTTTTCGATCTCCCCCATGCCTGGTAGCTCCCCTCGGCAAAAATTTGTGTTCTGCCGCGTGTAGGTACTAGGTATTTCACTGTGCAAAACCAAGAGAAAAACACAAGCAACACAAAAAAAAATCAGAGATGATTTGCAAAAAAAAGATAACAATCATAGATCCCGAACCAACAGAGTAGCATACAAAACGAGATGTGAAAAGGACAGTAAACTAAAATGATAAACTCTACGAAGGTGGATGGCAGCCGAAGATCGACGCAAGCCCCGACTCCAAAAATATTTGTAACCAAAAGAGCAAACCTAACTCGAGTAAGAGAAAAGGATTACATCACGCTTGGATCCAAAATTGTTGGAGCTGGAGCAACATCAGACTCCCATTCTAGTTTTTTTTCCAAAACAATACGTGAAACAAACAAACTCCATTCGGATTTTTCCACTGAGCACGACATGAAGGAAAAAATCAACAAAGACATGTTCCATCTGAAGAAATTTTAGATAAGGAAAAATAACGAGGTGAAACAAACTCAAATGCTAAATAGGCTGCACATGCCCCCGCCAGCCGTGTAAGTGCTTACTCTGCGCTCCATGCGGCCGACGTGGCCTGCTGCCCCGAGCAGGCATGGGCTGTGTTTTTTTCCTGCTCAAGAACATCCGTGCAACAGAATATCATAGAGAAAAAAAGATGGGAAGAAACTTCACAAGGAGGAGAGCATGGATCTTGAGTATCAAGTACAACCGTGCAACGAAAAATATACAATCTAGATCTACATCACGAACACGATTAGTCTGCACATCCAAGTCAAAAAAATCAGAAAGAGTAGAAGATACAGAGGTAGTCGTCCATGAAATTCCAGTACGCAAGCGCATAGCTGTTGTGCATCAAGATGAACGCTTGATAAAATGGGATCTGGATGAAAATCATGGGATCTAGTAGATCGGAAGACACCATGTAATAAACAAAACTCAACAGCAAACTGATTCCGTCAAAAGGTGATGCAAAATCCAGATCGGAAAAAAGACATGAAGAATATCCAGATCGAGAAAACAACCGCGATCGGCCTCGCTCGTGCCTCCGACCCGGCTTCTCCCTCCTCCCAACACCGACTCGTCGGACAGTACCCCTTCGGCACTAGGACATCGGCCGGCGGTGGCTAATCGGAGGGGGATTTTCTGGAGGGGCGCGATTGGTTTGGGGAAGAGGGCGTGACATAGGGAAGGGGGGAGGAGAATGAGGTGGGCAGTTCTACTGTGTGGGTTGGAAATAAACTCCAATGGGTTTCAAATCGTCTCCGCAGCAAAAGCATCACGCAAAAGAAAAGTCTGCGTGGGTGTGCTGTTCAGCTGTTGTAACGTGTAGACACGGCTTCAGAGCGTGCTCTTGATGTAACGGCCTATACTGCCGACGTCAAGAGTTTCACTTGCTGTCTATATCATATAGTACCTAGATCAACGGTTGGATCTTTGTGCAGCGATTCGTGCTTCCGTCTGTCTCCGGTGCCCCGCCGTCCCAATCTTTGCTACAAGATGATTATCAACTGTACATGCTCTGCTGAAGCCTGGTCCACCTGCCTGTGGTTTCTGTTCGGGGAGAGAAAAACATAGACAATAGCCTATACTACGTGAGTCAAGAGCTTATGTCATGGTTCTAATGGGACTGTACTCTTAGATTCATTTCCTTGTTCATGTTCAAAATAATTGTCAAACGTGTTTTCGTGTGTAGATACATTTATTTTTAACAATTATTTTAGACCGGAGGAAGTATTTTTAATAATTTGAAAAGTTAGTTTTCTTTAGCAAAGCTGAACTCCCAAACTCTAGTGCAGGATGGTTAGATGAGCAAGAATTTTTTCACATACTAAATCAGTAGTACAATGCAATCAAAGTTTAATACAACATCCCTTTTTCTTATAAAGTCAATTTTTTTTTGAGAAAGAAGATGAATACACCATCCCAATATTGTACAAGAATGTAATTAACGATGTCATGGAGTACATCTTAGTTAATTAAGTATACTAAGTTGGCTTATTGATTTACATGCATATAAATCCATTTCAGGCAACGTGTAGTTTTAATATTTTTAAATACATTATGGCCATCATTCATGTATTTACATGCGTAGGCCAAGATAAGAACTTAACGGACCATGCCAACGCACAAACAACATCCAACATAGTTTAACAACGGCATATAACAAACCAAATGTTGTAATGGTTATTGATAATGAAATGATTGCTTAGCTTTATCTAACTTCATATTGAACAAACACAATCTCAAAACGCTGCTCATTTCCCCCCTCCCCTCCTCTCACCTAGCTACAGTTCTTGGCCTTATCCTCAACCTCACCGGGCCGCTCCTCCTCCCTCTCCGCCGGGCTAGCCGGCCGGAGTTGGAGAGGAGATGGCGCCGGAGTAGATAGTAGTAGTAGCAGGTTTAGATTTTGGTCCCTAGTGGCGTTTGGCGAGTATGCCGGGAGTGTGGTGATGGATCCCATCGGCTGGATCTGGTGCCGCGTCGTCTTCTTCCTCGACCTCATGGAGCTCCGGCGGTTGGAGCCAGAGGTGTGGCGGTGGAGGGAGATGAGGATCTCCGTAAATAAAGCCGTCTTTCGCGGATCTGGTCTCTGCCGATGCTGCGGTGGTCTCCTCCTCTCTGCTCATCATGGTGATGAGGGAGAAGAGGGTTGCCCACCTGCTCGTCGCCGGTTACCTCATCCGCAGCAGGGAAGCTTGTTGGCTTCTACTTGGAGGCTCTACTCGGCGCTGCTGTCGCCGAATCTTATGGCTGGAAGGCAGCCCCTCCACCGGAGGACTACCACGGTGCCATTGTCGCCGTTCTTCACGGCCGAAAGGCGGCCCCTCCACCCTGGGAGGTTCACCACGGCGCCACTGTCGCCGTTCTTGTTGGCCGTAGGGCGGCCCCTCCTTCCTGAGGCATCGACGACCGTTCTTCGTCCTCAGGTCTTTCTCAACCTCCAATCATCTAAATGGAGGCTCAAAAGCATCGTCGGAGTTAGCTCCCGCCTCCTGACCCCAAGTGGTTTTGTCCCCGGTGGCATGGAGGTTGACTCCGGCGACCTCGACGGCGGTGGATCTGGAGCTGGCCTGGATTGCGTTTCTTTTTTCTTTTCTAAGGTCCTTAGTGCAAAGTGCTTGGGTCGATATGTAATTTTTCTTTTTCTCAGGACCCTTTATGTAATTTGTACTGCCACCGCTGAAATGTCAACAAAGCTCTAGGTCCTTCGGGGCCTCTCCTGTTCAAAAAAAAAAACACAATCTCAAAACATTATTATGCAAACTCTAAATCATGTGGTCGTCCGATAGGGCCCACCGTAGAAGAACTGTCCATTGATCACAGGACTAACAGAGTACACATCCGGTTTGCTTGAATAGCCTGGAAAGTCATGGTTCAAGAGCAATGCTTTCCCGTTCCTATCAATGATCTCGATGTTGCTGAAGGACGCAGCCATGGCCATGCTATCATTTGTTGGGAGGTAGCCACTACCCATGGGAACAAGACCGGTATTGCTGGCCTGTACTACACCGCCAATGTTAATGTGGGTTGCTCGATCTGCCAAGCCGCCAGTGAATAAAGACTTGGGGTAACGACCGATCAGCTTGGGGTCACCCTGGTTAAAACCGTAATGCACCAGCCAGTCTCCCGATGCGGTATCCTGTATCATAATAAGTAAGTAAATGCAAGAAATCAAATTACAACGGACATATTTTTTATATTTTAACTGCCAAGAAGGTATACTACACTCTCTCAACCTACCTTAATGACTTTGACTGTGATAGTTTGCTTTGCTCCATTGGGCTGCGAGACTGGCGAAATGACATCACCAAGAGCTATGGGTGCACCAGCCTCAGGCTGAAAACCAAACCTGTAACACAGTTGGTGTTGATGCATGAGTGTTTGTTCCCATCAGCCTGCATATAAAACAAATATCACTAGTAGAAAAGAGGGCTTCCATACCACCCCATTAGTCTTCAAATAATTTAACCCAGTACTAATGGGGTCTTTAGTCTCGGTTAGTACCACCAACCGGGACTAAAGGGTAGACTTTTGGTCCCGGTTGGTGTTACCAACCGATACTAAAGAGGCCTGCGCCGGCCGCAGCCTGCCCCAACCGGGACTAAAGGTTTTTTCGGGTTTTTTACTCCCCACGCACCCTACCCTTCTGTCAGCTACACTTGATGAACCATGTGTTTTGGTAATGATTCATTTGCTTTAACAGTTGCTTATATGAATTCTATTATACTTTGGAATGAATTTACTTGTCTGAACCATCTTGGTAATGAAGACAACTTGCCTGTGTGGCTAGTTTGCTTGATGGTCTTGTGTGGTGACGCCAAATTTTAAATTCTCAAAATTCCAAATGAAAATACGAAAGCAGGAAGATTTTAGTTTTTGCTATAAATTACAGATTTTATATTTTTTTTTTATTTTTTAAAAAATTAAAATTAATAATTGCATCTTGCATAAAGATTACTATTACTTTTACCCAATTTTTAGATTTTTAAATTTTTAGGTTTTAGGTTTGGCAAAAAAATAAATATTTAAAAAATTTAAAAATAATACAAATTAAAAAGTTAATGTTTATTTATTTATTCAAGATTATTATTACATCATTACTTTTGTTTATTAAAAGAATTATTTGAAATTCAAACAATAAAGAAATGTGACATCGACCAACATGTTAATAGGATTGATATGATACTAGTATCACATACATGCGCGCGAAGCACTTAGATGCGGGACGGGATGGGACTCGGAAGTTAAGCGTGCTAGTGCTAGAGTAGTGGGAGTATGGGTGACCGAGCGGGAAGTTTGACTACGAGTAAGTAATTTGACTATAGATAATTGTAGTTAGAGACTAAACTATGCAAATAACTGAAATAATATAAATTCTGAAAAAAATAGAAAAAAAAGGGAGTGGAAAAAATTAGAAAAAATAAAATAAAAAAATTTCACCTAGAGGCATTTTTGTCCCGACGCAGGCAGCCCACGTGGATGGACTTTTAGTCCAGGTTCGTAAGCAACCGGGACTAAAGGAGGTGGGCTTTAGTCTCGGGTATTTAGTCCCGGTTGCGAATCCGGAACTAAAGCCCGTTACGAACCGGGACTAAACCCCCTTTTTCTACTAGTGTTAGTACATACACAAACAAGTGGAAAATGCAGGTTGATGGATCAAGAACACTTACCGACCAAAAACCAAATAAATGAGTGGCTGAATCACCACCGAAAGTTCCTGGGTTGACCTGTAGCAAATCATTGATAACATAAGTACTGTACATATATTGCATTGCAAATTTTAGTTATTCATACATCCAAATCTAGAAAAAATTGAGTCATGTATTTTAATGACAGGAAGATGTAAATTGTAGCTAGGATAGTTACAGGCTTACCACCCAACCGACCTGGATGACACTCAAACTGGTTGCTGCACCATCTCCTTCGTTGAAAATACGAACACCGGCTAAAGAGTACTGGTCGCTGGTCAGCAAGAAGTCGTACACGTCCATGGTCACGCTAACTCCGTAGTACTCTCCCGCCAACATCTCGTGATCTGCCGCCTACATACGTGATGGATGGTCAGCGTCGTTAAAAAGGATGCTCAAATACACTACAGAATAATACTAATTTTACCTAAACCAAATGAACCGCGGATGCCAATTAGGTCAGATTAAATAAGGTATGCATGCTATCTTTGTAACGAATTAAGGCAGGGGAGATGATACGTACGTAGGTATAGACGGTATCAGACTCAGTCGTATACGACAATCCTTGAAGCAACCGAGGTTGAACCAAAAAGCTTGTTTCGTTCTTGGACTTGCAGATCAAATAAAATACATAAAATTAGTGGCCAAAACATGCAGTTAATTCTAGTACGCACAAGGCAGACATAGTACCTTTTGGCTAGTTGGGTAGAGCCTTGCTGCATTGTTTCCACGGGCGAATAGCACGAGCAGCAACACGGCGAACAGAGAAAAGGAACCCATCACGCTCCATTGCGAAGAGCTGAGAAGACGAGTCCTGCCACAATGAGCAGCGCCGCACTTTATAGGGGTGGTGGCTTCGACCATATCAGCTTCAAATCGTTTATTTTTGGCATGCGTGGATGCGATTCGACCTGCTATAACTATAAGGGAAATAAATCCGGATACGCCATTGTCTCATGTGCAAGGTAATATATATGTCGGCATTTCGCTTTCCATTTTTCTAACCTTTTTTGTACATGGGACGTGGTACTCAATGAATGATTCCTGCTGTCAATAATGTTAATCACAATACGCCATTGGCTCCTATGCAAGGCAATATATATGTCGGTATCTGGCTTTCCATTCGATATGTTATAGTACTAACTACAAGGTAACACTAGTAGGAAAAGGGGCATTAGTCCCGGATTCGCAACCGGGACTAATTATGCGAGACTAAAGGCCTTCCCCTTTAGTCGCGGTTGCTTACGAACCGCGACTAAAGGGCCATCCACGTGGGCTGCTGGCGTGCGTCTGGGCGGAGTATCTTTAGTCCCGGTTCTGCAGGTTTAGGGTTTAAACCTCTAAATCTGATTTTATTTTAGGGTGTTTTCATTTCTTTTATATTTTATTTTGTGTTTTATTTTAGTTTCAAAGAAGTTTCAGTACACATATTCTACGCTACTATATACACGTCACAAGATGTATATAAATATACAATTTTAAACAAATTTAAAATTTCAAACAAGAAGAATTCAAGAGAAATATATAATATTCAATCTCGGACCGGTGACCATATACAACTTCAAACAAGTTTCCATATACAATTTTCAAGTGGATGTCGGATGCATTAGAAGTTCGTCGTCCTCGTAATAGTGTTGACCATTAGGATGGAGGACCTCCCTCATCAAAAATCCTGCTAATTTCTCTTGAATTGGTCGAAAGCGAGCTTCTGGATCAAGCTTATCCCGCAAGTCACTCCTCCGCAAGTTGATATCCTGAGCCCTCCGCTCAGAGATTAGTCCCCGGATGAACTCACAAACATAGTATCCACATAGATTGGTCCCCTTTGGCTGAGTTGAAACATTAGCTAACCTTCTAAATGTTAGCTGATCTTTGAATTCACCGGATATGTTATCTTTGAACCGTTTCCAAACCCTGCAGGGCAAAGAAATTAAATGAATAAGGGAGTTATTAGTTATTTGATATCAGGAAATGAACGAAAGAGGCCGATATAGTGCGCAAATGATTGAAAATAATTACTTTTGCAACATTAATCTTATGCTGGTCCAATGCTTTGGGTCCATATTCAGAGAGTCCATGACTTCAACTCTGGAGTTGTCAAATTAAATTATTAGCAGAATTCAGTGGAACCTGCGGACACGTTACATGCACAGTCATGCATAACTCATCGATTAGACATAACATGGAGTAAACAAAAGAGAATGTGCACAAGACAGAAACACACATCCAAAATGGTAAGGAAATAGAATATCACTTTTGAGTTCCTGTTTTGTAAGAAACTTGTACAGGTCTCTCTCCACGTCTTGGGGGTGATTTTCTAACACATATCCATTAATGATTTGTGGGTCAATGAACCCAACATCATGGATGTTCCTTCTTTTGCATTCCCCAAGCTTCATTCTGCATAATAGTGTACACAAAAATATAGTTAGGACAATATAGTGCAGGCAATGAACGAGATGAGGTAGAGATTTAATTATAGAAATAAATCGATCACTTACAGAACGTAGCAACTCATGATAGATTTGTCGAGCTCGCACAGATTGAACAACTGGAACAATTCACTCATATGAACTTGTACATAGTAAAGTTTGAAGTGATGCTCCTCTCTAACTTCCGCATAAATATATTCTTTGCCGGCCTTATTTTTTATGAAATCCTTGTACCAATATAGCAGCTTTCGCATTTGTGTTGGTAGACTCGCTTCCTGCGCAGGCTCGACGAGAGGCCCATTCAGCACATATGTAAATTTAGTTCCGTTTGGTGGGGAGTTCCGTTTAATTTAATTACCAATAACCAATTTTAAAAATTTAGTTTTAATTTACAAATAATGCAATATAGTTAACAAATATACTTATTTCTTTTTTAGTTTTAATTTACAAATTTAGTTTTTTAATTTACAATTTTCGTTTAAAAAAAAGGTTTTTAATTAACAGAGAGAGAGAGGCCGGCCGGGCGCTCTCTCTCTCTGCTTCTCTGCGGCGTGCGCGCGGCCACCGGAGAGGGCGGCGCGGCGCGGCGCGGCGCACGGCGAGGGAGGACGTACACGGCGGTCGAGAGCGCCGCCGCGAGGTCGACTTCGTGCGCGCGTGCGGCGAGGTTCCGCGTCGTCTTCATCGTCGGACGCGCTGGCGAGGGACGGCCGGCCGGGGAGAGCGCCGCGGCGAGGGAGGCGTAGGCGGCGACGGCTTCGACGGCGGCGAGCGCGGCGGCGACCGCGGCGACGGCGGCGGGCAGCCTGACGGCGTCCGGTGTCGATCTCGAGCGCCTGCGGTTTCGTCGAGGAAGATCAAGTGAAGAACCAGAGAAACAGAGCGGCGGTGCGCGCCCTTTTATATTATCGACCCTTTAGTTGCGGTTGGTCGCTGGGCTTTTTCGTTCCCGCGCGGAGAGGGCTTTAGTCGCGGTTGGTCTGCATTTTTTTAAATCAGAAAAATAAAACTTATTCATTTCAAAATCATAAAAATACAAAAATATATCAAAAAATTCAGAAAAATAAAACTAATTCATTTCAAAATCATAAAAATACAAAAATATATCAAAAAATTCAGAAAAATAAAACTAATTCATTTCAAAATCATAAAAATACAAATAATATATCAAAAAATTTAGAAAAATAAAACTAATTCATTTCGAAATCATAAAAATACAAATAATATATCAAAAAAATTCAGAAAAATAAAACTATTTCATTTCAAAATCATAAAAATATAAATAATTCCCGCCTCCTGTCATTTCTTCCCGCCTCTGTCTTCCCGCCCGCCGCTTCCCGCCATTTCTTCCCGCCTCTGTCTTCCCGCCTCCTGTCATCCCGCCCCCCGCTTCCCGCCATTTCTTCCCGCCTCTGTCTTCCCGCCTCCATTTTTCCCGCCATTTCTCACTATATATATGTAGCCCGGCTTGGCCATCATTATCACATCTCTACAATCTCTCATCACTCTCTCATGGCTTCCACCGTACCCACTCTAATCTACCAGCAGGTGGAGGAGCTTTGCGCCTCGAACTACCCTTGCCCACCGGGCTACAGCGTCCCCGCCGGCTGGAGCCTAAGCGCCGGAGGCGTGCCGGTCCCTCCCGTCCCTCAGGGTACTGCGCGCCGGGCGGCCATCACGAACCACTACTACCTCGACCTCACGCCGGAGCAGCGGATGAATCCCCGCTGGCATCCCAACAACCAGCAGACTTGGGATGCCTTCTTCATCAATCGGCGTGAGAGGGCGCTCGCCAGGTATGAGGAGGATGGTCTGCCTCCTGGGAACTTCCACGAGGCCGGCCGTCCGCTATGGTGGGGCGGCCGGACTCTACAGAGCGTCATGGAGTACATCACGGCCGGCGATATCCCCCGCCTGCGCTACCCTCAGTACCAGTCGAGGTTCGAGCCACGAGCGCCGCCCGACGATAGCGACGACGACAGCGACGGCAGCGACGACGACGGTGGCAACTTAGAAGGCGACGACTACCAGTACAACGGCGGCGACTACGAAGACTACGAGTATGCATATTATAGGCCTAGGCAGGAGTATGACTAAATCGCCACGCGGCCGCGTCGTAAGCGCGCGCCGCCAGCTCCGGCGTGTTGTACGTGCCGAGGGTGAGGCGGAAGCCACCGACGCGCATCTCGGCGTAGAACCTACCGTTCGGACGCGCTCGGACGCCACGGAAACCGGACGACCCGCGGCGGCGCGGCGGCATCCCGGAGACGAATGAGCGGAGGCGGCGGCGACGCGTGGCTCGGGGAAGCGGCAGGTGAAGTTTCCGTGGCGGTTGGTTGCGCGCGCACGCGGCGCTTTATAGCGCGCGCGCAAAGCGACGCGGCAAGTTTGGCGACACGTGGCGCGGGGAAGCGGCGGGGCATGGCACGTGGAAGCGGTGGCGACACGTGGAAGCGGCGGCGATGGCGGCGGGGCGAGGCACG
Source organism: Lolium perenne (assembly GCF_019359855.2). Taxonomy (NCBI): domain Eukaryota; kingdom Viridiplantae; phylum Streptophyta; class Magnoliopsida; order Poales; family Poaceae; genus Lolium; species Lolium perenne. The sequence continues at coordinate 325,368,396 of NC_067245.2, forward strand.
TGGAAGCGGCGGCGACACGTGGCATGGGGAAGCGACACGTGGCACGGCGGCGGCGGGCCAGTAGAAAAGGGGGGCTGATCCAAACACATCACAGATAATATAATTCACATGATCCATACAAAGTTTGGAACAAATTTTCCTCAACAAAGTTTGTTACAATAAATTATTACACATCATTTCTTCCCTTGTGTCCCTTGCTTACGATTGTGCCGTAACCATGGAACATCCTCATCATTTAACCTAATGCTTGGGTCAATGTTCACTTTGAAGGGCGGAATTTCACCAAACTTATTATAATCTTCTGACATGTCTATCTTGTCCTCCACTCCCACGATGTTTCTTTTCCCTGAAAGAACTATGTGGAGCTTTGGATCATCACATGATGTACTCGTTTTCTTATCTTTCCTTTTCCTCGGTTTGCTACTCATGTCCTTCACATAGAAAACCTGAGCGACATCTTTGGCTAGGACGAATGGTTCGTCAAGGTAACCAAGATTGTTGAAATCCACCATTGTCATTCAGTATTGCTCGTCCACCTTTACCCCACCTCCTGTTAGCTTGAACCAATTGCACCGGAACAAAGGGACCTTAAAGGAGGGTCCATAGTCAAGTTCCCATATCTCCTCTATGTAACCATAATATGTGACCTTTTGCCCATTCTCGGTTGCTGCATCAAAGCGGACACCACTGTTTTGGTTGGTGCTCTTTTTATCTTGGGCGATCGTGTAAAATGTATTCCCATTTATCTCGTACCCTTGGAAAGTCGATATAGTCGAAGATGGTGACTTGGCCAACATGTACAGCTGATCTTCAACATCATTGTCACTCATTAATTGTTTTCGCAACCAACCGCCGAAAGTCTCCATGTGGGCCTTTGTAATCCAGGATTCAGGCTTCCCCGGGTTGTTCGAGCATAAAATATTCTTGTGTTCCTCGAAGTACGGAGCCACCAAGCTGGAATTTTGTAGAACTGTGTGGTGTGGTTAAGTCATAGAATGGCCGTCCATACATATCATTGATTTCCTTCCGATCGTGCCTTTTCCACTTAGTCTCCCCTCGTGCCGCGATTGAGGAAGACCAATCGGCTTAAGGTCAGGAACATAGTCAACACAAAACTCAATTACCTCCTCATTTCCATAGCCCTTGGCGATGCTTCCTTCTGGCCTAGCACGGTTACGAACATATTTCTTTAATACTCCCATGAACCTCTCAAAGGGGAACATATTGTGTAGAAATACAGGACCGAGAATGGAAATCTCTTCGACTAGGTGAACCAGGAGGTGCGTCATAATATTGAAGAAGGATGGTGGGAACACCAACTCGAAACTGACAAGACATTGGACCACATCGTTCTGTAACTGTGGTAGATCTTCTGGATTGATTACCTTCTGAGAGATTGCATTGAGGAATGCACATAGCTTCACATTGGCTACTCGAACATTTTCCGGTAGGAGCACCCTCAAAGCAATCGGAAGCAATTGCGTCATAATCACATGGCAGTCGTGAGACTTCAGGTTTTGGAACTTTTTCTCCGCCATATTTATTATTCCCTTTATATTCGACGAGAAGCCAGACGGGACCTTCATACTGCTCAGGCATTCAAAAAAGATGACCTTCTCTTCTTTGGTAAGAGCGTAGCTGGCACGGCCTTGAAACCGTTCCGGATGCCGGTCTTCTGGGTCTTTCAAACGTTGCTGGTCCTGCCGTGCTTCCTTTGTATCATTTGTCTTCCCATACACGCCCAAGAAGCTTAGCAGGTTCACGCAAATATTCTTCGTAACATGCATCACGTCGATTGCAGAGTGGACATCTAGGATTTTCCAATATTCTAGCTCCCAAAATATAGATTTCTTCTTCCACATGGGTGCGTGACCGTCAACTCCATGCGGAACTGATTGTCCGCAAGGACCCTTTCGACTTTCAAATCCTTGACCATATCAAATACATCAGCACCAGTACATTCCGTAGGCTTCGGCCGGTGATCTGCCTTGCCGTTGAAATGCTTGCCTTTCTTTCTTAAGTTATGATATCGGGGAAGAAATCGACGATGCCCCAGGTACACATTCTTCTTACAATTACCCAAATATATACTTTCAGTCTCATGTAAGCAGTGCGTGCATGCATTGTATCCCTTATTTGTCTGTCCCGAAAGGTTACTAAGAGCAGGCCAATCATTGATAGTTACGAAAAGCAACGCTCGTAGGTCAAATTCCTCTTCTTTGTGCTCATCCCACACACGTACACCAGGTCTGCCCCACAACTGTAAAAGTTCATCAACTAATGGCCTTAGGTACACATCGATGTCGTTGCCGGGTTGCTTCGGACCTTGGATGAGCACTGACATCATAATGAACTTCCGCTTCATGCACAACCAAGGAGGAAGGTTGTAGATGCATAGAGTCACGGGCCAGGTGCTATGGCTGGCGCTCTGCTCGCCAAAAGGATTCATGCCATCTGTACTTAGACCAAATCTTATGTTCCTTGCGTCACCTGCAAAATCTTTGAACTCTCTGTCGATCTTTCTCCATTGCGTTCCATCAGCGGGGTGTCTCAACTCCCCGTCCGACTTACGGTCTTCTTTGTGCCATCGTAACAACTTGGCATGCTCTTTGTTCCTGGACAGACGTTTCAACCGTGGTATTATAGGAGCATACCACATCACCTTGGCGGGAACCCTCTTCCTGGGTTTCTCGCCCTCAACATCGTCACCAGGATCATCTCCTCTGATCTTATGACGCAATGCAGTGCATACCGGGCATTCATTCAAATTCTCGTATTCACCGCGATAGAGGATACAGTCGTTAATGCATGCATGTATCTTCTGAACCTCTAAACCTAGAGGGCAGATAACCTTCTTTGCTTCGTACGTACTGGCGGGCAACTCGTTATTCTTTGGAAACATATTCTTCATTATTTTTAGCAAATTTTCAAATCCTGAGTCAGATAGACCTTCCTGTGCCTTCCATTTCAGCAAATCCAGTGTGCAGCCCAGCTTTTTCAGACCATTATCGCATCCTGGGTACAGCGACTTTTTGTGATCCTCTAACATGCGATCCAAATTCTTCCTCTCCTTTTCAGTTTCGCAGCCTCTCCGTGCATCAGCAATGGTCCGACCAAGATCATCAGCGGGCTCATCACGTGCCTCTTCTTCACCTTTCTCTTCACCTTCCCCTTCTGCTTCCCCTCCTTCAGCATCCTCCATGAAAGTATCACCGAAATGATCAGGATAGTTGTCATCATCCCCTTCTTCATTTTCTTCCATTCTAACCCCTCTTTCTCCATGCTTGGTCCAACAATTATAGCTTGGCATGAAACCGTGCCGAAGAAGGTGCACGTGAACGACTCTTGAGGAAGAGTAACCCTTCTTATTCTTACAGTCAGCACATGGACATATAACAAAACCCCCCTACTTGTTCGCATTAGCCACTGTGAGGAAATCATTCAAACCCGTAATGAACTTGCCCGAGAGTCGGTTACCGTATATCCATTTCCGATTCATCTGCATTATTATTATATAAAGTATATAATTAACCATCATGCATTTGTTAAACTAACTAGCTAGAAATAATAGAAATTAAACTATGAACTACACATGCATATTTATCAATGACACATGAAAGGTTCAAGTTGCTAACCGCGATCGAGGAGGAAAAAAATGAGAAAGCTTAAGTGTGGCTCGGACACTTCATATCATGTTTGTTTTGTGTGAACACAAGTGGCATCATGCTCTCGGGCATTTCATCGAACACCTCTTGTGCATAAGAGGAGAAAAGCCAAACCCACCACCCCTTGTGAGTAGAAGTGGAACACCAAGTGGCTCACACTTGTGCTGTAGCAGTATTTATAGTGGTGGACCTTTAGTCGCGGTTGGCCAGGCCAACCGCGACTAAAGGCCCACCCTTTCACCAGCTGTCGACCGAGCCCGTTGGGCCCAGAGCTTTAGTCGCGGTTCTCCTGCAGAACCGGGACTAAAGACCCCATTAGTCGCGGTTCAAAAAGTTTGGAGACTAATGGGGTGGTATGGAAGCCCCTTTTTCTACTAGTGTAAATGAGTACCTGTTAGAAAGGAAATATTAATCACGATATTTTTCCTGCTGACAATAAATGTTTTTCCTAGCTATATTTATGGCTGGCTATAAAATTTATTTGTCTATTTTGACATCAGGTGGCCTGTTTAATTCATTCACTTTTCCTAACTAGTTATGTGGGCGGCGTGCACATACATGAGAAAACAACTACTCGCTCCGTACCGTTTTATTAGGCTGACATGTAGTTCAACAGAAAATTTTGGTTATGAATTTTACCAACAAAATACAAGTTATATGCAACAAAAATTATAGAAAAATCAAAGATATAATTTTTGTGACACATAGTTGACATATAGTTCATATTTTTCTACCCATGGTGTAAACAGCGCAAAGGCGTTTCTGTGGTATTGCTGATTTACTCAACTATGGTGGCAAATTACAAATGGTCAAATCAATTCTTGCCTCATTACCCATTTTCTTCATGTGTTGCCTAGATGTCCCTGTAACTATTTAAAACCGCCAAGTCCGGGTGCACGGCCAAACCGGCACTGGAGCGGCAGCAGAACAACGCCGACACCTCCAATGCACCCCTGGCACCGACTTTGCTCCAAGCTGCCATTGACAAGATGGTAACACCGGTCGCGCCCGATGCCGACGCGGTCGCGACCCAGACCGAGTTGGAGGCGCAGCGCCAGAACCTTCTCCGTGGAGCCGACGAGGTGGTCCGCGCCTAGCAGGCAATGAACATCACCCTACGTGAGTACAATGTGGCCCATGGCTTTGCTTCCTTAAATGCGGAACCTAACAGAGTAGGTGCAACCCGGCTTAGAGGTCATAACCTAGATAAGGACTTGCGCCGGGAAGCGAATTCTGGTATGTCTATGTCGGCATCATTTTTGTCGGCAGAGAAACCAAAGTATAGTACTCTGGATAAAACACTTAGGGCTGCTCAAGCCGCCGTGGAGGGGTAGGCCACGGCAATGACGAAAATGGTCATGCCGGAAACGGCGAAGCCGGGCAAAACTATCGGCCCAAAAGAGCAGCAAACTCTGGTGGGGGAGCTCAGCCTCCGCGACACCCGCGAGCTAGCGGCATAGGCCAAAGCCGATATGATGACGGTGACTCGGCGATGGAAAGAGACGGTTACCAGAGAAACCCTCTCGGTGATCGAGTGAGAGAAAGGCACTTTCCGACACAAGATGCCCGACATCGGCTGGACCGGATTTACCTGTTCGAGATCATTGAAGCTGAAGGTCCACCAGGTCCGGCATGTTTTGGCCCCCGGATTATGAGAGAAGAGCCACCGGTTCACAACTTCCAGTTGCCCCGGGATACAAGAACCAATGACGGCAGCACCAAGCCAGAAGACTAGCTCGCGGATTACACCACCGCAGTATATGTGGCTGGAGGAAACCGCCACTGGGCGGTGAGATATGTGCCGTCAGTGCTGGTAGGTCCGGCACGAATTTGGCTGAACAATTCGCCAAGAGGAAGCATTGATGGGTGGCTGGACTTTGAAGAAGCCTTTGTCAGCAACTTTAGCAGCACTTACAAGAGGCCAAACAGACCGCAACAACTCGCCCTGTGCCAGCAGCGCGGGAATGAGACTGCCTGGGAATACTTAACCCGGTGGAGTGCCACAAGAAACTCTTGTGAAGGAGTGATAGAAGCTCAAGCCATCAGCTGGTTTTTGCAATTGATGCCGGCATGGATCTTCACTATGGCAGAGGCTACAGAGGAACATGCCAACCACTCTGGCCGAGATGATCAAGGTGGCAGATAGTTATGCGCTGGGTGATCCCACTCAGGTGGCAATCGCGGCTGATCCGCTGCCGAGAAACCCTCCGCGCCAAGATTTTCGGAATAACAATCACAACAAGAGAAGAGAAGATTTTCTGGATAGACGGTATGGCCCGCAACATGTGGCTGCGGTACAGCAAGACCAACCTGAAGTCGAAGGAAGCCAAAGGCAGAAAACTGGAGGCCAACCATGGAGCGGCCAGAAGAAACAATGGGGATAAAAGAAGCCATGGTAGGACATGCCCAAGTATACTTTCGAGTCAATGCTTGATCAACCTTGCAACTTCCACACTCCTAACCCGAGTAAGCCGTCAAACCACACAACTCGGCAATGCTCTTAGATACAACGCATGAAAAAGGAGGATTTCACCAGCCTGCCTCCTCCACCTCCGCTCACTGGAGCAAATGCTCAGGCCATTCAAGCTCCGGCTAACCGACCTCAGCCGGAAGGAGTCCATCAGGTGTACAACAATAACAACACCAACACAGAGCCTCATCCCCCTGTAGGTCGGAATGGGTATGAGGATGCGGATATGTGTTGTGTGGTCTTCATGACTGAACCGAATGACCGGCAAAGCTTACACCGGCGATCCATGGAATTGAATGCCGTCATACCGGCAATACCCAGATTCATGCAGTGGTCGGAACAGAACATCAGTTGGTCTCAGAATGATCATCCGAAAGTGATGCCGAATCCAGGCGGCTATGCACTGGTGGTTGACCCAATCTTATTCGGGCCAAAGGTTAAGGTCAGATTCAGCAAAGTGCTGATTGACAATGGCAGCAGCATCAATATCATGTACCGGCATACAATGCATACACTCGGTATCACCGAGAACATGTTGGAGCCAAACCGGACCACTTTCCAGGGCATTGTGCCAGGATTGTCATGTTCTTCAATGGGCAAGGTCCGATTTGACGTGCTTTTCGGCGGCCGAGATAATTGTCGGGTTGAAAATATCCTGTTTGAAGTGGTTGATCTCGACAGCCCTTACCATGCCCTGCTGGGGAGAACGGCATTGGCAAAATTCATGGCTTCAACTCATGTGGCGTACCTCAAGATGAAGATGCCGGCACCAAATGGAGTCCTCACTGTGGTTGGCAACTACAAGACCTCCTTAGAGACTGCTTCAGCCGGATCCTGCTTGGCCGAATCTCTGGTCATTGCGGAAGAGAAGAAGATGATGCAGACAGATGTGGCATTGGCACAATCCGCATAGCTTGGCATGGCCGGAATGGGTAACCCGCTTGATGGGGCGGCATTCAAGCCGTCAAAGGAGACAAAGGACATTGTTCTTGACCCGGAACAGCCGGAGGGCACTGATGTCTACGCACGATTCTGTTCTTGTAGACAGTGTTGGGCCTCCAAGTGCAGAGGTTTGTAGAACAGCAGCAAGTTTCCCTTAAGTGAATCACCCAAGGTTTATCGAACTCAGGAAGGTAGAGGTCAAAGATATCCCTCTCAAGCAACCCTGCAATTACGATACAAGAAGTCTCTTGTGTCCCCAACACACCCAATACACTTGTCAGGTGTATAGGTGCACTAGTTCGGCGAAGAGATAGTGAAATACAAGTAATATGGATGATTACAAGTGGTAATTGCAATCTGAAATAAAAATGGCAGCAAGCAAACATGTAGCAGAACTGGTTGTAAACGGTGTTTCAATGCTTAGAAACAAGGCCTAGGGCTCTTACTTTCACTAGTGGACACTCTCAACAATGATATCATAATTGAATACATAAATATGATCTCTTCACTATGCTACTCTGAACCACTCTCCGGTTTGATAACAAACACAAATTCACCGCGTAGGGCTGCATAAGCACTCCTTAAAGTTCGCATTCCCAATCTATGGACGCCCCACACTATCACCTTGACCATACAAAGATGGTACTAACTAGACACCACAATTCATAAGTATTTCTGTAAATTAAGCTTAAGAAACAAACACGGTGTGCACACTGTCACCTTCACACCGTTGGACAAGATGTCCCCGGAGATCACATAATAAAACCACTTGAGTAGCACAATAGTTGAAGAATAACATCTACTTATTGAACTAGATTACAAAGCTCATGATCAAATAAAGATCATACATGGAGAGATAGATATACCACATAGCTACCGGTAAAGCCCTTAGCCTCGGGGGAGAACTACTCACTCCTCATCATGGGAGTCAGCAACGGCGATGAAGATGGCGGTGGAGTCGATGGAGATGGCTCCGGGGGCAATTCCCCGTCCCGGCAGGGTGCCGGAACAGAAACTTCTGTCCCTCGAATCTTGTCTGCGACGGCGGCGGAGCTACGGAACTTTTCTGGGACGGAGGCTTGTATCTTTAGGTTTTTCCCGAGATCGTGAATAAATAGGCGGAGGAGAGAGGTCGGTGGGGTGCACACCACCCCTAGGCGTGGCCAGGGGGGCTCGCGCCTAGGGCAGGTGAGGCCGCCTCCTGGCACCTCTCCGACTCTCCTCTGGACTCCGTCTTCGTTTCGGTAAATTAGGAACTTTCCCTTTTGTTTCGTCCAATTCCGAGAATATTTCCTGTACAACTTTTCTGAAATACAAAAACAGCAGAAAACAGGGAACTGGCACTGTGGCATCTTGTCAATAGGTTAGTTCCAGAAAATGTATAAAAGTGAAACGAAGTGTCAGCAAATCATGTGCAAATTGGTGTAAAACAAGCATGGAGCATCAAAAATTATAGATACGTTTGAGACGTATCAAGCATCCCCAAGCTTAACTCCTGCTCGTCCTCGAGTAGGTAAGTGATAACAAAAATAATTTTTGAGGTGACATGCAGCCAACACAATCTTGATCAAACTATTGTAAAGCATTGTAAGCTAGGATCAAAGTACTCTAAACATAGGCATGATAGATATAATTCTAACAATAGAACTTAGCAACTATGTTATGACATGAAAAGTAACTCAAACAAAGGATCATGAATAATTATGCAATGAAAACAATTGTTTGTTTTTTAGCATAGAGAAAACATAGCAAAGTGGTACTCAGCTTGTCCTTCATGGAATAGCAAAACATAAATGCCAGGACACCTTTAAAGTTCATAGGGTGACTAGATACAAGTAATTTAAGAACAAGCAATAGCATAATCATGAATCAATCAATAAGTCTTGGGACTATGCACATTATACTAAGAATGACAACTATGCTCTCTTAATTGGTGCATAAAGCAAGAAGAAGAAGACTCAACATAAAAGTAAAAGAAAGGCCCTTCGCAGAGGGAAGTAAGAATTAACAATTTTTATAAAGCTTTCAAAAAGGTATGGTACTTATTAGCTTTGAGCTCTCATTGCCCCTATCATAAGCATCTTGAATGGTTAAAGTTAATGTGAGGGCAAATATGAGTTATATGCTTGACAAATCACAAGTTGAAAATCTCGTGCCCCTTGAATACGAGTACCTAAACCTCATGCTACTCAACTTAGGTCCCAAGTAAGTTCTTGTCATTGTAAGTATACATGTATCATTGAGAACGCCAACGGGGTACCTCCTGCCCCATGATATAGAAGTACTCCTTCAGATATAGGAGCAATCCCATACCAAAATGACAAGACAAATAGACAATGAGCATCTAAGCAATCCTTTTATTTACTACGGGCATAGCTTTTTATTGAAGATGCGTCATAGAATGCTCACTATGGTTCGTTGTAAATTTCCACCATGAATGATGCATCGCTTAAATTGGCCGCCCAGGCGTTTCTCTAACATATATACAATCTCCATGGACTTACAAGTTTCCATTTTATTTTGCACCGCTAGGCATCCATAAACAAAAGAACATGATATCAACTAAATAGTAATAAGTGCAATGTTGAAAGCGTGCCCCATGAAAGCATGGTTCTGCTAACTCCCAACTCGTAATTTGCAAGCATATAATCTTCATAAGATAGTCACAATGGTTCAAGTTTATTAAGTACAAAAAAGTAAATGTGTCATCAAGTTTGTGAGAGCTTTACTAACCAATTTTCTCATAATTAATTTGAAAGATAGATAAAAACATGATGAATATACTTGGAATAGCAATAATGCTAATAGGTAGATATGGTGGACACAATTGGCAAACTTTGGTTATTAGGAGTTGGATGCACAAGTAGTGCTCATACTCAGTACAGGTGAAGGCTAGCAAAAGACTGGGAGCGACCAACTAAGAGAGCAGTAATGGCCATAATCGCATAGCGACAAAACAATATTAATCAAAGCATAAAGTGATATTACAAGTCAAAAACTAAATGATCATAGAGGCTTTAGGTGTCTGGTTTGTAGTCATAACATGGTGTAAGCATGTGCCAAGTCAACCCTAATAAAGCATCAAAGGAGAATACCACAATATTATGCTTTTATATGATGGAAACAACACATGATTCTTTCAATGGCACATTAAGCACTCTCAGCTATTTGATACAAGTCATGCTACAACAATAACTACTAAGCATATGATAAAAATAACATCCAACATGACATGCCAAAGTCTATGCCACAGTCTAAACAAGCTTCCTTTCGCATCAATATAAGCATGAAACATTTTACTCGTCTCCAACACCAATCAATTTATTTGAAACAACTCTCATAGATAATAATCAATAAAGACCAGAGAGCTAATCATACCTAACTAAAGGAAACTAACAAGCTCTGAACAAAATAAGAGTGGAAAAACCAGAGCTAAACGCAGTACTAGCAAAATAGAACACTCGCAGAACAGTAAAAGTGAAAACTAGAGTGTTCTATGCAATTAAAACGGAGTGTGTCTCTCTCCCACACAAGAATGGTAGGATCAAACCATATGCTACAGCAAACAAAACAAAAGAAAACTAAAAATAAAAATAAAGATGCTCCAAGAACAACACATAGCATATGAAGCAATAAAAATATAGCGTATAGAAAGATGACATGATACTTTGTTGATGAAGAAGGGGATGCCTTGGGCATCCCCAAGCTTTGACGCTTGTACCTCTTGGATATTTCTTGGGGTGACATGGGCATCCCCAAGCTTGAGCTTTTGTCCATTCTTCATCTCATTACATCATTCTTCTCTCCCTACACTTGAAAACTTCCTTCATACAAAACTTCACACAATTCTCATTAGCAACATTAGTGCAATCAAAATAACAAATCCTTTTTGGTTCAGTTCTAACACAAGTCAAACATCCATTAAAACATTAGCTACTGTAGCAACTTCTTTTAAAATCTCTTTCTCTCAAAAGAACTCTAAAAGAAAAAGATTAAGAGGCAAATGCAAATAGTGGCAGAAATCTGTTAAAACAGAACAACATGTAAAGATCGATTTTTTCGAAAATCCTATGTTGCTCAAATCGAAAAGTGCAAAACTGATGAAAGTTAGATAATAACCCGGGGCATATGCTCAAACATTAACAGGTCAAAATTACGTTCTGGCTGGGAGTACAAATTTGTTTGGTAACAGCACAGAATCTGTTTCTGGACAGCAACTTCCCCAAATCTTACTTTTTTCCTATTAGAGGCTACTCTTGGCACAAAAACGAAATAAAAAGGATAATGAGAGGTTGTTACAAAGGCAACAACTTCCAAGACTCAATAAAAGAAAAATTACAGAAATAAACATGGGTTATCTCCCAAGAGTGCTTTTCTTTAACGCCTTTCAGCTAGGCTCAGTAGTTTGAGAAGATGCTCACATAAGAAATATGAATTAAAGTAAAAGATAGCATCAAGAAGCAAATATAAAAAAAAATTAAGTCTAACCCACTTCCTATGCATAGGAATCTTGTACACAAATAAATCCACAAAGAACAAAGTGACAAGCATAGGAAGATAAAACAAGAGTAACTTCAAAACTTTCAGCATATAGAGAGGTGTTTTAGTACCATAAAAACTTCTACAACCATATTTTCCTCTCCCATAATAATCTTCAGTTGCATCATGAATAAACTCAACAATATAACTATCACATAAAACATTCTTATCATGAGCCACATGCATAAAATAATTATTACTCCACACATAAGCATAGTCATTCTTATTAATTGTAGTGGGAGCAACTTCAACAAAATAGCTATCATTATTATTCTCATCACCATAATCATCAAATATAGGAGGCATATTGTAATCATAATTAATTTTCTCCTCAATAGTAGGTGGACTGAAAATAACATAATCATCATTGTAATCATCATATATTGGAGGCATAGTACCATCATAGCAAATTTCCTCCTCTAAAGCTGGGGGACTAAAAAGATCATTTTCATAAAAACTAGATTCCCCAAGCTTAGACTTTTCCATAGCATTAGCAATAATGGTGTTCAAAGAATTTATACTAATAACATTGCTATTAGCATGCAAATAAAGTTCCATAGGTTTTTTAATTTTCTCTTCAAACACCTCATGTCCTAACTCAAGATAAATACTATAAAGCTCTCTAATTTTGTTGTTGTTTTCCATTAAGCCTAACTAGTGAAAATAAAAACAAGAAACAAAAAGATATAATTGCAGAATCTAAAGGAAATAACTTCGAGCACTCACCAGCAACTAGAAGATTTAGTAGCCAGAGGATGTGAGTACCTTTTACCTTACCTCCCCGGCAACGGCGCCAGAAAAGAGCTTGATGTCTACACACGCTTCTGTTCTTGTAGATAGTGTTGGGCCTCCAAGTGCAGAGGTTTGTAGAACAGCAGCAAGTTTCCCTTAAGTGGATCACCCAAGGTTTATCGAACTCAGGGAGGTAGAGGTCAAAGATATCCCTCTCAAGCAATCCTGCAATTACGATACAAGAAGTCTCTTGTGTCCCCAACACACCCAATACACTTGTCAGGTGTATATGTGCACTAGTTCGGCGAAGAGATAGTGAAATACAAGTAATATGGATGATTACAAGTGGTAATTGCAATCTGAAATAAAAATGGCAGCAAGCAAACATGTAGCAGAACTGGTTGTAAACGGTGTTTCAATGCTTAGAAACAAGGCCTATGGCTCTTACTTTCACTAGTGGACACTCTCAACAATGATATCATAATTGAATACATAAATATGATCTCTTCACTACGCTACTCTGAACCACTCTCCGGCTTGATAACAAACACAAATTCACCGCGTAGGGCTGCATAAGCACTCCTTAAAGTTCGCATTCCCAATCTATGGACGCCCCACACTATCACCTTGAGCATACAAAGATGGTACTAACTAGACACCACAATTCATAAGTATTTCTGTAAATTAAGCTTAAGAAACAAACACGGTGTGCACACTGTCACCTTCACACCGTTGGACAAGATGTCCCCGGAGATCACATAATAAAACCACTTGAGTAGCACAATAGTTGAAGAATAACATCTACTTATTCAACTAGATTACAAAGCTCATGATCACATAAAGATCATACATGGAGAGATAGATAGACCACATAGCTACCGGTAAAGCCCTCAGCCTCGGGGGAGAACTACTCACTCCTCATCATGGGAGTCAGCAACGGCGATGAAGATGGCGGTGGAGTCGATGGAGATGGCTCTGGGGGCAATTCCCCGTCCCGGCAGGGTGCCGGAACAGAGACTTTTGTCCCCCGGATCTTATCTGTGACGGCGGTGGAGCTACGGAACTTTTCTGGGACGGAGGCTTGTATCTTTAGGTTTTTCCCAAGATCGTGAATAAATAGGCGGAGGAGAGAGGTCGGTGGGGTGCCGGGGGGCCCCACACCACCCCTAGGCGTGGCCAGGGGGGCCGCGCCTAGGGCAGGTGAGGCCGCCTCCTGGTGCCTCTCCGACTCTCCTCTGGACTCCGTCTTTGTTTCGGTAAATTAGGAACTTTCCCTTTTGTTTCTTCCAATTCCGAGAATATTTCCTGTACAACTTTTCTGAAATACAAAAACAGCAGAAAACAGGGAACTGGCACTGTGGCATCTTGTCAATAGGTTAGTTCCGGAAAATGTATAAGAGTGAAACGAAGTGTAAGCAAATCATGTGCAAATTGGTGTAAAACAAGCATGGAGCATCAAAAATTATAGATACGTTTGAGACGTATCACGCACCGCCCGCATTGGTGCCGGATTGAGCGAGAAATAGGAAAGCGCGCTCGTCGACTTCCTCCGTGAGAATCGGAACATCTTTGCCTGGTCTACTGATGACCTAGTAGGTGTGCCGCGGGAGTTGGCTGAGCACTCACTTAACCTCTGGAAGGATGGAAAGCCGGTAAAGCAGCCATTGCGCCGTTTTGCCGAGGACAGAAGGAAGATTATTGTCGTGGAAGTTACCAAGTTGTTGTTTGCCGCCTTCATTGTGGAAGTGCTGCATACCGAGTGGCTAGCCAATCCGGTTCTAGTGGAGAAGAAAAAAGATGAAGACCCCAAAGCAGCAAAAGCTTGGTGCATGTGTATCGATTACACGCATCTGAACAAAGCATGTCCTAAGGATCCATTTCCTTTACCTAGGATTGATCAAGTGATCGATTCTACTGACGGGTCTGAGTTGTTGTCTTTCCTTGATGCATATTCTGGTTTCCACCAGATACCCCTGAAAAAGGAGGATCAAATAAAGACAACATTTATCACCCCGTATGGGGCTTACTGCTATATCACTATGCCATTCGGTTTGAGAAATGCCGGCGCGACATATCAGCGCTGTATGGAAAAATTCTTACATAACCAAATTGGTAAAAATGTGCAAGTGTATGTCGACGATGTCGTCATAAACATTAAAGAGAAACATACATTAATCGATGATTTGAGAGAAACATTTGATAATCTGAGAAGATTCCAGATGAAACTTAATCCGCAAAATGCACACATTTGGTGTTCCGGCTGGGAAGTTGCTCGATTTCCTAGTTTCTAACCGCGGCATAGAGGCTAATCCGGTTAAAATCCGGGCGATTGAAAAAATGGAATTGCCCCAAACTCTCAATGATGTGCAGAAATTTACCGGATGCTTGGCATCGTTAAGCCAGTTTGTAAGCCGGTTGGGAGACAAAGCTTTGCCCTTGTATGCGCTGATGAAGAAAACTGATACATTCATCTGGACACCGCAAGCCGATGCGGCATTCCGGGAGCTGAAAAAGATTTTGGCCACCGCGCCGATATTGGCATCTCCGCTGCCTAAGGAGCCGATGTAGCTCTACATTGCATCCACAAACCGGGTTGTAAGCACAGTGGTGGTAGTAGAAAGAGAAGAGGAAGGCAAAACCGTGCAGAGGCCGGTATACTATCTGAGTGAGGTGCTCTCCCTCTCCAAGCAGAATTACCCGCACTACCAGAAGATGACATATGGCGTGTTCATGTCCGCCAAGAAGCCAAAACACTACTTTGAAGAGCATCCAATGATAGTGTATGTGCAGTTCCAATCTCGGAGATCATCGGCAACAAATATGCCAGCGGCAGAATAGCCAAGTGGGCAATTGAGCTGGCTCCATATGTGTCTCACTATGAAAGAAGAGATGCAATCAAGTCATGGGCTTTGGCGGATTTCCTGGTGGATTGGGCCGATATGCAGTATAAGCCGCCCGAGCCGGAATCCAAATACTAGACGATGCACTTTGACGGCTCCAAACTCAAAGAGGGTCTTGGTGCCAGCGTAGTCCTCACCTCAACCAAAGGAGATCACCCCAAGTATGTGCTTCTGATTCATTTTAGGGCATCAAACAATGTCGCCGAATATGAAGCACTTGTACATGGGCTCAAGGTGGGAAAAAAAATTGGAGTACGCCGGATTATCTGTTACGGTGATTCGTACTTGGTGGTGCAGTAGTGTTCCGTTGACTTGGATGCCAAGGATGCAAATATGGCGTCGTCCGGTTTCACGTGCAACAAGTTGATGGATTCTTTGAAGGTTGCGAGTTCCATCATGTGCCTCGAGCAGACAATGAAGCAGCTGACACCTTGTCCAAGTTAGGCTCATCCCAGCAGGAAATTCCAGCCGGCATAGCTCTGGCGCATCTCCGGAAGCCATCAATCAAGCCAAGCGTGGAATCAGAATCAATTTTTGTTCCGGAAGCAAATATCGTCCCGATGGACATTGATCAAGTAAACCCGGGGACTACTCCGTCTAACCCGGGGACTTCGCAGTCGAAGCGGATGAAGCTATGTCGGTTGACAGCATGGAAATTGACGAACCATTTTTTGTCGTCCGAGAAGTGCCATCTAGGGTACAACTGATCATGTCATACCTGGTCAACGGTGAATTACCGGCTGAAGAAGTCCTAGACAGAAGAACCCAAAGAAGAGCAAAAGCATACACCATCATCAATGGTGAGATGTACAAGAGAAGCGTCACAGGTGTGCTGCAGCGTTGTGTTGAACCGGAAGAAGGCAGAGAGATACTCCGGGAAATTCATCAAGGAGAGTGTGGGCACCATGCATCATCAAGGGCCCTGGTGGCGAAGGCATTCCGGCATGGGTTCTATTGGCCCAGTGCGCTGGATGACGTTGAAGACATGGTTCGGAAGTGCAACGGGTTCCAGAGGTACATCAATCAGACCCACACTCCGGCTTCAGGCTTGAAGACAATCCCATCACTTGGCCATTCGCAGTGTGGTGCTTGGACATGGTCGGACCTTTCAATCCGGCACGAGGAAACATGACTCACATCTTGGTCATGGTGGATAAGTTCACCAAGTGGGTGGAAGTTAAGCCGATCAAGAGTGTGATGGGCATACGACTGTGAAGTTCCTAAAGGATATCATCTTGAGATATGGCTATCCGCACAGCATCATCACGGACAACGGCACAAACTTTGCTGTGGGAGAATTCGCTCGGCTTTGTGAGGACAAGAACATCCGGCTTGACATTGCCTCAGTTGCACATCCTCGGACCAATGGGCAAGTGGAAAGAACAAATGCTTTGGTCCTATCCGGAATAAAACCCCGGCTTGTGGAGCCTCTGCAAAGAACTCCGGGGTGTTGGATTGAGGAACTTCCATCCGTGTTGTGGAGCTTAAGAACCACACCAAACCGGTCAACTAGATACACAACATTCTTTATGGTATATGGAGCAGAAGCGGTCATACCAACCGACATAATCCATGACTCACCATGAGTAAAGCTGTACACAGAAGATGAGGTCAAGGATTCCCGAGAAGATGATGTCGATTTTCTCGAAGAAGCAAGAGAGCTGGCACTGGCCAGATCGGCAGTGTATCAACAGAACCTCCTACGCTATCACAGCTGGAAGGGTATCTCATGCTCCGGTTGGTGCAACGCACCGGAGGAATGCATAAGCTATCACCCCCATGGGAAGGACCATTCATAGTGAGCAAGGCTCTACACAATGATGTTTATTATCTTATAGATGCCCAGGAGCCGAAAAAGAATGTCAATGATAAGTCGGGTGAGGAGACCAAACGCCCGTGGAATGTAGCTCTACTTCGTCCTTTCTATTCTTGAAGACATGATGTAGGTGTCTCTACACCGTTTCGATATTTGCTATGAATGAAATGACGGCACCCCAAATGAAACTTGGGGACTACCTTTGTCGTATTGCATGTTGTATGTTTATCTTTTTTGTTTATGCTGGTTGGCTCGACTTAATTTTTCTATTCCGGTTTAGTAGTGTGTTTGCACCAAAAGTCAATCTTCGACTTAGCTGATGTCTGCAACCCGGCTTCATGGCAAGCAAGAGAAACCGGAGGAACATAAACACATGAAAAATGGCTAAGAAAGTGAAGGGCTAGCGATCCGGGATAACAGTTTGACTAACCCCGGTTATACCGGTTTTCACAAAAAATCGGCTTACTCGAAGTTTTTTCTCTAAGTTCAAAATTGTATGCTTAGCCAAATGGCTTTGAAACTCATACGTCGAACGCCTAATATGGTAGACAGAGTCAAAGTCATGAAACTAAGTAGGCATGCGATTGAACTCAGGGACTGAGCCCAGAGTTATCCGACATAAAAGTCTTAACATAATAAAAGTGTAGCAAGATCATCAAAAGGACTTAAGTTTTATATTACAGAACCACCCGACATTCCGGGCATTTGACGAATAAGTTTTTTGAGATAAGTAAAGCAGGGCTCAAGCGGCACCGACATCAGGCTTTCCGGATGAAGAGCTTTCCAGAGCACTGCTCTTGGAAGAGGAGTCGGGTCTACCGGTTTCGACGTCTTTGAGGGGGGCTCGTCAGCCTCGATGTCTTCGTCTACGACCTCCTCGCTGTCGCCAGATTGACTGCCTTCAGTCTCGCTCTCTTCCTCTTCGCTCTCGTCATCTTCAACATCTGGGGGCGCCGGGATGAACTTGCTGATAGGAGCATACTGGGCTATGATGTAAGCCCTTTGCTGGCGTCGCTCCTGAAGCATTGGGTCAGTCAAGGTTGGAGCACCACTCCGGAGTGTGCCTAGAGCATCGAGATCCAGGCTCTCATACCAGGAGCAGACGAACTTCAGAGCTGTGTCTGCTCCGGAACAAGCGGAAGAGCACCGCCACCTAGTGAGTCGTGCGCCACTTTCGTTAAGCCGAGCGGCTATGACCTCAACTCGGTCGGGCACCTTCTCCTCAGGCCAGAGATTCTGGAACGTGCGGATGGCAACATCCGGCAGATCCTTGCCAAGCTTCTTCATATAGGATACCCGAGCAGACAAAGCAATCACATGATCCTCTGTGTTCCAGTTTTCTACGCGGGGAGAGAGCTCGTCTCTCCGAGATTCGATGATGGCTTCGATGGCTCGGTCTTGGGAGTGCAGGATTGTAGCTGAAACCAGCAAATAGCAACTCCGGCATAAGTAAAAGCCAGCATGAAGATAAGAGATAATAAAAAATGAGAATGTCCGAGAAGTTACCCCAGACTTGCTCGTCAAGCTTTTCCACAATTTTAGCCCAGCTCGGCTTGGTTTCCTCCAAGGCATCATTCTGTTTCTTCTCCAAGTCCCGAAGATTCTTCTCGGCTTGGAGTTCCTTGTGTAGCATGTCCTGCATGTCGGAAATTGTCTTGGAGTGTAGCTCATCAAGCTCCTTCTGGGCATCAGCTATTTCGGTTTGGCTAGAATCAATTATCTTCTGAAGCTCAAGGGAGTGGAGGTGCTTCATCTCGGCTAGTTCTTCTCTGAGCCGGGCAGTTTCGTCCTTCTCCTTCTGGAGATCGGCTTGGTGCTGGGATGAGAAGTTTTCCTTTTCACCTGCGCCAAGATAGAAAAGATAAGCAAGCATAAAATGAACAAGTGCAAATGCAAAGAACAGAAGACATACCTTGGAGGGCCGTCACTCGGTCCAGTAGCTCCTTCAGCTGCGGAGGGTCCTTAGCCTCAACTGTATACCTGAAAGAATATAGTTATACTGGTGTAAAGTTAAAACACAACTGTTCCAAACGGCAGTCTGGCATAAAAATGTATGCCGGCAAAACGGTATGCCGGGATGAAAAGTTTACCTTGGCTCTTATGGTGCGCAACCTGCAGAGCTTTATGGGCATCAGATAGCTCCCGGTGCTCCCAAAGCAGATTTTCATATAGCTTTTTCCGGGACTCAAGGACCAGCTATGAAAAAGTAAAGGTTGAAGTCAAGTTTCCGAGTTAAAAAATGCTCGTTTAACTCGAAACTCGGGGAATATGGTTTACACTTAAATTTTTAGGCTACACAGTGCTTGTCTAACCCGAAACTCGGGGAATATGTATGGATACTTTTCTAATCCGAGATTCAAGTTAAAGTTTCGAGCCAAGTGTTACTCACTTAACCTGAAACTCGGGGAATATGTGGACATTTACTTCGGAAAGTTTCAAGTTTTGTGTTCCGGATCAAGTGTTACTCACTTAACCCGAGACCCGGGGAATATGGGAGGTTATATATATATTTTGAAGTGAAATGCTAAGCCGGGAAGATGGATGCTTACCGTGATGTTCTTGTCGACATCGTAACATGCCATGTCATTTTCACGCATGGATCTCTTGAGTCGCACCAGCTGCTGAGCCATGCTCCGAGGGCCACGCGGATCCAGAACGGGTTCCCGATCCATGCCCAAGCCGGAGGTGACCTCGCACAAGTCGGATGAGTTCCACTCATTTGCATATCTCTCCAAGGAACCTAGACTTTGACCACTCCGGCTTCGCTCTGTGATCTGGCCGGCTTGCAGAGCCAACGTATCACCAATGGAGGCCGCAACTCTGCTGGTATGCAGTGTGATGGCTTTGTCCAAGGATTGAGCTTGAGCCTTCGGCTTCAGAGATTCCGTGAGTTCCGACGAAGTGACAACAGGATCCCTCCGGGTTGAAGTCTTTTTCTTCTTTCCTGCGCCCTCCGGTGCCGCCGGCATGCTTGGTGTTGGACGAGGCTGTTTCGGCGGAGGAGTCACCGATTTGGACGGCGGCGGAGTTGCTGAAGAGGTTGCCGGTTTGGGTGATGCCGGTGGAGGTGAAGGTGAAGCCGGCTTGAAGAATGCCGGTGGCGGTGTTGAAATGCTGCTTTCTGGTGCCAACGGAAGTTTGGTTGGTTCCGGCGGCCTGGTCTTATCATCGCTGGCGCCCATGTTGTCGGCGCTAGAATCTTCAGGTTGTTCCGAAGCCGAGATAAAGTCGGCTCCGCCACGGTGATCGTCATGTTCCGGGGCCGTGTTCCCCTCACTTGTATCAGGCCATGCCGGGCTGGAGCCGAGCTCGCTTGCAGCGAATCCCGGCCAAAGGGAATTGGTCGACGGGTGTTTTGCCCTTAGCTGGGCTCGGCATCTGCAGTTCAGGTTCTGGTTCTAGTGGAGGTGTTGGCGTAGTCTTAGGAGCAGACGGGGTTCTACCCGGAGCACTCCGGGTGATCTCGAGCGCGGCACTAGAAGTAAGAAGACAAAGTTATGTCACTAAAAAGAATTTCATACCGGAAAGAAACAAGGAAGCAAACAAAAGATACAAGTCAAAAGTATGCCGGAACGAAGATGTCGGAATGGAATCTTACCCGGTGGACGTTGGGGGAGCCCTTGATCTTTTCTTTGCCCCTGGAGGACCCTCACTCCCAACCTTCCGGTGCTTCTTAGCTAGAGGGGCATGATACGTCTCAAATGTATCTATAATTTTTGATGCTCCATGCTTGTTTTACACCAATTCCACTATGTTTTGCTTACACTTCGTTGCACTTTTATACATTTTCCGGCACTAACCTATTGACAAGATGCCACAGTGCCAGTTCCCTGTTTTCTGCTGTTTTTTGTTTCAGAAAAGTTGTACAGGAAATATTCTCAGAATTGGACAAAACAAAAGCCGAAGTGCCTAATTTACCGAAACGAAGACGGAGTCCAGAGGATAGTCGAAGAGGCGCCACAGGGCGGCCAGACCACCCCTGGGCGCGGCCCACCCCCTGGCCGCGCCTAGGGCAGGTGTGGGGCCCCCTGGCCTCCCCCGACCTCGTCACTCCGCCTATTTATTCACGATCTCGGGAAAAACCTAAAGACCCGAGCCTCCGTCCACGAAAAGTTCCATCGCGGCCGCCATCGCCGACCCTAGCTCGGGAGGGTTCTGAAGCTCTTCCCAGCACCCTGCCGAAGGGGGAGATCATCACCGGAGGCCTCTACATCGCCATGCCCGCCTCCGAAGTGATGTGTGAGTAGTTCATCCCTGGACTACGGGTCCATAGCAGTAGCTAGATGGTTGTCTTCTCCAATTTGTGCCTCATGTTTAGATCTTGTGAGCTACCTATCATGATCAAGATCGTCCTTATGTAATGCTACATGTTGTGTTTGCTGGGATCCGATGAATATTGAATACTATGTTGAGATCGTTTATATACTTGTCATATGTTATTTGTGATCTTGCATGCTCTCCGTTGCTAGTAAATGCTTTGGCCAAGTATGTACTTGTGACTCCAAGAGGGAGTATTTATGCTCGATAGTGGGTTCATGCCTCTAGTTTTCTGGAAGAGTGACAATAACTTCTAAGATTGTAGATGTGCTGTTGCTACTAGGGAGAAAACAACAATGCTTTGTCTAAGGATAATTCTATTGTTTACTTTACACACATTGCTTAACGCGATAATCTGTTGCTAGCAACTTAATACTGAAAGGGGTGCGGATGCTAACCAGAAGGTGGATTATTAGTCATAGACGCAGTTGGATTACGGTCTATGTATTATGTTGTAATGCCCAAACGAATCTCATAGTAATCATCTTGTCATGTATGGTCTTTATTCTGTCAATTGCCCAGCTGTAATTTGTTCACCCAACATGTTATTTATCTTTATGGAGAGACACCTCTAGTGAACTGTGGACCCCGGTCCTTTCCTTTACACTGAAAGAATCATCCTGTTCTGTTTACTTACTGCAAGCACTGTTCTCTTACTGTTCACTGCAAACATCTCTTGCCGCATTATACATCTAATCCTTTGTCATTAGCAAAACTAGTGAGATTGACAACCTCACTGTGAGTTGGGACAAAGTATTGTGGTTGTGTTGTGTGCAGGTTCCACGTTGTTGCTGACGCCGGTAGTGCGCCCTGCCACAAGTCAGCTAGCAACACCTTCAGAAGTCACTCTTTCTCCTACTGGTCGATTAAACCTTGGTTTCTTACTGAGGGAAAACTTGCTGCTGTGCTCATCACACCTTCCTCTTGGGGTTTCCCAACCGCTTCCACAACCGCCACTAAGATTGTCTAGCGCCGTACCTGGAGCACCATCAGAGCACTGGGACCGACATCAGAGGGAGTGGCTCTCTTGGAGCTGCGTGTGGTCTTCGAGGCCGCAGTTTTCTGCGCCGCCAGTGGCACAGTGTCCTCCAGCACCTGAGCACCCGGATCAGCTGAAGCCGGATCCAGAGAATATGTGTAGGAGATGGGCACGGGGTCATATACCTCTAAAATCACGCAAGCATCATCATCACTGTTTGCATCATCCGCCCAAGTTGCTGATGGATGGGGGGCAGAAGTCTTACCGGAACCCACGTTGATGTCGGCGTCCATCTCGTCCAGTGGCGTGTTCCGGACGGAATCCAGATCCTCCTCGTCCAACTCAGTCCGGTCAGCCGTGTACTCGGTGATGGCATCAACCTTCCGCCGTTTGAAGTTCTGAAAAGGACAAGTGTCGATTAAAGTCACATCGGTTAAAATCATGCCGGAGAAGTTAAGCCGAAAAATAGATTCTGGAATACAACAAGTTCTTACATCTGGTGGCGGGTTATCCCGGGAGAATGGCTCCAGAACCCATTGCCACGCCAGGTTCTCCTTCATCTTGGTCTGGGCGATAGCCTTGACCTTAAGCACAACCTCCGGCTTAGACAGCTCGAAGGTGGTGATCCAAGTGGGGTCCATCGGGCCACTCATCTGGCAAATCTTATGACACCGGCGTTGGAGCGGCAGAGCCCGCCGGGTGATAAATGTGCGGACGATATCGTCGGCTGAGGGCATATCTGTCTTCCTAAGCCCCTCGATATACTCGCAGATCCGGTTGGTCTCTTGGTGACTCTCTTTCGGATTGTATGTCCAGTTCAACTTGGTGGGGTCGCCAGCCACGTATGCCGGCAAATTAATGAGGTCCGCGGAGCCGGTATTCTTGATGTAAAGGAAGGTCCGTTGCCATTTCCGGCATGATTCCAAGCCGGACATCTTGACGTGCGGGCTATTCCGGCGCGGAACGACCATGTAGGCACCGCATTGCACCATTGGCTTCGGCTTCGGCACCGAAGGATCTTGGATTGAGTTGGTCCGGAGGGAGTAAAGCCGGGCCCAAGGTTCCAAAGAGGGCAAGAGGCCGACGTAACCCTCGCAGAAAGCAACGAAGGAAGAGAGGCTGAAGAAGGCATTTGCCGGTAGATGGTGCGTATGGAGCGCATACCGGTTAAGGAAGCTACGCAAGAAGTTACTAGCCGGAAGTCCTAAACCGCGCATGAAATGCGCGGTGAAAACTACATACTCGTCGGGTTCGGGCTTCGGCTCTATCTCGTAGGTCGGAAGCCGGCACTCGAATCCCGCTGGAATGCGTCTTGACTTATAAAGCCAATCCACTTAGGCCGGGGTGACGTTCGACCCTTCCAACTTGCCGCGGGTGTAGGGATCTCCCCATTCCTCCATCTCCTCGAAATCGTCCTCCGTGGCCACTATTTCGTGCTCTTCCGGATCCATGGAGCTAGATGACGGGATGGGGTTGGAATGAACTGGCCCCGTCGAAATATTGTGGTGAAGAAGATCTAGAAAAGAAAAGAAAAGAGAAACAAATATGAGAAATTAGGGAAGATCCTAACTCAAGAACACGAAGAACGCGAAGAACAAGAGCCAAAAACCAATCCAAAAGGAAAAGTTTGGTTCAAGATCTACCAACCTTGTATGGGCAGCGCCGGCGATGGCTTCGGTCGCGATGGCAGCGACGCGCTCGGTGGTGGCAGTGCCGGAGCAAATACGGCTCCGGTCGGCGGAGGCGAGCGGCGTCAGCAGGTGCGCGTGAGGAGCTTCGGCGGCGGAGAACGCAATTGCGAGGAATACGAAGTGAGGAGTAAAAGGAAAAATAACCAAAGGGGCAGTATGTATAGCCTCGGTGAGATCGTGGGGCGCGGATCCGATGCGCCCATGATCTCACTAACTTCCCGTGTACTGCGGCAGTTACACAAGTTTTGGAAGCCACACCTAAGTCCACATGGATCGTAACTGCACGCATTAACTGCGCGCGGTTACCGGAGAAGTGCTACTCATTAGCCTACAACGATTTGACCTCTCTGAAGACTGCAACGTCAGTAACAGTGGCGCATGTCTCTGACATTTGTGAGTTACGAGATATTCTCGATGCAAGTTGAGGCCCAATGGTGCGAAGTAATTCGGAGAGAGCTCCGGATAGAAAGCGAGTTCAAGATGAAAGCTCCGGCATGAAAGTATGTCGGATAGAAACCTCGTTGGCAGAGAAGATGCCGGATTAAATTGAAACTGGGATGATTATGTAGGGTTCGTAGCATAGAAAACAAAAAATTCCTACCACGAGAACGAATAAACCAAGATCCAATCTAGGAGAAAAGCCAAGATCTAATCTACTAGATGGTAACAACGAGATCAGATCTACACACCCTTGTAGATCGCTAAGCGTTAACGAGGTTGTACTCGTGGTTGATGTAGTCAATCACTTGCCGCTCTCAAGAGGGAGAAGAAGATCCCTCCAGTGCTGCAATCGGGAAGAACCTCCGCACTCGGTCACACGTACGGTGTTGATGACGATGTCCTTCTCCCCGTTCCAGCGGGCAGGGGAAGTAGTAGATCCTCCTCGGAATCCCGGCAGCACGACGGCGTGGTGACGGTGGTGGTGGAGATCTCCTACAGGGCTTCGCCGTCGCCGTGCGGGAGAGAGGTGGAGGAGGGTGGCGCTAGGGTTTGGGGTGAAGGGGGTGGGGCGCCGGCCTTGGTGCCTTTGAGGTGGTGCGGCCAATGTTGTGGCCTCCCCTCCTCTCCCCTTTATATAGGTGGAAACCCCTAGGTTCCATTCATACTCCCTCTAGGAGTCCTATTGGAAACTTGCCATAATACAAGAAGTCAAAACCTAGTCAAAGTGGGACTCTCCCCTTCTTCCTTGTGGTGTTGCCGGCCAAGGAGGTGGAGTCCACCATGGACTCCACCTTCCCACCTAGTGGGTCGGCTAGGCTGGTGGAGTCCCACATGCCATAGTGAAATATTCCGGACAATTCTAGAACCTTCCAAAAATACACCGGACCATTCCCAAACTTGGAATTTGACTTCCCATATATGAATCTTATTCTCCGGAACTCCTCGTGATGTCCTGGATCCCATCCGAGACTCCGAACAATATTCGAACTCCATACCATATTCCATATCTACTTAAAACGACATCAAACCTTAAGTGTGTCACCCTACGGTTCGCGAACTATGCAGACATGATCGAGACACCTCTCCGATCAATAACCAATATCGGGACCTGGAGATCCATAATTGTAACATCCCAAAATTTTCAAAACAAAGAAAATGAATTTCACTTACTCCAAATTTTGGAACCAACAAAAACTTTAATTAAACTAAGTTATGTGCATAGTGCTCAAGCATGTAGGATGTGATCTTTGCCATGATTGTTTGTTGAAGTGCTGAACATGTGCCTAAAACCTTAAACCTTGCTCTTTGAAGTCAACAAGAAACAAAATAAAAAGAAAACAAAATAAAAGAAAAAGCCTATGTGAGCAAATAGCCCTATTTGCAAATCTTGGTCTATGCCCTCTTCACTTTACCCAAAATGATGGTGAACCATTATGAAACTAAACCTAACCCTCAAGCAACCCAAAACCATGATCATTTGGATCAAAGAGAAGCAAAGAAGAAAAAGAGAAAATGAGAATAACATCACATGTGTGCTTATGGCCATTTTTGTAAATCTTTAACCTAGGCCATTTTAAATTGTGTCAATGGTTTGGAAATGTTCCTAAACTAATAAGAATCACTTTTGAATCAAAGAAATGCAAATCAAATCAAAAGAAAAATCAAAACCAAGTTACATGTGATAATGGTCACATGTGACAATTTTAGCATCTTACCCTATTTGAGCCCCTGTATTAAGAATTTTCTAAACCAAAGTCTCTCAACTCTTTGCACCTCCTCCAAGACCTCATCAAGCTGAACACTTTTGATGTTGACCACTTTGACTAGTTCCTTTTCTATTGCTTAATATAAGGATGCAAAGTGGCAATGTTGAATCAGATTTAAGATCACCCCACATTTGGATTTTCACAAAACCACTCAAATTTGCACACCACCACCGCCAACAGAAGCCAAACCATATTTGATTCACACCCATAAAAGGATTTGGCAAAAATTCAAAAATAATTTTCTTTCGGCCATTACATCAAACACCTTGTGTGCAATTTGGTGATATGATCATACCCTCTAATATCCATTGGGTATTGGCCTAAACCAGTGCTCAAGTGTGATGATTATTGTCCTGGTACCTCCTCTGGATCAAGCCATGCTTTGCAGCAATGATAAAAGTGGAGAAATGATCAACGACTTGTCCATGCCGTGTACCTTGCCATCACCATGCCACTCCTCACCTCCATCCCTCTCTGGTCACCCTCACTTTGCCAAACCAGCTCACCTCACTCCCCTGGTCCTGCTTGTACCCGCCCTGGTCGAAGAGGAGGCGTGCATAGCCCAGAACGCAACGCGCCCAGACGTGCCCAGACGCGCCCAGGACGCCCAGGACACGCCAGAGCGCGCGTGGACACGCCACTGGACGCGCCAGTGCACTCCTTCGCCCCATCGCGTCCGTCCTTCCCTCGCTCCCTCCTCTCGCACGCGCACTCACCACACCACCAGCTAGCGCCTAGACACGCCCAGCTACTCGCGGAAGCCCTGTCGCCGTCGCCATGATCGCCGATCTCCGCCGCAGTACCGCACGGTCGTTGACATCGCCCACACGCCTCCGTCCACCTCCTGCCGCGCCATGATGCTCGCAAGGACTGCCAGCCGATGCTGACCCGTCCTAGCACCTCGCCCACTCCTCTCCGCCCCTGTCCCGTCGCCTCCATCGACGACCTGCCCGTGCACCCGTGGCACCCTCTCGCCACTATAAAAGGGGGCCTCCCCCGAGCTATTTCTTCACACCACCTCACTCCCCTCTCATCCCTGACTCTCCTCGACCCTCTCCCTCTCCATATTCCCGCCGGTAACCAGTCAATTTCTCGCCGGAGTCCGCGGAGCCGCCGCAGACGAAGCCATCGATTGGAGCCACCTCAGGCCACGCCGCCAGTACCTGGAGCTTCCTCATCCTCCGCAACATCGCCCTGCGTCAACGCCGACGGCCGCCGGCCACCGGTGAGCTCGCCGACCCCCTACCCTCGCCGCCAGTGAGCTCGTGTCACGCCGGAGACGACGACGCCCCTCAACCGTCCGATCCTATTTTAATCCTACGGCTCCACTCGCACATACCGTTTCGCTAGTTTAAGTGACGCTGACGCGTGGGACCCCCTGTCAGGCGGCCCGCTGTGCACTGGAGCACAGCTGGGCCGGCCCAATTCCTTTTCCCGCGCGAGCCCAGCCGTTTGAATTCGACTTATTCGTTTAATTCGAATTTCAACACTGAGGCTTTGCTAGAATTTGAATAACTTTAAATCTACAAACCCAAATTGAGTGATTCCAATTTTGTATGAAAGTAGATGAAATGATCTAACAAACCCCACTGGTTTCAAACCCTAGTTCATTGTAGATCAAGTGCAACAAAAATGACAAGTCAGTAACTTTTCCAAATTCAAACAATTATTAAAAATCAACCATAATGAATTTTGAGGTGATTTCAATTCTCATAATTCACATTTCAAAAACTCTAATTGTTTATGCAAAAATATGTTATAGTTGTTTTGGATGATCATGGGCTAGATTCAAATAATGACTATGTAGTCATTTCTAGCTCATTTAAATTATTTCAAAAATAGTATTTTAAATTTTATGAAATGTAGCATCCCATTTAAATCTTTGTCTCAAGTAATTCAATATGAGGAAATAACCTTGTTATACAGAAACTCATATTCAATTACTTGATGATATTAAATTGTTCAATAGTAGTGTTTAAATTGCATGAGGTGTAATACCTCATTTAAATCATTTTTCCCAAATGAATAAATATGAAGTATTGACTTTGGTCAACATGATCTCATACTTATTATTTGAGGATATTAAATCTTAGTAATATTCAATAAGAGGAAATTATTCCTCAAAGGAAATAAATAGAAACCCTAATAAATATTCCAATGAGAGGAAATTACTTTTTAAAGTAAATAAAGGTAAAACCCTAGTATGGATGCTTGTGATGATAATAGGTCATCTTGTGTGAACCATTATGGTTACTAGTTTACTTAAGTATTTGTTTGGTGATTGTGTACCTCGTATTCATTTTTAGACGCTAGTACTGAGTGCTACGAGGAAGAAGACTTCTACGAGGAAGAAGAAGAGAACTTTGATCACTACACCAACCAAGGCAAGCTATATTATTGCAAGCTATTACCAAGCTACCCTAATGCAAAGCTCTACTAGAGCAAGGCATCATTGCAATATTATTTTGTGTTTAAGGATCCAATCCCAAGTTTTATTCTCACAAGCTTTACTTTGGTTTATCAAAGTTTATTTTGTTCATAGTTCACTTGGGTCTAGATATGAAGTATTACAAGAGTATCAAAGTTAGCTTAGAGAACTACAAGTTAGTTAGCACCCCTCATGGCTAGTTGCTAGTGCTAAACTAAAATTGACTACTCTAGATGGGAAACATGTGAATCAAATGACTTTGAAAACCTTGGAATGATGATTCATTCTATTGAAAGATTTTGAAGGTGAATATGACTTGTGAATGACATGGTGAATTTTACAAAAACTGATGGTTGGGTTCGGATGCGATACCATTCCAATTTGAAAGTACCCCCACAACACCTGAATCTGGGTAGGGCTTAACTGGAAACTTATGTATTTTAGTATGGGCTCCCTCTGAACAAGCGTCATAGGGGTTTTGCCGAGGCTGCCTCCGTTGAAAGTGAAATGACGTGAAATGAGGTGAATGTCCGACCCAAGCCCTGTGCAGTTCCCAGGTTGGCGGTTTGCCCTCACTGGGAGGCCAAGCTCATGGGGAGAGGTGCCTGTACTGGGGTATGTAAGTGAAAGGTTATGGTTGGTAGTCCGCACACGGAGTGTGATAAATCAGGGCCAGTTAACCCTGACGGATTATTGCAAATATTGTGGCAAAAGTGTGCGACCTCTGCAGAGTGTAAAACTATTCGAATAGCCGTGTCCACGGTTATGGACGATTGGAAAGGCCATACTGTTCCGTCATCAGACCATTTTCAAAAATGTGACATATGAAGGGTGACTTGTGACTTGAACTTGAAAGGTGAATTTGACTTGATCACAACAGAGTTGTGGGAATGACACTAATGTTCCCACTTGAGTTAGTTAGGCAAACAAAGAGTCTTTTATTACTAAGTGCTTATGAAATAAAACTGGCTTTATGCAAATAAACCTAGAGCTTAGAACCCCCTTACCATTGTTGATAGTACTTACACTAGTATTAGTTTGCGAGTACTTTAAAGTACTCATGGCTTTGTCCCTGGCTATTCAAATGGCCAGACTATGAAGAGGAGCACCAGTACCGTGAAGATGGACATCAGGACGTCTATGATAACTAGGACTACTCCTGACGTCAAGCGTTGCCTGTGGAACAGATGGACCGCTACTACGTTTCTTCCGCTGTGTGTTTTGTAATTGATCATTAGATCAACTGTTATTGTAAGACTGGATCATGTGATCCTTTGATGTAAGACAATTATGGTTTGTAATGAATGATGTTCTGTGATATCAATCTATTATGTCTCGCAAAAACAATATTCCTGGGATTGCGATGTATGGCATAATAGGCATCTGGACTTAAAAATCCGGGTGTTGACAATAATGGCTCCCACATATTCAACGATGACTTCATGATCGAAAGAACCATTAACATACGACACTGATTCC
This sequence comes from Lolium perenne, assembly GCF_019359855.2. Taxonomy (NCBI): domain Eukaryota; kingdom Viridiplantae; phylum Streptophyta; class Magnoliopsida; order Poales; family Poaceae; genus Lolium; species Lolium perenne. The sequence continues at coordinate 325,398,561 of NC_067245.2, forward strand.
CTTTGTCGCGCGATACTTTACTTATCCGAGGTTCGATCATCGGTATCTCTATACCTAGTTCAACCTCATTACCGACAAGTACTCTTTACTCGTACCGTGATATGACATCCCTTGTGACCTAGTCACATGCTTGCAAGCTAATTGGATGACATTCCACCGAGAGGGCCCAGAGTATATCTATCCGTTATTTGGATGGACAAATCCCACTCTTGATCCATGCGCTTCAACTCATACTTTTAGAACACTTAATGCCACCTTTATAACCACCAAATTACGAAGCGGTGTTTGATGTCATCAAAGCATCCATCCGGTGCAAGTGATTAACACGATCTCAAGGTCGAAGGATTAGGTTACTATGTATCTTAAACTTTGTAGCAAAACGAACTTAATGACTTGATCATATGCTATGCTTACTATGGGTGTATGTCCATCACATCATTCTCCTAATGATATGATCTTGTTATTAACAACATCCAATGTTCATGAGCAGGAAACCTTGATCATCAATTAATCAACAAGCTAGTTAAACGAGAGGCTTACTAGGGACTCCGGTTTGTTTACAAAACACACATGCATTAATGTTTCCTATTAATGCAATTATAGCATGAGATATAAACATCTATCATAAACATTAAGATATAATAACAACCACTTTATTATTGCCTCTCGGGCATATCTCCAACAGTCTCCCACTTGCACTAGAGTCAATAATCTAGATTAACATTTGGCAAAGATCCAACACCCATGGCCTTTTGGTGATGATCTTGTTTAGCTCGTGGAAGAGGTTTCAGTCAATAGATCTGTAACATTAGATCTGTATGTATTTGCTAACCACTTGCGTCTCTACGCAACACTCATCTCGAATGAGCTAGTATGGCATTGTATAAGTTTAGTCTTTTGGTGAGACCTCAATTCCGAAGTGTGAAGAACATGTTGCCAACATTGCTGTAGAATGTAGCTTCATAGTTCAGACACATTTGGAATTGCACCAAGTTCCGTTAAAGAACTATTTGACTCACGCACCTTCCAAAGGTTGTTTATCAAAATAACAATATACTTCGCCTTTCATTTGTAGTATCCATCATAATGTTCAAACTTTAGAATTCATCTAAATCCAGCATGGAACACTCCAGCACATTGTGCCACCCTTTAATAAAACACTTAGCCTATTTGAGATTGAAATTTTTATTTGTATATGTGACAATATTAATACCGGTGTAACGCATTACAACAATTTTATTGTGTCACTCACCTATACAACACATATCCTTAGTTCTTCAAAAGCTCTCAAGGATTCTCTTACTGTTGTCCAGTGATCATCTCATGATCCACTCTGGTATATGCTCGTAACACCTTAGAGCATAGGACATCTTTACTATGTACATATCACAGTGTTTTATGATCTAAAATCAGTCATGTATTTTATTCATCAAGTGTCAAACCCACTCAAGTTATATTAAACTCCATATATCAAGAACTCTTTCTTGACATTTCTATATTGAACTACTTCAATATTTCTTTTATGTACTTTGACTTAACCTTATTAGGTGTCTTAATTTATCTTCATAAATTTTGATACTTAACATAGTTTCTGTCCAAGTCCTTTCACTTGAAAACCAGTTTTCCAATGAAAAAAATAATATTGTCTAGTAAAGTACATAACTTCTAATCAACTATATGTCATCCACATAAAGTATTAGAAAAATGTCTTAGCGCTCCCACTTAATTTCTTGCAAATGCAAGTTCCATCAATATTTGCATATCAATCTAGCAATCATGGATTTTGACAAAACTCGTGGTTGTATCTTGTATACACCCTCGATTTATACTCTTATAGTTTTGCTATCCAATTTCCATATCTAAAATATGGAGTGAACGCCAGAAAAATCCATATAGACTTTGAGCATCGCTATGGAAGATCTTAATCTTGTCATAGTCAACTCCTTGAATATTTGTTGAAAACAATTTTTCAACTAGTCGATTCAAATCTATTTTCTTATAGGTCCATTTATGTCCAAAAGGTTTTATCCTTTCAGACAATCTATCAAGTTCAAACCTTGATTTCATATATAAACACTATCTTGGATTTCATGGCTTCAAGCCATTCAATGAAGTCAGGGCCCATCGTTGCTTCTTTGTTTGTGGTCGGTTCATCATTTGTTCAACAACAATTATTTGTCCTCAAATCTTTCATTTGATTACATATTTAACCAAACCTACAAGGTCCAATAGATACTTCGATCTCAGGGCTACAACACTTTGTAGGCACAAGAGATATGAGGGTCGTGGCCATCTCCAGAACGACTTCTGGTGATGCGCTACTCTGCTCATATTGTTAAGATTCGATAACCTCATCGAATTCTATTGTCCTCCCACTCAAACTTTTGCGAGAAAAGCTCTTTCTCAAAAAACAAGCCATTTTCTAGATAAACCAATTCGCCGTTTTGGCTTTATAGTGGAAAGAATACCCAGTTATATCCAACAAAGACAATTATCCGATTTTGGTTGTAAACTTATTTACTTATGCATTTCATACCAAAATTTTAAGAAAAGACGACTTGGGTTTCACCCAATGCCATAACTCATATGGACGCCATTTCAAATAGATCATGATGGCGCTCTATTTAGTGTAAAGCCGTAGTCTCTAAGGCATAGTTCTCCAAAAATTATAATGGCAGTTTATATAATTTACATCATTGATCTCACCATGTCTAAACATGTTTGATCATGTCTCTTAAACACTCCATACTCTTATGGTGTTTCGTGAGGCATAAGTTTTGGAACCAATTTCGCGATACTTAGATGTTTGCTAAGCTTGTAACTCAAATATTCTCCTCTATGATCCTAATCATAGATTCTTAATTTTCTTGTTACATATGATTTCCACATAATGATGAAACTCTTTGAACTTATTCAAATATTTCAAACTTCTTTCTTATCAAGTGGATACATCTGTATGCATCTACTTAGATTCATTGATATAAGTTTTATGAAGTGGAAGAATCTTCGGCACACAATTTCACTTGATGGATCACATATATGAATATATATAATTTCCAGCAATACAATCGTTCGTTCAATGTTTTGGCCTATGAACGGATTTAAGTCATTTTCCTTTTAGAAAATGTTTGCAAGCGTCAAATGATTCAAAAATCAAATAACTTCGAAAGTCCATTTTCATGGAGTTTCTTCATGCGTTATTTCTAACATGACCTAAATAGCAGTTCCACACATAAGTGGAATTCAAATCATTTAGCCTTGCGGCACTTTAGCATCAGTGTTATGAATATACTTCACCAACTAATTTATCTTCTTATGAAAACAAACACTTGATTTCATTTAGATCAGAACAAAAACAACACTTTATTAAGTTCCTTAGTATAAATCTTGATGGTTAGGTGGAGCCGATGATGAACATAATAACACTTTATTCAGTTCTTCGATGCGCATCACACCACATTCTTTTCTAGTCACTTAGGCCATTGTATTCTTGTATTGCGTTGAGTTGTATGGCATTTCATACCAACCAATATGGTACAACTACCCAAGAATTACATTTGCGTGACCAAACAAAGAATTATATTCATTACATGCATATCTCTATATACCCCTGAGCTAGACTTTCTAGTCTTTTCTTTTTGCCAAATACTTTTGCAGTTCCTCTTTCGGTTTCCTCTTTCTTCATGAGAATTTCTCAACTTTAAAACGTGGTGCCAACAATTTTGGCACATATTCCTAGTCGTGTTTAGTCAAGTACTAGCAGACTTGGAATTGTATTTTTTAAGTTGATCATCATATGACATATTCTCTTTTAGATTTCACTATTAGCAATCCTTTAGTGTGATTAACAAATCACTCACATATGTTACCCATTTTATCATGACAACTTCATGACGAAGCTATGATAGCCTAATCGAATTAGATATGTGAGTTTTATTAGTGTCCTACTTTCTGGAGGATCGAGACAACTAGTGTCTTTCAACCTTCATACACACTCATACAATTATGAGTTTATGTAGTCTCACTAATTTATATACCATCATTTTATAACAAAACAAAGTCTTTAGATATCATACATATCTTATACCTTGCTTAGTTATTGAAAACAAACTTTTCAACTCCTCACATCACATTGTTTCTCAAACAAATTTGAAAAACATAGGATTATAAGAGAGAATTATGGTATTAGATGCTAATTGAAATTATTGCTCTTTAGATTTCTAATCTCGTGGAGCAATTTGAAGTATGCGAAAGTTTGCAATAGAACTTTTATCTTTTCTAGACTTTTCTTTCACAACACGGTACCAATCCGTAATGTGATTATTAATTTTAACAGTTTTTCAATCTCAACTAACAAGCCTAGTGCATAGGTAGTCTAATGGATGCCATCACTACAACGATTCATGCAAATACAACCAAGACTATGTTCATGATAGATTGAGTTCTAGTTAATTAAAAATTACTATGTGAACTCCCACTCAAAACAACATCCCTCACATTGTTTTAGTGAATACACAAACCAAATCCACTACACCAAGTCCGATCATCACGAGAGATGATGTAGCTTCAATGGCGAACATCGACATGTTCATCATATCATCTATATGACTCATGCTTTACCTTTCGGTTTTCCGTGTTCCAAGGCCATGTCTGTACATGCTAGGCTCATCAAGTTAAACCTTAGTTCCCGCATGTGCAAATCTGGCTTGCACCCGTTGTATGCACACGTTGAATCTATCACACCCGATCATCACGTGATGCTTCGAAACAACGAGTCTTAGCAACGGTGCTAACTAAGGACGAACACTTTATTATCTTGAGTTTTAGTGAGAGGGATCATCTTATAATGTCACCGTCGTGATCTAAGCAATACAAGATGCATAAAAAGGATTAACATCACATGCAATTCATAATGTGATATGATATGGTCCTTTTCTCTCGCGCCTTTGATCTTCATCTCCAAAGCACGGGCATGATCTCCATCATCAATGGGCATGATCTCCATCATCGTCGGCGGGGCATCAAGTTCCATGGCGCCGTCTTCATGGTTGTCCACCACTTGTAGCAACTATTACAACTACTTTGAAATAAAACTACAACATGATGAATCGACACGCAGGTCATAAAAATTAAAGACAACCATAAGGCTCCTGCCGGTTGCCACAATACAATAAGGATCATCTCATACATCAAATATAATCACAATCACATCATGGCCATATCACATCACATGCCCCTGCAAAACCAAGTTAGACGCCTCTAATTTTGTTTGCATATTTTACGTGGCTTGGGGCTTTCGAGTAAGATCCGATCTACCTACGAAAAAGAACCACAACGTTGATACAATTATTGTCAAGCCACCAATTGTAAGTTGAATCTTAACTATGGTGGGAGAGACAGACACCCGCAAAGCCACTTGTGCAATACTAGTTGCACGTCAAGCGTGGAGCAAGTCTCATGAACGTGGTCATGTAATGTTAGCCCGGGCCGCTTCATCCCACCATCCCGCAAGATGCAAAGTACACAAGAGAGAGGCGACAACAAAAGCATCAACGCCCACAAAACCATTGTGTTCTACTCGTGCAACCAATTTATGCATAAACCTGGCTCTGATACCACTGTAGGGTTCGTAGCATAGAAAACAAAAAAATTCCTACCGCGAGAACGTATAAACCAAGATCCAATCCAGGAGAAAAGCCAAGATCTAATCTACTAGATGGTAGGAACGAGATCAGATCTACATACCCTTGTAGATCGCTAAGCGTTAACGAGGTTGTACTCGTGGTTGATGTAGTCGATCACTTGCCGCTCTCAAGAGCGAGAAGAAGATCCCTCCAGTGCTGCAATCGGGCAGCACCTCCGCACTCAGTCACACATACGGTGTTGATGACGACGTCCTTCTCCCTGTTCCAGCGGGCAGCGGAAGTAGTAGATCCTCCTCGGAATCCCGGCAGCATGACGGCGTGGTGACGGTGGTGGTGGAGATCTCCTGCAGGGCTTCGCCGTCGCCGTGCGGGAGAGAGGTGGAGGAGGGTGGCGCTAGGGTTTGGGGTGAAGGGGGGTGGGGCGCCGGCCTTGGTGCCCTTGAGGTGGTGCGGCCAATGTTGTGGCCTCCCCTCCTCTCCCCTTTATATAGGTGGAAAATCCTAGGTTCCAATCATACTCCCTCTAGGAGTCCTATTGGAAACTTGCCATAATACAAGAAGTCAAAACCTAGTCAAAGTGGGACTCTCCCCTTCTTCCTTGTGGTGTGGCCGGCCAAGGAGGTGGAGTCCACCATGGACTCCACCTTCCCACCTAGTAGGTCGGCTAGGCTGGTGGAGTCCCACCTGCCATAGTGAAATATTCCGGACAATTCTAGAACCTTCCAAAAATACACCGGACCATTCCCAAACTTGGAATTTGACTTCCCATATATGAATCTTATTCTCCGGAACTCCTCGTGATGTCCTGGATCCCATCCGAGACTCCGAACAATATTCGAACTCCATACCATATTCCATATCTACTTAAAACGACATCAAACCTTAAGTGTGTCACCCTACGGTTCGCGAACTATGCAGACATGATCGAGACACGTCTCCGATCAATAACCAATAGCGGGACTTGGAGATCCATAATGGCTCCCACATATTCAACGATGACTTCGTGATCAAAAGAACCATTAACATACGATACCGATTTCCTTTGTCGCGCGATACTTTACTTATCCGAGGTTCGATCATCGGTATCTCTATACCTAGTTCAACCTCGTTACCGATAAGTACTCTTTACTCGTACCGTGATATGACATCCCTTGTGACCTAGTAACATGCTTGCAAGCTAATTGGATGACATTCCACCGAGAGGGCCCAGAGTATATCTATCCGTCATTTGGATGGACAAATCCCACTCTTGATCCATGCGCTTCAACTCATACTTTCAGAACACTTAATGCCACCTTTTATAACCACCCAATTACGAAGCGGTGTTTGATGTCATCAAAGCATCCATCCGGTGCAAGTGATTAACACGATCTCATGGTCGAAGGATTAGGTTACTATGTATCTTAAACCTTGTAGCAAAACAAACTTAATGACTTGATCATATGCTATGCTTACTATGGGTGTGTGTCCATCACATCATTCTCCTAATGATATGATCTTGTTATTAACAACATCCAATGTTCATGATCAGGAAACCTTGATCATCAATTAATCAACAAGCTAGTTAAACGACAGGCTTACTAGGGACTCCGGTTTGTTTACAAAACACACATGCATTAATGTTTCCTGTTAATGCAATTATAGGATGAGATATAAACATCTATCATAAACATTAAGATATAATAACAACCACTTTATTATTGCCTCTCGGGCATATCTCCAACAGATTAACCCGATACGAGAGTATAAGTTTGGCAGTGAACCTGCTGCGGCCCATCAGCTCACGTTGCGGGTCCAAGGAACCCATAGTAATCGCAACTTTGCTATAACCGAAAATGTGTATTTTGCTAGCGGCAGCCCGCAAGTAAATCGAGGAAACTATGCTCGCTATCGACCCCGTTGCTCTTTAGTACTCTTTGTTCGATATACCGGCGTGGGCCTTCCATGACTTATATTGTCTTAGCCATTTGCAGTACTCGCATGTTCCCTGAGGCTTTGGCGAAAAGACAATGTGTATTTTTTATTGTATTTTTTCGAGGACCCTTTGGTTATCATCAATTGCAGCACTCGCATGTTCCCTAAGGCTTAGATGATAACCTTTGAGTATAACCAGCATAGGCGTCTCCCGATCTTTTTTATCGGGTTAGCTTACTGTGTTCATATGTTCTGAAGTCGACGTTTGCGGTATTATGCGAAGAATCTTGAAAAAAATTGTCGGGTGTCCCGAATCAATCAAGTGCTTGTATAAGATAAGCTAAATTATTATGGCTTAGGAAAGCCTTATTGAAAATAAACTTCTATGAAAAATAAAGATGTATGCCACCACTCGTCTTCTTATGTAAGAGGAGGGTTCTTCTTGTCCTGATCGACGTCTGCTGAAGTGCCGATGGCTTCCGGGGTGGTGCCGGTAGTTTCTGTAGAAGTATTGGCGATTATTGCCAAAGGGTTAGTGCCTTCTGCTGAGGATCTAACGTCTGCTGTCGAAGCTTTGATAGTTGGTACTGTCGTTGCAGGATCTTCGGGTTGTTTCTTCGTCTTCTTGCTATTGTCTTCCTCCTTTAGCTTAGATTCCTTGCCTTGAAGAGCTAACTGCTTGGGAGCAAAGTCTATAGCTTTGCCTTCTTGCTTTATCCCAAACTTAGCGGCAATCTTCTGGAACTCTCGATCACAATTATCCGAACGAGAAAAGCTTCCGTGAACCGTGATATTGGTCCCGTTGTTGCCTGGCATTTTGAGCTTCAAGTACGCGTAGTGCGGTACATCCATAAATTTGGCATAAGCTGGCCTTCCAAGGATAGCGTGGTACTGTGATTCCCAATTCACTACCTCGAACTCAATCATTTCCTTCCTGAAATTGTCGGGTTTCCCGAAGACTACATTCAAGGAGATCCTGCCAAGAGGGTATGCTGGCAAGGTTGGAACAATGCCATGAAAACATGTATCAGATTCCTGCAACATATCAACTGTGATGCCCATATTCTTGACTGTGCTTGCGAATATCAAGTTCAACCCGCTACCACCGTCCATGAACACTTTACTCATGCTGAATCCTCCAATATGAACTTCGACTACCAAAGCTGCATGGCCTGGCCTTGGAATAGACATCGGGTGATCGGCTCTGCTGAACAAGATGTTCTGTGTAGACCAGTCGATGTATTCTGGGAC